>NC_056730.1:480114930-480489930 GCF_019279795.1 Protopterus annectens
AG
Source organism: Protopterus annectens (assembly GCF_019279795.1). Classification (NCBI taxonomy): domain Eukaryota; kingdom Metazoa; phylum Chordata; order Ceratodontiformes; family Protopteridae; genus Protopterus; species Protopterus annectens. Next base: position 480,114,933 of record NC_056730.1, read on the forward strand.
TCTAGTAAATTGTTTCTATGGGTGGGTTTTCTGTATATGTTGGATGTGAAAGAGCCTATGTCTTTGTCATAGCTCAGTTCTATGTCAAGGAAGTGGACAGTGGTGCCTATGCTTCCTATGGTGAATTTTAGGAAAGGTATGCTGTGCATGAGTAGGTCCAGGAACTTCTTGAGTTCTTCGTGGGACCCGTTCCATAGGAAGAAGAGGTCATCTATGTATCTTTTGTACATGATGACTTTGCTGAAACCTTCTAGTTGGGTGAGGGTCTGCTCTTCCCATGCGCACAGAACCAGATTGGCATAGGATGGTGCCATTTTTGCCCCCATGGCTACACCTTTGAGTTGTTTGAATATGGTATTTTCGAACTCAAAGAAGTTGTTTTCCAGCACCAGCCTGAGTAGTGTGCAGAGGGTATCTGCACGTTCTGGCGTCATGTGTCTGTGTGTCACCAGGTATTCTGTAACTAGCTGGATTCCTTCGTTGTGAGGGATGCTGGGATACAGGGCAGTAATGTCTAAGGTGACTAGAATTGGTGGCCTGTGTGGGTTCTGGAATTCCTTTTGAATTGAATGGATTTCTTTTAAAAAAATCCAAGAGTCCTTGAGATAGAACTTGGAGCTTTGGACTATTGGGTTGAAATAGAAATCCAGTAGTTCTGAGATAAATTCTGTTTTTGTTCTTTTGGATGAGACTATGTGTCTCATTGGGGGGTCTGTCTGATTGCTGTGGATTTTGGGGATTCCAAACAGTCGTCCCACTGTGGGGGAGTCAACTGCCATGAAGTCTAGTTCTTCCTCTGTGATTTGGCCTTTGTAGGCGAGGAGTAATAGGGTGGAATCTATGGCGTGGAAGCAGTGTAGTACTTCTGCTTTTGCTTTAATTTGATAGCTGTTTTTGTCTGCTAGCACTTCTAGCATTTTTTTGTTGTAGTCATCTGTGTTCATGACTACCACACCTGTCCCTTTGTCTGCCTTGAGAACCTTAATTTGTTCATTCTGGCAGAGTTCTTTGAGGGCTTTGGCTTCTTGTGGGTACAGGTTTCTATTGGGTACCAGTTTTGGTTCTGGTTTTTGTAGTAGAGACCTGATTTCTGTCTCACATACTTTGGAAAACACACTTATGTGGGTGTTTAGTAGGGGGTTGATAGTGCTTTTCCTTCTTAGCACTTTGGGTATTTTATCATACTCTGAACTGGTGTCACTTGTTTGACTGCACAGTATTTGGTCTGTGTTGTCTTGTGACTGGGATTGGGGGTCCTCTAATGCTGGGGGCTGCATGCGAGTGGGTCCTTCAGGCTGCCTTTCTAGGAAGGTTTCTATTTCTTGTCTATCTGTGTCCCTGTTGGGATTGTTACCTGCTGTGCCAGAGGTGTCTGTGGGTATGTTGTGGGCTTGGCTGGCATTATTATTCAGGCTAGGTCCATTGCATGCTTCTGTGAACTCTAGTGTATCATTCTTGTAAATAGCATTTCTTAATACTTCATTCAAACCCCTTGCATTTTTTGTTAACACATTGTCATCAACCACAATTCTCTCGCTTGTCTTAGCATGCACATTGGTATGGGTAATCACTTTGCTTTTAGCATTACTCTTTAAGTTAGGTAACATTTCTGCTTTGTTAGGCTTTTGTCTATGGCTTACTGTATTATGAGAAACTATGACATTGCTATGCAGATCAACATTGTTTTTTACCTTACTCTTTATATAGGGTGCTTTATATTGGTTCCCTTCTGTTTTTGAGCTTGTGGGTGAGCAGACTGCGTGTGTGGGGTTGGTAGTGAAAGACACTTTGTTGTTATTCAGTTGGTAATCCTTATTGGAAACAGTGGTATTAGTATATGCATTGGTACTTGTACAATTTTTTATTGATACATTGTTACTATCTACTTTGGTGCTTGTGTTAGCTTTTTCATTATTAGACAGTATACAGGTATTGCACAACAATTGATTAGAAGACGTACTGAGCGGAATTGTATCTTTTGGCGTTATTTCTTTAAACGCTAGGTTGCTGCTTAATTTGTTTGTGTCTTTGGTCTGCTCAGTCGCTTTGTAGTCTGTAGCGTATGCTTTCGCGGTAGTAACGCACGTGGGCTTACCGTCCCGTGCAACGTTTGTTTCTTCAAAGGTGCAAACCAGTTCAAATTTTCCAGACTCATCTGTTGTATCTGAGAATTTGTTGCAAGCCTTATTGGGCTTGCGAACCAGCTGGTGTTTTTTGCTGAGTTCTTTGGTTATGCTGGTTAACGATTCTTTTGGGTTGGAGGGCTGATCAGTTGGGCGCCCTGTATTTGTCTGAATAGCCTGAACTGCTTTCTGTGCCCTGTGCTCGTTATTTTCACTTTCCCGGTTTTGTAGTTGCTCCTTGTTGTTGGGGCTACAGCAGCTGCTAGCTTTGGTTGCTGGCGTGGGCTGAGGCATGCCCGCCGGCTCTGTACTATGTGCTGCGTAGCAGGTCTGTTGGTTGTGAGACTGGGTCACTATGGTCGTATAACTGTCAGAGTTAATTGCAGTACAGTTAAAACCACAGTAGCGGTCCGCTTTTGAGCACCGAGGGCCCGTTGGCATGTTCTGCTTTTCGTACTCGGCTTCGCTCTTATCAAATTGTATTGTACCTTTGCGAGAGCGCTTCGGACTATTTGGCGCTGTAATATTTGGATCGTGTGCTACCAATTTGGTAGAAGCGCTCTCTGCAGCCTGAGTACCTGCACAAACCTTGCCAACCTTTGGTTTACATTTTTGTCTGCAGGAAATGCTTGAGAGGGGACTGGACTCAATTACATCAGCACTACACAAAGGGCGATCCTGAACTTGGTCTGCCCTGCTGATTCCCGCTGCCGCGTGAGTCGTGCCCCTGCTGTCCTGCAGTTCTACCACACTTACTTCACTAATATACGCATTTCTATGCTTCCTCTGTACACAGCTATCTCCCACTTGGTTGCTGGCATTAATGACTTTTTGTTTGCTGACCGATTTGTTATGGTCGGCAGTACAGGCATCTTTGTTTAAACTACTAACAGGTTTGCCAAGGCTACTGACTAAGCTTGTGCTGGGACCTGCTAGCTTGAAAAATTCAGTACTTACAGTGTGGCGGTTCGTGGTGCCCTCTTGGTTTCCGTTGTGTTGTGGTTCCTCTTCGTTGTCGATGCAAGCCCTGTGGTTTATATGGTATATATGGTATTTAGCAGTTAGCATGGGTTTCAGCTGAGGTATAGTAATGTTATAAACTCTACATCTGATTCAGGAGTGGGAAGAGTGTAGGAAATGCTGAATTAGAGGAAGTTAAGAGGGTAACTAAAACATCATTAAGTTTTGTGTGATGGCTATTCATTTAATCTCTTCAAGTCTTGAAACTGTAAAATATGGGTCTGCAACATCATGTCATCTTTGCAAACTTCACCATTTTTTTTGACACCATAAGTCATCAACAGGACCTTAAGAACTACTACTTGTTTCTTGGAAAAGTTGTTGAAATCGGAAATAAAATATTAAAATCAGAAACTTTTTAGATACATGTAAGGCAGATTTAGACATGGATTTCAGTGGTAGATGTAATACTGTAGTAGTAAACTATAGGACAGTAGTTTTATCCCCAATTTTTTGAAGTGATATTTGTACTCTTAGTGACCAAATATATGTTCTTTATTGTGCACAGCAGCCAAGGCGATACAATGAGTGTAAAATCATGCATGCTTGCAAATGATATATAAAGCTATTCATTTGGTGATTCCCATGTTTTTTCTGTATAAATCATATGCTTAGTTAGGTGATGATGTTAAAACTTTTAATAAGTAAAGCTGTTTACAAGTGTACTCCGCATTGGAAAAGTTCCAGACTTAGACTACAAGTGAAAACTGCTGCACTTTGAACTGATGTGCAGAAAACTATTTTTTGTTAAAATGTGTGAAGTTGAGATTCAGTGTATCTGGCAAGTAATATGTATGCATAACGTAATGCTGTTTTGCTGTAGGTAAAGCATGCTGCTTTCATTATAGCCTTTCAGAATTCTGATAGGCTTCATGTATGTGTCTGTATAAATGCTCGCATATGAGCATGGATATGTATACTATAACATTTCAAAGCAGTAAGTAAAGATGTATGGTGTTTACCTAGGTGCTTAAAGTGGAAAAGGCTAAGAGAATATCATTTTTTCAGGGGTCTGAACCAACAAAGAATGTCACACAGTACCTGCCAAGCTAGAATGTATGTAATATATATTGCTGAATCTGCCTGGTTCTGTGGTACAGGGGGATGAAGCCCTAACTGAAGTCCAGGCAACAGGGGTTCACTTAATGGCCCTGGCACAAGAGGAGCCAGGTAGGGAAGAAGATGAGAGGTGTGGCCTACTTAACTATCGAAGGGGACTGCAAGCGCATAGGTTCATAGGTAGGTACTAGGCTATCGGCTCTAGGGCCTACATAAGCCTAGCCAGCAAGGTTCCATCGCTTACGCCACCCAAGAAAGTTATTTTCCTGTGGCACTGTCCAGCAGGGAGACAGAAGTGATCCCTGGGGTGTATTTCCTATTTCCCATCCACTCGTCAAGATTTTTCTTAAAGTGCTAATGAAGAACTTTGCTTGACATAGATGGGTAGCTTGTTCCAGAGTATAGGAAGTCTCTGGGACAGGAATCTATCCCTCCAGTGCGTCTCGTTTATTGAAGTGACAAGGTTTAGGTCTCCAGAGTGTGTAGCTTGGAGGGATTGGGATTTCTTTAGGTGTAGCATGTCCAACAGCTCTGGGTTTGACATAGCTTTATATGTTAGGCAGAGATCACCTCGGAGTAGGCAATATACTACGGAGTAAAGCTGGAGTTTTTTGAGGCTGTCAGTGTAGGGCATTTGTTTGAGGCCAGTAATCCTCTTTGTGAGGTACTTCTGTGGCCTTTCCAGCTGCTGCAGATGTCTTGTGAGGTACATTCCAAAAGGGGCGATGTTAAGTTGTCAATTTCGCCTTCATTCTTGCTGGATGGGTTCGGAGCCGATCCTCGGCTCCGGCTTGGCACTTGCTAAGCTCGAGAGATAATTTTACCAGCTCGAGGCAACCCTATATCCCATGATGCAAGGCTGAGACTACCCAGATCTCGTTTGCCGCTTTGCTAACGAGGTGCCTTTTTTTTTACCAGCTCCAGGTAAGTTTCTAAATATAAGACTTTAGTCTAACCCCTTTAATTTTTCATAACTATAGTTGTTTTTTGTTAACCTTAACGCTTACTTTAACCCTATTCCCGTTAGTGTTCCCTTTTTTTTCAAGTTTTTTTTATCCCCTTTCCTTAGCTTAGGCCTTAGGCCTTCCCCTTCCTAAATTTTTTCCTGTCAGGGATTGTTTGTGTATGACTGTGTTGTTATCCCTGTTTAGTTTAAATTTTTGGATTGGGTGTTTTTTGTGTGTGTGTTGGTGTTTTGTTTTTGACAACTTGTGTTTCCTCGACACAGCTATGTCGAAGGACACAAAGGTCTCAGGCTTCAAGAAGTGTCTCGTGCTGTCAGAAGATGTCTGCCTGGGACCTCTGCACCTGCAGGACTCTTGTGCTATCTGTCATGCCTTCAGCCCAAGAGTCCTGCAGGAGCGCAGAAATAAATTAATATTAAGGGGCTTATTAAAGCTTGACAGCTCCCCGACTAAGTCGGCGCCGGGGAAGCCCTCAAAACCTATCAAGCCTTCGGCTGAAAGTTCCAAGCCGTCGGCTACTGGTTTATCTTCACCAGTGTCGAGATCGGCTCCGGCCGGAGCCGATCCTTCCATTATAGCAGTCACAGTATTGGCTCCATCCGGCGCCGATACTGCCCAATCTGGACATTCAGTGTCTGCTCCTTTGGCTCCATCGATCTCTAAAAAGAGATCTCGATCCCCCTCATTAGAGTCGATACGTTCGGCTCTGAGATCACCCTTGCTCTCGGAGCGGAGCCATCGGAGCCATTCTTCTCTGTCATCCAGGCTGTCTGATCACGACCTCGAGAGAGTGGTGAGTAGACTATTAAAGTCTCAGGCATTGGCCCAAATGCTCCATAGCCCATCTGAACAGACGGTAGCTATTTCACATCCACCAAACATTCCTCCTTCGACTCTCTTACAGAGCTCGGAGCCGGAGCTCCTCGGAACTGTGACCGTTGTAGCTTCGGAGCCGATACCACCCCTTTCGGCTCCGTCGTCCTCTGCTCCGATTTCCTCCTTGAGGCCTTCATTGGAGGGATCCGGGCATCTGGTCTCTCGCCGGCTCCGAGGGGCGAGTGGCATCGGACCCTTGTCCGACCCGTTCTCCCTCTCGGGCTTCGGCGTTGGTGAGCTCAGCCCCGACATCTGCCTCGGAGCCTTCCCTCTCGGTGAGGCCTGGAGTTCCTATCTCTTCGGAGCGGGAACCTTCTGGTCTCTCTGACGAGGGAGCCTTCAAGGTGATGAGGAGTGTACTAGCCCCTGGGCTTAGTCAATGGACAGTTCCATCAGCTCCTCCCACTACAGTGCCTGTTGACGTCTCTTCCCACTCTCTTGCTCCCGGACCCAGAGATCCAACGGCTCAGGTTTCCCCATTGGGAATATTTTCCTCTTCCGAGGCTTCTCCTGATCCGTCAGGTGAACCTCCGCGTAAGAGGACATGTAAGAGGAAACATCTAGACTTCCCCGAGTCTATTGCATCTGATACTGACCTGGATGAGTCGGAGGGATCCCCAAGGTCCTCCTCTGAGGATGTCTCTTTCTCAGACATCCTTGAACTCCTTAAGCAGAGGGGGAACTGGCCCTCCCTTAATCCTTCTGAGGACGAGTCAGTATACCTGGAGGCGTTCGGATCTCAACCCTCCACCTCCTGGGTGTCTCCGCCTTTCGACCTTCTTATGGATGTAGTGGCTCGGAAGGCGTGGATGGCTCCGGATTCGGTGGAACCTATTCCTAGGAGGCCTTCAAAATTCATTACGGCCCCACCAGATAGACAATATTTGACAAGGGGTGTCCCAGTTGATGCCATGGTGGTGGCTTCTGCCACCAAGAAGGAACTAGCTGATCCTTCGGTACCTGTCCATCCTCCTAACAAGGATTCTAGGACTATGGACAGGTACGGCAAGCGGATTTTTTCTTCAGCGACTTTTGCCATGAGATCGCTGAACTACTTGTGTCACTTCACCCGCCTTCAAAGAGATGTTCTTAAAGAGTTGGGAGAAGTTTTACAGGATCCGTCAGCTGCTGGGTCTCAGGATAAGATTAGCTCACAGCTAGGAATCCTTAACTCCATTGTTAACTCCTCGATGCGGCTCATTTCTTATGCAGCCGATGGAGCGAGTAGGGCCGCAGGCACAGGAGTGGCTTTAAGGTGTCAGTCCTGGATGCGGCTTTGTAATTTTGCAGACCCCTTCAAGGCGTCCTTCACAAACTCCCCTTTTGATGGTTCGACCTTGTTCGGACCTCAAGTGAAAGACACTTTGACTAGATGCAAACAAGATGGCAAGACTCTTTCTGCCGTAGGAGTCCGTTTCTCCACCCCTTCAAGACCTTACCCCAAAGGACAGAAGGGAGGGAAAATGTGGTTCAGTAAATCTCAAGGAGTCACACCTGACGCACGAAGTCAGTTTACCCCCAGAGGCAGAGGGGGTAACAATACAGACGCCCTAGGGGCAGAGGGGGTCCGCAGAATCAGGGTAGCAGAGAGCCTCTTTCTGACAAACCCTTCCAGCATCCCTGAGATGTTGCCCGATTGTCCACCTTCGGAGGCAGTCTGGGGAAGATTATCGCTGTACCCAATAGCCTGGCTTTCCCTTTCTCAAGACAAATGGGTGCAGTCGATTATATCCGAGGGTACAAAATTCCCTTTATTCAAACCCCAATTCAGCAAAAGGGGAACCCTTCCAGATATTCCATCCGGTCTAAGGGAACTAGCAGTACTAGAAATATCAAAACTGCTAGCAAAAAGAGCCATCCAGCCAGTCTCAGCGGACCAGATAGGATCCAGAATCTACTCAAGGTTCTTTTTAGTTCCAAAAAAAACAGGGGACTGGAGACCAATATTAGATCTGAGCAAACTAAACAAGTTTGTAAAGAAATCAAGATTCCGGATGGTCACGCTTCAGTCCATTCTACCCTTTCTGGGCAAGGACAATTGGATGTGCTCGATAGATCTTCAGGATGCGTACTATCACATGAAAATTCACAGACGCTCCAGAAGATTTCTCTGCTTTCGGCTGGGGACCAGTCACTTCCAATTCAGAGCCCTGCCCTTTGGACTCACTACAGCCCCCAGAGTGTTCACCAAATGTATGGCAGCAGTTACGGCTCACCTGAGACGTCAAGGATTCCAGGTGTTTCCATATCTAGACGACTGGCTCCTCACTGCCACCACCAGGCATCAACTTCTCCAAGCCAGAGATTACACCATTCACATTTGCAGAGGGCTAGGGATTTCCATAAATTTTGAAAAATCTTCCTTGTCGCCTTGTCAATCTATTACTTTTATAGGCGCAAAATTGGACACCGTACAACTTTCAGCAAAGTTAACAGACCAAAGGATCTTGGACATTCAAAGTCACGTCCAGGTGATTCTTCTCAGCAACAAAATTCAGGCCAGATTTGCTCTGAAAGTGTTGGGTCTTATGGCGGCCGCCATAACACTTCTTCCCTTTGCCCGCTTTTACATGCGTCTTCTACAATGGATGCTATTCGCCCAATGGTCTTTTCAACAACTTCCCATGCGTCACAAGATCACAGTAACTCCAACTTGCAAAAAGCATCTGACATGGTGGATATCGTCCCCTCAAGTCCATCAGGGCAGACCCTTTGTTCCTCCTGCCCCGGTTGCCACTGTTACATCGGACGCCTCCCTGATCCGGTGGGGGGGGGGCATTATCAGGGCAGAATGGTCCATGGCACTTGGCAACCTTTCGAATACCATCTGCACATAAATGTCCTGGAGATGAGAGCGGTACTTTTAACGTTGCAAGCCCTCAACGACTCTCTTCCCCTGGGAACTATTGCAGTCCAAGCGGACAATATGTCCGTAGTGTGGTAGATCAACAAACAGGGTGGAACCAAGTCCTATCCACTGTGTCGAGAGGCTCTCAGACTTTGGCAATGGGCAATCTCTTCTCAGCGGTTTCTGATAGCAACGCATATCCCTGGGAAATCCAACATCATAGCGGACAGATTGAGCAGAGCTATTCTCATGCCTCACGAGTGGTCTCTCAAACAATCAGTGACGGAAGAGATTTTTCAGAAGTGGGGCCTTCCTTGCTGTGACCTTTTCGCTACACCTCAAAACAGCAAATGCCCAGACTTCTCTCTCTTCCCCCTTCCAGGCCATCCCCCCAGAGACGCTCTAACCCAAGATTGGCCCCGGGGACTTCTTTATGCCTTTCCCCCCTTTCCGCTGATACCTCAACTAATTCAGAAAGCAACCGCCTTGAGAGCCAAGTTGATTCTCATTGCCCCTTATTGGCCTCGACAGATATGGTTTCCGTTCCTACATCGTTATCTCTTGGTACAGCCATGGCATCTGGACCTGGTTCCAGATCTTCTGACCCACCAGTCGGGACAGCTGCACCAATCCATACCTTCTCTCAACCTCACTGCTTGGTTGCTCCACTTCCATCCTTAGCCAGGCTTCCTATGATTTCTAATCCCGTCCGGGATATCATAGTAGCTTCCTTAAAATCTTCTACCAGAAAGATTTACACTAGTAAATGGCGACGTTTCTCCTTCTGGGCAAAAGCTAGGAACATAGACCCCTATACTGCTCCGATTCATTCGGTCTTGGACTTCCTAGCTGAGATTTTTCATTGAGGATCCTCTTCCTCCACAGTAAAAGTTCAGCTGGCAGCCATTTCGAATTTTCATATGGGCCTTTTGGACCACAACATTATGTCACATAAACTTTGCAAGGCATTCCTTCGAGGTATCTTTTTACTTAAACCTCCGATTAGAGACCCCCCCCCCACCACCACAGTGGGATCTAAATTTAATTTTAACATCCTTGATTCTTCCACCTTTCGAACCTGCGGCTGCCTGTTGTTTGAAATTTCTTTCTTGGAAGACACTTTTTCTAGTCGCCATTACTTCTGCCAGGAGAGTATCTGAGCTTCATGCTCTCTGCATTCGTCCTCCCTATTTAATCTTCCACAAAGATAGGGTATCTCTAAGGACTAATCCGTCTTTCTTACCAAAAGTGGCATCGCAGACAAACCTAAATCAATCCATTGATCTTCCAGTGTTTTTCCCGAATTATTCTGATAGAGCGGAACATAAGTTACATTGTTTTGATGTTCACCGCCAGCTCAGATATTATCTGGACAAAACTAAACTTTTTAGGAAATCTGATCAACTGTTTCTATCCTATGCAGAGAACAGGAAAGGCCTTCCAGTTTCCAAGGTGACTTTATCTAGATGGCTGTCTTCTGTGATTACTTACATTTATCAGCTCAGAGGCAAAGAGTTGATTTCTAAGCCAAAAGCCCATTCTACCAGAGCTTTAGCTACATCGACAGCCTTTCAAGCTAGACTTCCAATAGAGACACTATTTGTGCAGCAGCCACATGGGCCTCTCCTCATACCTTTGTTTCACATTACAAATTAGACTTGGCCTCCAGAGACAGAGCGAATTTTGGTTCCACTGTTCTCAAGAGTCTGTTCCATTGAGCCACCCAGGATAGAGGTGCTAGGGACGCGGTCCCATCCAGCAAGAATGAAGGCGAGATTGACAACTTAACATTAAGAAGTTATGTACCTACCATAACGTTCCATGTTAGTTGTCTTCTCTCGCCTTCTTTCTTGCGTCCCGCCCTCCATCCCCCTAGCCTGGTCAGACCGAGAAGATTATGCCTCTTTTATTAAGAGGTTTTATTCCTTTTCTAGCTATTCAGCTTCTAGTGTCACTAGATTAGGTTGATCCTTTCTAGAGGATTATGATGTTATTTAGTATTGTTACTTTTTCTTCCTCCTCTACAGTTGGAAGAATATATTACTATTTCCTTAGCTACCAAACGAGATCTGGGTAGTCTCCGCCTTGCATCATGGGATATAGGGTTGCCTCGAGCAGGTAAAATTAGCTCTCAAGCTTAGCAAGTGCCGAGTAACCCATCCAGCAAGAAAGAATGCGAGAGAAGACAACTAATATGGAACGTTATGGTAGGTACATAACTTCTTATTGTACTCTGTAATGGGTCTGATGAGTGATGAGTAGAGGGGAACAATGACCTCTTTTTTTCCTGGATGAGAACCCTTTAATGATGAGGTGTGCCACGTAGAAGGACTTCCTGACTACTGTGGCGATGTGACTATCAAAGGAGAGACTACTGTCCATCTGGGTCCCAAGTTCTCTTATCACGCATTCGGTGTTAAGTAAATTGCTGCCTATGTGGCAGTTCATGGGTACAGAGTTTTTACCAAAGGGGATGACACTGCACATTTTGGCATTGAGCTTGAGACCATGACTCTGACACCAGGCATCTGTCTCAATGAGGCCCTTCTGTAGGGTGTCCACATCATTTGGGGACTTAACTATGGCTCCTAGTTTGCAGTCATGTGCGAACTTTGTTAGCAGAGGCCTTCTGTGTTAGCCTGTACTTCAAAGAAGTAGGTACCAAACAGGAGATGTCCCAGGGCGGAACCCTGTGGTACTCCACTTGTCACTGCTTTGAGGTCAGATTTGGAGTCTGCAACTTTTACAGCATTGGTTCTGTCAGTGAGCCAGTTGGCAACCCATCTTGTGAAGTAGGGATTTATACCTAGTTTAGTGAGTTTAGCTATAATTCCAGAATTGGGCTTGGTGTTGAAAGCCTTGGTGAGGTCAAGATAGGCTGTGTGAACCACCACCTCACCCTCATCCATGGCATGGGGTCACATTAGTTGGCATTTCCTTGGGGGAAGGAGATTTGGAAATTACCTGCACTGCTTTGGGGTTGGATGGAGTTGTGGAAGGCATTATCCCTAGTGGAATCAAGGGATAATGTTCCTCATGGCAGACCATTAAATCTTCCCTTCCCTTCCATCATTTTAAGCTGATTGCACACAGGGACATTAGGCCATAAAAAACACACAAATAAGTCACCTTTTGATGACTTCCTTAGTGATGAACCCCGCCTTTTCACCCTTGTCCAAGCTCTTAACATTATCTTTCACTCTCTCTCTCTCTCTCTCTCTCTCTCTCTCTTCGTAATGTTTCACTTACTATATTTGGATAAGGCATCATGAGAATATTTACATTTTGTGTATTCTTACTGAGGTCCTGTCTTTTCACAGCTATTGTGGATGATGAAAGGCTTTCTGCAGAAGAGATGGATGAGAGGAGACATCAGAACATTGCTTACGAGTATCTGTGCCACCTAGAGGAGGCTAAGCGGTAAGTAACCATCAGAGACTTAACTCCTTTTTTACATGTGAAAACCCACAAAGCCTTCTTCAGTACTGCTTGTAACGGAAGTGATTGTACTAAGACATTTATTAGATTGCATGTATGTGTTGCAAGTCTGCTGCTAATTGTTTGGTAGTTAAGAGCAGAGGATTAAGGCCATGAGCTGATTTTGACCGTTGTCTTGCATTCTTGGGTTTGATGGCTTCAACCGTAATTTGCATAGTGCATGACTCTGAGCAAATTACGTAACCAGACAGTCCTCCTTGTTCACCACTGAAAAAAGACAGTCATACCTAGTGAGATTCTTATTAAAAAAAATGAAAGAGCTAAATCTGTTCTGCTGTAAGACTGGCAGATGATGATATTCTAGTTTACTCAATTTTGAGTCACATGGAGCCACTGCATCAAAATTCCCTGACTTTAAGCTGTTCTGTTTAAATCCCCAAATCCACTGCAGAGCTGCTGTTTATCATTTGATCATAACAGGGATAGAATAGACTTGGTGTGGTTTAGGGGATGGAGCATTCTGCATCATGTATTTTTCTTGGTAATGTTTTATTGCATTGACAATTGCTGCAGTGTTTTCTTTTGACCAACCAAAACCCCAATGCCCCCACCCCTATGTCATTCTTTGATATCCTTTCCGTTCAGGTCACCCCTTTCAAAACACTTGCCCCGCTCCAACAAAGTGCTTTGGAACCATATTTATGTAATGGTACAGAAAAAAGATTTCTTCCAAGCCATCAGATTGATTGTAGATCACACTTAGTACCTAATCCGTAGTGTTTTGCTTCCCCGTAGGAACTTGAATACTGACCCTTGCACATGCATATTTACAAATTGTGCAGACTACCTCCAACCTCCACCAGGTGACTTTATGGGGAATTGACGAGACCTACCCATGTACAGGGAGAGCTATCCATCAGATGGTTTGTGTTTGACCTGTGGACCAGTGCTGCCTCAGTGGTGGCACAGAATGATTCTCAATTTCTGTACCCACTGTCTGCATTTGTATTCTTTTTGACCGGGGGACTGGATTTCAGATTACTTCTTAAAGGTTGATGACTGCTTGTAACTGTTGTTTCAGCAGGTCAGAACAAATGCCCAGTAAACATCTTGAGTGCACGAACATGACTTAATACAGCATGTTAGGGCCACTTAGCACCTTGGGCACCATGTATACATTTCTTAAGTGTTATGATGGGTATAGTGCTGTCATTTTAGAATATAAAATACCATGTCACTGCTTGTGAATTAAGTTTTAAAAGCTAGCATTAATAGATACTTTGTGCCGCAGACACCTCTGACAATTGTTTTATGGTTGAAGTATCAATGGTACAAATATGCTTTTGAATTGCATCTGAATATTATAGTTGGTGTGTTCATGCCAGTATGATTCACATGCCATTCATAATTTAGATTTTATTGTTAGAATGCTATTAGTGTTACATATATACTTGTGCATTATGGTTTATGGCTTGAGTGTATATATTTTTGACTGATACATGCAACTCCTTTTATTGTTGATATCTGTATTAGTAAATGTCTGAAATGCTACAAACAACCTGCAAAGGTAAAGTGTCAGAAGAAAGCTCAGCGTTCTCGGTAGGACTGCTGTATCACTAAAAAGCTGCTGGTATGCCAAAAAAAGCGAATCCAAGGTCCATAAACGCAAAAGATGTTTATTGTAGCATAAAACCAATAGAAACGTCGACCTAGGTTTCGTTCGTGTCACCGAACTTCTTCAGAACAATAAAAACAATACAAAAGGCTCTTAAATACTGACTAAGGTTGCAGTGAATGCCTCAATTAATCAATTAACTTCCCGCCAAAAAACTATTACATATTTATATACCCACATATACGTACCAGCAGCAATTAAAGAACTTCATGCTATCCTACAATTACTCTAAATTATTAAAATTATAAATGTGCCTAAAAACAACGTGCGCTTAGTGCATAAAACATTAAACATTATACATTGTTACATTATTCATTAAATACAATGATAATATGTCTGTCTGCTCACAATATAATAAATCCTAATGTAAGTTGTGTAAAATTAAACTAATACAAAACACTACAAACTGCTCGTAATTTATAAATTGCATTACCACAGGTTGTTTACATAAAAAATATATATGTATAGTAAATAAATATTGTGCATTTACTGAAATCAGTAACCTTTATGTTATTATACCGTAAAATAGGTTTTATACTGATATATTCATTAAGTCCGGGGACTGATGAGCATTAAGGTATATTTGCATCCTCAATTCTAAAATGTCCAAGTTAAATTTTGTAACTTTGCCCTGTGCATCAAAGTACAAATGTGTTACCCAAAAACTTAAAAGAATGGTCTGCATGTTGGTTTATATGTCTGGCTAAGTTAGTTGTTTTATGATTTCTAATGTCCAGTAAGTGTTCCTTGACTCTGTCTCTTAAGTGTCTACTCGTCTTGCCAACATAAAACTTTCACAATTTTGGCAGACTGCAATATATACAATATTGGTGGTGTAACAATTGATGTATTGACCTATGTTTATATTCTGATTGTTAACTGTCACCACTCTATCTATGTTTATCATGTACCTACATGTAACACCTACCACACTTGAAACTACCCTTGGGTTTATTGGAAAAATCCTTGGGTTTAACGTTCAGATTTTCAAAAAGTTCCTTAAATGATGTATCTTTTCTATACACATAAGTTACACACCCTTTAAAATTTTCCCCTATTGTTTTGTCTGTGCTAATAAAATTCCAATTTTTGTTCACTATATTTTGAATTTTAATTGCTATATCATTATAAGTAGTGATATATAGGGGAATGTTGTTACAAACAAATTTCCTAATGTCCACAAGGTCGCCAACCACACTATCAACTGATGTAACTTCACTGGCATGCAATAAAGCTTTGTAAAATCCTTTACATCTTTTATCTGTTACCTCTTTGGCAATATTTTTACAAAGATCTTTTGGGTAGCCTCTATTCAAGAATAAAGTGACAATAAAATTGACTTCCCGTTCAAAGTCCACCTCCTCACTGACCATTCTAGCCGCTCACCATCTGACCCTTAACCACTGCCTTCTTTTGGTGGTGAGGGTGCCAGCTGTCATAATGTAAATATGAGTTTGAGAAGGTGGACTTCCTGTATATATTGAAACCAGCTTTTTCCTACTTCTGTCATATGTCAAGCAAATGTCCAAATAACTAATACTTTCTTGACTGGTAACATATGTAAAATTTAGGAACCAGACGCTACTATTGATATATTCCAAAAAACTATTTAAAATGACTTGGTCCCTCTCCAAATAATAAATAGGTCCAAAACGACCGTAAAATTGAACATATTTAAAAGATTGTGAATTAAAAGCGTAGTTGGTGTCCCAAAATGTTAGGAGAAAGTTAGCAAAATTGGGCCCCATGGCAACCCCACTCATCTGTTTATAATGTGCCCTTCAAAAATATAAAATTATTTTCAAGACAACTTCCATTAACTTAACTATCACATTCACTTTGTTCTGATCATATAGTTTTGTAAAATATAGTTGTTCTTCCAACCACTCAAGCCCTCTATCATGGGGAATGACGGTAAAAAGATTACACACATCCAGAGTAATGAATGTGTCACCTTCATTAAATGCTATTGATCTAATTTTGCCCAAAAAGTCCCATGAATCCTTCAATATGTGTGGAAAAAACTTTATACCCGGTTTTAAATGATAATCTAGGTATTGACTAATAAAATGTGTTTTACTCGCTTTCCACTATAGGTCTAAATTGCAGGTTGTCAAGGCCTTTATGTATTTTGGGGATTCCAAAAATCCCACTTGTAACTGGGTATTCATTCTTTAAGAATTGCCACTCCTGCTCATCTAACTCTCCTTGGAAAAGCATATCAAATAGAGTATTATCTATTCTGCCATGCGCTATATTAATTTCATTCCTACTAACTTCTCTGTAGGTGTTACCCAATAGTAAAGTGTTCATGTATGAAACATAATCATTGTGGTCCACAATGACTATCCCACTTCCCTTATCGGGTTTCATAATTCTGATGTTTTAGCTTTCAATATATTACTCAAACAAAGTTCTTCCTTAGTGGTCAGATTTTTATTGTTAATGCTGGCCTTATTGTATTCAATAAAGGCATTCCTGATGTCATTTTCGGTTACTTTCTCAAAAATAGCAACACCCTCGTGCATTGGTGGATTATAAATACTGGGTTTTGTCAATGTACCACCATTGTTATTAATGCCCCATGAATTACCTTGGTATAAAATTTTCAAATTCAATTTGCGAGTAAATAATTTTAAATCTAGAATTGTATTCACTAAGTTGCCCTCCTGCATGGCACAAAACTAAAACCTTTGGAAAACAAATCCACACATTCTCGTCAAACAGTTGACTAGTGTAGTTGTATAATTTAAAGTCCCCTTTGTTGTTAATCACAACATTGGGCTTACAAAACAAACTACGTCCCCCCTCATTATCCATTTGAATGCTATGGTCTTGTAAGTCCACGGGGTTATCAGACACCATATTGTAAACTTGATCAGTTGCACTCAAACCACATTCATTATTAAACATCTGAACATCAGCTGTCAACAAATGCCCATCTATATTATAAACTGATACATCAAGCAATGAATGAGTGTCGTCACAAATTCCCAATCAACTGCCAGTTGTACTAGTCCCCATAATGTCGTTATTCTCACCATACAGTACATTCTTTTCATTCACTTCTTTGATTGCTCATGTGGGCCACTTACACATTCATTACATCCGTTGTTAGTTAGTTGAATATGATAATTGTCAAAGTCATATGTAAAACCTGTGTGCCCGTGGCCAAACATTGCTCATCACTGGCATTAGAAAACAAATCACAAAACGTATTGCGTGAGCCAGTATTGTGTGTATAAGTCAAAGAAATACTGCAGTTGTCTAAACCGCCTTGAGCCTTATTGTCTAAGTAGAGAGCATCAAAGGAAACATCTTCACCTGAACCCATGTTCAAGGGGTTGTCCAAAATAGTCCCTGTCGCCCCAAGAGGCGAAACAACATGCCCACTCATGCCAAAGTCACTCATATTCCCCGATGGTGTAGTGTTGGAATCAATGCTAAATTGGTAATTAAATAACTTACCAAAAACCTCTTCTTGAGGGACGCCAACGGCTACTTGCGCGCCCCCCACACGTTTTTTGGCTGCTGCTGTTGTGGAAAATAAACCCTCTTGTTGGGATCAAATTCCCTTCTCGGTCGTGTCCCCAAATGTTCACCTTCTTCTTCTACTTCATGTGTATGCTGCCCTCTTATCCGTTTGGATCTTCTGGGACCCTCATCTTCCACTGAACTTTCTTGTCGGTCACTATAAACATCCAAACGTGGAGGGGAAGTGATGTCGTCCAGCACATCCATGCGGTTCCTACCAACTTCCGGTCTACCGTTGTCATGGCCACAATGTACTGGTTTAGATTTAGGATAAACCAGCCCGATGCATACACTTTCTTATCCCTCTGGATCTTTTTGCTTTTGTCATAAATGACATTGCAACTGTGTTCCACTTCTTTAATCACATTGATGTAATTGGTATAATATTGGTGAAGAGTAGGTCTTGACTAATAAGACTGTTGAGATCATCCAATTCAACTAAAAGAAGTTCAATCTTTTTATCGTTGTAGGCAATCATAATTTCCATAATTTCTAGCCCAGTTTTATTGAATAACTCGTGCAAATCTTTAAGCATGTCAGGATCGTGTTCGCTACCATTGGGATACCTCCACAGTCTAAGTCCTTTGGGTACAATCCCTAAATCAATATTCTTACGTAGGTAACCATTCTCCATCTGTGTTCTTTTAAGTTTAAACATTTTGACCTCGAACATACGTAGCCAATCTCTCATATTCCCTTCCAACCTGGGAATAGTAGCTTTGGGTACGGGAAGATTGGAATTGAATGAATACTGGTTTTCTCTCCAGGATTCACTGCGTTTAGACTCCGTAAGTTCCCTGTTGCCCCTAAAATTACTGTCATGAGCCACTGTTGTTGACATTGTGAGCAGACGCTGTTGGTTGCGGCAAAGGGGTTGCTTGAGTTAGCGGTAACCCCAAACTGGCTGTAAGGTCCATACTGGCATTCGAAGCTGCCATCAATTTTTGAATTAATGCTGTGTGCACCTTGAGCTGCTCACTCATTTCCTTAAGCAGCACTCCCACCTCGAGCGTGCCGCTTTCTTCCTCCATATCCAAACAGCCAAAACCAAGAACCAAAATACCTGCAAAGGTAAAGTGTCAGAAGAAAGCTCAGCGTTCTCGGTAGGACTGCTGTATCACTAAAAAGCTGCTGGTATGCCAAAAAAAGCGAATCCAAGGTCCATAAACGCAAAAGATGTTTATTGTACATTAGGATTTATTATATTGTGAGCAGACAGACATATTATCATTGTATTTAATGAATAATGTAACAATGTATAATGTTTAATGTTTTATGCACTAAGCGCACGTTGTTTTTAGGCACATTTATAATTTTAACAATTTAGAGTAATTGTAGGATAGCATGAAGTTCTTTAATTGCTGCTGGTACGTATATGTGGGTATATAAATATGTAATAGTTTTTTGGCGGGAAGTTAATTGATTAATTGAGGCATTCACTGCAACCTTAGTCAGTATTTAAGAGCCTTTTGTATTGTTTTATTGTTCTGAAGAAGTTCGGTGACACGAGCGAAACCTAGGTCGACGTTTCTATTGGTTTTATGCTACAATAAACATCTTTTGCGTTTATGGACCTTGGATTCGCTTTTTTTGGCATACCAGCAGCTTTTTAGTGATACAGCAGTCCTACCGAGAACGCTGAGCTTTCTTCTGACACTTTACCTTTGCAGGTATTTTGGTTCTTGGTTTTGGCTGTTTGGATATGGAGGAAGAAAGCGGCACGCTCGAGGTGGGAGTGCTGCTTAAGGAAATGAGTGAGCAGCTCAAGGTGCACACAGCATTAATTCAAAAATTGATGGCAGCTTCGAATGCCAGTATGGACCTTACAGCCAGTTTGGGGTTACCGCTAACTCAAGCAACCCCTTTGCCGCAACCAACAGCGTCTGCTCACAATGTCAACAACAGTGGCGTTCATGACAGTAATTTTAGGGGCAACAGGGAACTTACGGAGTCTAAACGCAGTGAATCCTGGAGAGAAAACCAGTATTCATTCAATTCCAATCTTCCTGCCCAAAGCTACTATTCCCAGGTTGGAAGGGAATATGAGAGATTGGCTACGTATGTTCGAGGTCAAAATGTTTAAACTTAAAAGAACACAGATGGAGAATGGTTACCTACGTAAGAATATTGATTTAGGGATTGTACCCAAAGGACTTAGACTGTGGAGGTATCCCAATGGTAGCGAACACGATCCTGACATGCTTAAAGATTTGCACGAGTTATTCAATAAAACTGGGCTAGAAATTATGGAAATTATGATTGCCTACAACGATAAAAAGATTGAACTTCTTTTAGTTGAATTGGATGATCTCAACAGTCTTATTAGTCAAGACCTACTCTTCGACCAATATTATACCAATTACATCAATGTGATTAAAGAAGTGGAACACAGTTGCAATGTCATTTATGACAAAAAGCAAAAAAAGATCCAGAGGGATAAGAAAGTGTATGCATCGGGGCTGGTTTATCCTAAATCTAAACCAGTACATTGTGGCCATGACAACGGTAGACCGGAAGTTGGTAGGAACCGCATGGATGTGCTGGACGACATCACTTCCCCTCCACGTTTGGATGTTTATAGTGACCGACAAGAAAGTTCAGTGGAAGATGAGGGTCCCAGAAGATCCAAACGGATAAGAGGGCAGCATACACATGAAGTAGAAGAAGAAGGTGAACATTTGGGGACACGACCGAGAAGGGAATTTGATCCCAACAAGAGGGTTTATTTTCCACAACAGCAGCAGCCAAAAAACGTGGGGCGCAAGTAGCGTTGCCCTCAAGAAGAGGTTTTGGTAAGTTATTTAATTACCAATTTAGCATTGATTCCAACACTACACCATCGGGAATATGAGTGACTTTGGCATGAGTGGGCATGTTGTTTAAGCCTCTTGGGGCGACAGGGACTATTTTGGACAACCCCTTGAACATGGGTTCAGGTGAAGATGTTTCCTTTGATGCTCTCTACTTAGACAATAAGGCTCAAGGCGGTTTAGACAACTGCAGTATTTCTTTGACTTATACACACAATACTGGCTCAATACGTTTGTGATTTGTTTTCTAATGCCAGTGATGAGCAATGTTTGTACGGGCACACAGGTTTCTTACATATACGACTTTGACAATTATCATATTCAACTAACTAACAACGGATGTAATGAATGTGTAAGTGGCCCACATGAGCAATCAAAGAAGTGAATGAGACCAATGTACTGTATGGTGAGAATCACGACATTATGGGGACTAGTACAACTGGCAGTTCATTGGGAATTTGTGACGGCACTCATTCATTGCTTGATGTATCAGTTTATAATATAGATGGGCATTTGTTGACAGCTGATGTTCAGATGTTTAATAATGAATGTGGTTTGAGTGCAACTGATCAAGTTTACAATATGGTGTCTGATAACCCGTGGACTTACAAGACCATAGCATTCAAATGGATAATGAGGGGGACGTAGTTTGTTTTGTAAGCCCAATGTTGTGATTAACAACAAAGGGGACTTTAAATTATACAACTACACTAGTCAACTGTTTGACGTAGAATGTGTGGATTTGTTTTCCAAAGGTTTTAGTTTTGTGCCATGCAGGAGGGGCAACTTAGTGAATACAATTCTAGATTTAAAATTATTTACTCATAAATTGAATTTGAAAATTTTATACCAAGGTAATTCATGGGGCATTAATAACAATGGTGGTACATTGACAAAACCCAGTATTTATAATCCACCAATGCACGAGGGTGTTGCTATTTTGAGAAAGTAACCGAAAATGACATCAGGAATGCCTTTATTGAATACAATAAGGCCAGCATTAACAATAAAAATCTGACCACTAAGGAAGAACTTTGTTTGAGTAATATATTGAAAGCTAAAAACATCAGAATTATGAAACCCGATAAGGGAAGTGGGATAGTCATTGTGGACCACAATGATTATGTTTCATACATGAACACTTTACTATTGGGTAACACCTACAGAGAAGTTAGTAGGAATGAAATTAATATAGCGCATGGCAGAATAGATAATACTCTATTTGATATGCTTTTCCAAGGAGAGTTAGATGAGCAGGAGTGGCAATTTTAAAGAATGAATACCCAGTTACAAGTGGGATTTTTGGAATCCCCAAAATACATAAAGGCCTTGACAACATGCAATTTAGACCTATAGTGGACGGAAGCGAGTAAAACACATTTTATTAGTCAATACCTAGATTATCATTTAAAACCGGGTATAAAGTTTTTCCACACATATTGAAGGATTCATGGGACTTTTTGGGCAAAATTAGATCAATAGCATTTAATGAAGGTGACACATTCATTACTCTGGATGTGTGTAATCTTTTTACCGTCATTCCCCATGATAGAGGGCTTGAGTGGTTGGAAGAACAACTATATTTTACAAAACTATATGATCAGAACAAAGTGAATGTGATAGTTAAGTTAATGGAAGTTGTCTTGAAAAATAATTTTATATTTTGAAGGGCACATTATAAACAGATGAGTGGGGTTGCCATGGGGGCAGCCTGCGCCCCCAATTTTGCTAACTTTGTCCTAACATTTTGGGAAACCAACTACGTTTTTAATTCAGAATTTTTTAAATATGTTCAATTTTACGGTCGGTTTTGGGACCTATTTATTATTTGGAGAGGGGACCAAGTCATTTTAAATAGTTTTTTGGAATATATCAATAGTAGCGTCTGGTTCCTAAATTTTACATATGTTACCAGTCAAGAAAGTATTAGTTATTTGGACATTTGCTTGACATATGACAGAAGTAGGAAAAAGCTGGTTTCCAATATATACAGGAAGTCCACCTTCTCAAACTCATATTTACATTATGACAGCTGGCACCCTCACCACCAAAAGAAGGCAGTGGTTAAGGGTCAGATGGTGAGGGCGGCTAGAATGGTCAGTGAGGAGGTGGACTTTGAACGGGAAGTCAATTTTATTGTCACTTTATTCTTGAATAGAGGCTACCCAAAAGATCTTTGTAAAAATATTGCCAAAGAGGTAACAGATAAAAGATGTAAAGGATTTTACAAAGCTTTATTGCATGCCAGTGAAGTTACATCAGTTGATAGTGTGGTTGGCGACCTTGTGGACATTAGGAAATTTGTTTGTAACAACATTCCCCTATATATCACTACTTATAATGATATAGCAATTAAAATTCAAAATATAGTGAACAAAAATTGGAATTTTATTAGCACAGACAAAACAATAGGGGAAAATTTTAAAGGGTGTGTAACTTATGTGTATAGAAAAGATACATCATTTAAGGAACTTTTTGAAAATCTGAACGTTAAACCCAAGGATTTTTCCAATAAACCCAAGGGTAGTTTCAAGTGTGGTAGGTGTTCGACATGTAGGTACATGATAAACATAGATAGAGTGGTGACAGTTAACAATCAGAATATAAACATAGGTCAATACATCAATTGTTACACCACCAATATTGTATATATTGCAGTCTGCCAAAATTGTGAAAGTTTTATGTTGGCAAGACGAGTAGACACTTAAGAGACAGAGTCAAGGAACACTTACTGGACATTAGAAATCATAAAACAACTAGCATTAGCCAGACATATAAACCAACATGCAGACCATTCTTTTAAGTTTTTTGGGGTAACACATTTGTACTTTGATGCACAGGGCAAAGTTACAAAATTTAACTTGGACATTTTAGAATTGAGGATGCAAATATACCTTAATGCTCATCAGTCCCCCGGACTTAATGAATATATCAGTATAAAACCTATTTTACGGTATAATAACATAAAAGGTTACTGATTTCAGTAAATGCACAATATTTATTTACTATACATATATATTTTTTATGTAAACAACCTGTGGTAATGCAATTTATAAATTACGAGCAGTTTGTAGTGTTTTTGTATTAGTTTAATTTTACACAACTTACATTAGGATTTATTATATTGTGAGCAGACAGACATATTATCATTGTATTTAATGAATAATGTAACAATGTATAATGTTTAATGTTTTATGCACTAAGCGCACGTTGTTTTTAGGCACATTTATAATTTTAATAATTTAGAGTAATTGTAGGATAGCATGAAGTTCTTTAATTGCTGCTGGTACGTATATGTGGGTATATAAATATGTAAGAGTTTTTTGGCGGGAAGTTAATTGATTAATTGAGGCATTCACTGCAACCTTAGTCAGTATTTAAGAGCCTTTTGTATTGTTTTTATTGTTCTGAAGAAGTTCGGTGACACGAACGAAACCTAGGTCGACGTTTCTATTGGTTTTATGCTACAATAAACATCTTTTGCGTTTATGGACCTTGGATTCGCTTTTTTTGGCATACCAGCAGCTTTTTAGTGATACAGCAGTCCTACCGAGAACGCTGAGCTTTCTTCTGACACTTTACCTTTGCAGGTATTTTGGTTCTTGGTTTAATGCTACAAACAAGTCTGAGCTACTTTTATGAGTTGTGTGAATACCAGGTACTATGTGTGCATGTGTGTAGTGGCATTATCTTTGCATGCTTGTATGTTAATAACGTATCTGTGCTTTTGCATTACGTTATACATGAGCCATGTTGCAGAATGCTTCTTTTATGTGCTTATTTCTGATTTTTTGTTTGAGCTGAACTTAGATGCCCAGTAGAGTAGACATTTATTTTTAATTCTAGTTTCTTTATAGTGATACTCTTCCCAAGTGCATCATTCATGTTACATAAGGTTGCATATGTATATTTTTGCTGATGTTTTTATCATCCTCATTTTACCTGCTTTGGCTGACAACTCCTTCAGGTCAACTAGTGTCTGACCAGTACCATCCTTTGCTATCACAGTACCATTATCATTGATGTGCCTGAGGTGTGCTCACGTATCCAAATGCTGCTGCCATCCTTATGGCTGGCACTTGCAAGTATTTTCCTTTTGAGACCAAAATATGTAATAACTACTGCAAGAATGCTTCTTGTCCCACACTGCATTCATTTGGACTTGTACCCTCGTCCATACATTGTATGTTTTCTTTTTATGTCCTCTGATGTACACCATGAGCCAGTTTAAGATCTGGGATGCTTTGTTTTTTGTGATGTATATGGATATATGTAAACAAAAACACAACACACTCACAGCCTTCAGGCCTCCCAAACTTGGTCCTCCTACTGTTGCTGATGTTTCAGACAGATGTCCTGTCTTTTGAAAAAAAAATAAACTTCCAACAATATTAGTAATGGAAGCTGTAATCCTTCAGAATTTAAGACTGGGGTACATGTTTCTAAATTCAGAGTTGTTGTTAGTGGTAATAATGGTAACATGTGAAATGCCTTATGCACTTGCTTATATGAAGAAATACTTGTTGGTCAGATGTCTTTGCTGAAAATGAATGTGTGGAATATTTTTGGTAGTCCTTGGCTGGTATCCGTAAATGCTTTCTTTGTATTGAGTGATGCTCCAGAATGTTTAAAATTTTATTAGGACCATTGTTGTATCTTTTTTAATCCTTAATAATATAGATCTCTTTGTGCTTCTTTACTGTTATGTAGAAATTATTATTAAAAATAGACAGTCTATCTGCGTATGTGTCAATTTTTCTTAAAATTTAAATCTGAGCATTATAAAACTGTATTTAGTTTTTGATGAGTCTTTGGCACATTTTATATTGTTTTTTGTATAGTTTGCTTTTATTTGTCCCATAATATGTATTAATTACAATGTAGCCTCTTAGTTTTATCATCTCTCATCTCCCATATGGACATTGGATCTTGGGTAGGATATTTTACACATGCCTGCAAATTCTGGTTACAGTTTTGCTAAAAGAGTTATAATTCTAAGTAAAGAATTTCTTATCTGTGGTCTTTGGAAGCATTTTATTTTCCACAGCTTTGGAGTGTCTCCATTGTCCATAGTGTCCTTAGTGTCACTGCTGGTGATCACCTTTTCAGGGGACTCAGCAGTAAAGCAGATGTTTCTTATTTGTGTTATTATTCATAATGTTGTCTGCTTCTTGCCATTTTCACTGCCCTCCTGGTGTCATACTGCTTGCTGCTCCATAGCTATTGGCTACTATTCCCACTGACCTTTGTGACCATTTGTTCACCTATGCTTTACATTGTCAGTAAATCATGCATCATTTCTGTATTTTTTCCAGTCACTTTGTTGAAAAGAGTAGATTACTTTACACAATTTCTGGATGTTCTCATTAGTGACATGTATATTAAAATGTCAGTTAAAGCATAGCTGCAATAAGCACAACTGTAGTCGACAAGATAGATACTATTTGTTCATGTAGCCCATTTATAGCAGAATCTCAAGGAGGAAAAGCTTCAGACATAAAAAATATTAACATAAAGTTCAAAGTGAAATTTCTGCATGTATAAATGTGTGCATACATTTTGTAGGTAGCATTATGATATTTAACTGCAACTTTAACTGCAGTTCCCTGTATTTATTAAGTTTGTGCTCCTGCAAGTTCCAGTATCCTATAATTTGTTGCCCTGAACAGAGTTGGTTACAATAATGGACATACAGGAAGTCTGGTGAATATAAGGGAAAGGATAAAGATTAGAGGAGGTTTGGGGATAATTGATACAAGTTTAGGTGGAAATTTAACAAAAGAGACCGACTGGAAAAGAGGAGGCATGTGAATATTTACTAGAGTTACAAAACCATTTTAAAGTTTTGTTTAGAGAAGAGTTCAGAAATTTATTTTGATCACTTTGCTGTGTAGAGACTGGAGGATGAGTAGTACTTTTCAGTTTATTTTTTATTTTTGGATTTACACTTTGTTGACCAAGTTCTTTTCACCAAGCTAGTGGCCTGTCTTCAGGGGGGAACCCAAGGCAGCTTCAGCTTCCTTGCAACATTGTTCTTGGAAGTCTGCACTTTTGTTAGCCCTTACTTCTGCCAAACTGGTGTCTGAGCTTCAAGACTTTATCGCTTGTCATCCTTTTTGGTGTTAAGACCCTCAGTGAGGAAGGGTCTATGTTACCTGAAAGGTTTGCTTATTAAATCCGTTTATCTATCAGTAAGTTGGTGTGACTTTTTTTTTTTCTTTGCTTGTTTTGTTTTACTAGTCATGTTTTTTGTTTGGCTAGTCACATCTTTACTTTGGCTCTGGTTTTTGTTTTGCTTTGGAAGAAATAGAAGCAGCTTTAACTAGACATTCAGATGCACTGATAAAACTGCAAAAGTCAGAGACTGACATGAAGAAAAAGCTAGCTGAATATGAGGTTTATCAAGAAGACCTGTTTAAAAAATAGAGTTAGAAGACAGAGTGCATAGAGAAAACCTGAGATTTTCTGTTGTACCAGAGAAACCTGAAGGAACAGAATGTACTTTAATAATGCACATAAGCTACTGGACAGCAGAATTTATTAATTGTAAGGGCACATCAACTATATGCTCCAATCCTGGCCATGAGAAAATTAGTGAAGATGTAATCGTACCAGCAGAAAGAGTTGCTCTTGACAAAATTGTGGCAAAAGGGCAAAGTATTAAAAATTGAAAACCGCACACTGTACAAATGATTATTCACTGTACACTGGGCAGAAGAGAAGCAAATTTATCCCAGCAGTCTGGGAATGTTTGCTGTCTTAAGAGCGTTTTTTACTTGAGAATTAGTAGTTTTTTGATGCAGAACAGGCTAAGAAGGAAATTAGAAAAAAAAAAGTTATCCAACAAAAAAGTGAGTCAACAAGCAGAAAGGGACTCTGCTTCTCATTTTTCTGATGTTAGGGTTCTTGGAGAGAATTTGCCAGTGAAACCTTTTCCAATGTTCCAAAGGAAAATGCTTGAGAGATCAAAAAAAAAAAAAAAGCACAGGAGTTGACTAGATGAATCAGCAGTGCCTTGGACTTGAACCAGAGTCTGGTTTGGGAAATGGAGATGACAAGGAAGATGACCAGCAACTCTGAAATTAGTGAATAAATGGAAGACTGTAAACCTTATCACATTTGTGAAATATAGTTTTGCAAGAAAAAGTGGCTGAGAAACACTGGACGGTACTTGCGTATTATCGCAACCAGATTTTGCGACATCTTTTACTTTATTGACTATTACTAAAACAGCATCACTGAAGTGTATTATGGAAGGGTAGACTGTCAGAAAGTCTGGGATATCTGTGGTGGTTTTAAAAAGTATTAAGACTTGTAATTTTAAGATTTATGGGTAGAGTACTTTAAAGATGTCAAGCGTTGAATTCAGCGATTGCAGCGGTTGCGTGTTTACATATGTTGGGCTGAAAGGGGTGTGGCAGTTAATGTACGATATACACACACAGAGTTTAAACAGATTATGTGCTTTTGTACTGTGGAAAGGATTACTTTTACTGCAGATCTTGTGGCGAAGGATTATTTCTCAGCGTTGCATTGTTCTTTTTGGATGTTTTAAAGTATTATGAAGGTTAGAAACTGGTTTTCTGTAATGTTTTTGTAGTCTTAGGTAGTTTTATCTTTGAAACGGCTGATAAAATAATAAAGGTTTGAAAACAGATTTCCTCCTTTACTGACAGCATGTGAAAGGAACACATTTGAAGTAGAATGGGACTTGCTTAACTGACATGAGATGCTGGCCGTAAAGGGGAAACCTATTTTCAAACCTTATTTTTTTAGCCATTTCAATGATGAACCTTCCTAAAACTACAAAAACATTGCAGAACACTGTATTGCCACTACTTGACCTAAACAGAAGCAACCAGCATTACCGCAAAAATCTGGTTATGATGATGCGCAAGTACCCACTGGACGTTTGTTGACTTTGTTAAATTTATGGGTGGACTATAAAGGAATATACCCCACTTTATATTCTTAACGTTTAGGACACTAAAATGGGGAAAGCTAAGTAAAGCAATTTTTGTTCTTATTAGTATGTGTAAAACCATTTCATGCTATAAACTTCATGTTGCATACAGTAAAACAGTTTTGTGTAGTGTATAGTCAGGGGTATTTTAAATGCGGGAGAGTCTTTCAGTGTCTGTTAAAATAAAGTAAAATAGTTTTTTCAGGAAAATGAGAAAAAGGCTCGACAAGCAAGTTTAATGTTCATATGCTGTGATGTTGGGGTGCTGGGGTTGGGGGTAGGTTGTGAAAGTGCACTGATTTATATTCTATGTAGAATTAGGATATTTTTTAATTTTTATTTTACAAGGGTGAATATCTAGATTACTACCTTTGGTTTAAGCTGTAAACAGGTATTTTTACATGTAGGCTTTAAAAATAAGACAAAAATGATCGCCCTGAAAATGCTAAGCTTCTTACATCTGCAAATGTATTGGATTGTTTTCTACTGGCAAATGTTCAGTGGAGTTGAGATAACCTGCAGCTAATAGCAACAGTGCATTCTTTTCTGTGTGAAATTTGCTAAGACTCATTGCTGAGGACATTTCCACAGAGACAAACTGCAGGTACAAGCAGTTAATCTTGAGAGTTCTGAGCATTCTTTGCTGAGTGAAATTCAAAATTTAAAGGTACAGTAGCAAGCAGTTCATTGAAAAATGGGAAGCAAATGAGAGGTAACAGCCGCCCTAGCAGCCTTAATACTTTAATGCAGTTAGTAGAACAATGTGCTATTTAGTTTTATTTAAAGATATCCAGTACACATTTTCTAAGGGCAAAATGTTAATGCTTTCTGAAGGCATACAAGCTCTTTCATATCTGGGAAGAGAAGTAAAAGAACTAACAGTATTCAGTGTATGTGGAAGCACAGGCTGAATCATAACATTTAGCATTGGTAACGTTAAATTTAGGTAAGATGATGCCTATAGATGCAACTGCCAGCTTGGGGCAATTCTTCCCTTCTGGAGATTAATCTTCATGTTTTGAAGATGTACATCTGATTTTGTCATTTTTCATTCATTCTTCAACTGATGCATCTTAGATCTGATCTCTGATCTGGCTTAACCACTTTTACTAGATTCACAGATCTGACTCTTGCAATACTCCCTTTACCCATAATGCCCTGTTGTCCTTGTATACCTCCGATCTCATTTGCCACCTTAGTGTTCAGATGTGGATCTTCTGCTCTCAAGCTTCAGGGTGCCAAATAGGCTGTTTTTGTGACATATCCTGAGTTTTTCAAAATATTTTTTCTACTGATCTTTATTACCCTTCCTTCCTTAACCTTCTGTTACAGTTTTCAGGTATTTCTCAGCATGATAATTTTACTTGGACCTTTCTACTCGTTTAAGGGTAAGCCTTTAAGTACCATTGCTGGTCTTCCTTGTCCTTTTCCTACCCCATACAAAGTATTTTTTCCCAGTACCATTGTTGGTACATTAACTTTTCTATCTAAATTTGAAAAAGAAACTGACATTATTTTAATTTCTCTGAGTCAGCAAGATGTCAAGCATAAAACTCAAAAACATACTTCCTGTGAGTAATAGGATGTACAAAGTAATTAAGGCCATTAACAAAGGCACATGCCTTGCAATGCCTACAAGGAAAAGTTCCCATTCTGCCATGGATAATAGATCCATATGGTACATGACTGTTGATATTACTCAAACCTGGTTCACAGCATAACAGGTCTTTAAGATTACTGTTACGTTGGAAAGTGAACCTAGGTGTAACATCTAGTTTGCCCCTCAGATAGTCATCACTTCTCAAAATTTTCCAATTTTGTTTAATATTGCAAACTCCTTGTATATTATTACTATAATGCAACACTATCTTAGGCTTCCTATCAGGATTAGGATGCATCATTCATCTATTCTCCATTTGCAAATCTTTGCCAGAATGCCAAGGTCCTTGTTACCCCTTTGTGAAAGCACTGCACTGTTGCCTTTCTTTAATTCCTCTCTACAGTAACCTTTATTTAATAAATGTTTATGCAATACATCAAGCTCTTTGTGAAATCATCACTATCTGTACATAAACGAGACCCTCTATGGTATTGCCCTTGCACAATATTACTAAAAGTGTGCTTAGGATGCATGCTACATCCATTCAAATAATTTCTCCAGCATGCCTTCCTATATAAAGTTGTATTTATTTTACCTTGCATATTCCTTTTTAATGTTATATCCAAAAAGGCAATGGTGTCATGACTTTGACTAATGGAAACCTTCAAAAAATCTGTTGTATTTTCCATATAGTCAACAAATTTCAATAGTTCAGTGGCATCTTGTGCCCACAACAAAAATATCAACAACAAATCTGGCATAGAAAATAAGAGATGTGTTCCAGGAATGTTCATATCCAAATATTTTCTGGTCTTCCCAATAGGCTAACACTATGTTTGCATAATAATTTGCACAGGGTGTGCCCATGGCAACACCCTGTTTCTGTCTATAATGCGAGCCATTGCACATAGACATTATTTTCCAAAATTAATTTAAGTGCCTCTATAATCAGAACATTAGTCATCTCATATATTCTTTTGTCCTTCAATACGGCTTTCACTGTCATTAACCCAAAATCATTACTGATAAGTGAATTCTGGCAAAGATTTGGAAATGGAGAATAGATGAAGGATGCATCCTAATCCTGATAGGAAACCCAAGATAGTACTGCATTAATAGTAATAATATACAAAGAGTTTACAATATTAAACAAAATTGGAAAATTTTGAGAAGTGATGACCATCTGAGGGGCAAACTAGATGTTAAACCTAGGTTCACCTTTAAACGCACCAGTAATCTTTAAAGATCTGTTATGTCATAAACCAGGTTTGAGTAATATCAACAGTCATGTACCATATGGATCTATTATCCATGGCAGGATGGGAACTTATCCTTGTAGGCATTGCAAGGCATGTGCCTTTATTAATGGCCTTAATTACTTTGTACATCCTATTATTCACAGGAAGTGTGTTTTTGAGTTTTATGCAGACTACCATACAGAGAATGTGATTTACTTAGCACAGTGCAAATCATGTCCTATATTTTATGTTTGCAAAACTAATTCTATGTTGAAAACAAGAATTTTGAATAATTTGTCTTTTATTAGACTTAAGGATGAACATAATGCATTGTATCAACATGTTTTAACTTTTCCAGATCATGTTTTTACTTTTATGGTGTTGTATATTAATAGGTTCATAGGTTGGTACTAGGCTATTGGCCCTAGGGCCTATACAAACCTAGCCATAACAATTCCCTGGCTATTTCTTCCCACACTATTTACGTCCCTAGACCCCTGTCTAGCAGGGCGACTGATGTGATCCCCGGGGTGAAATAAGAAAAAGGAGATGATGTTAATAATAGAGTATGTATAGCTAAAATGGATTATACAATTGGCTGCTGACAGTCCACCAGGACTAAATAATTCTGTCCCTTTAAATCCAGCCTTAAAAAGAAGGCGGGTTAAATGCAAGAAATGATTCGCTGTTTTAAACTAGATTGTTAAATTTTTACCTATATATAAAGTTGTTTTAATGCATGTTAAATTTGTCTGAAGGATTTCACCCGAAAGCACTAACGTTTTACAATAAATTAATATCGGCCAGTTTTAGACTCTGCCTGTTTTGGTGTTGTTTTTACAAGGTTTTTGTGAGTGGAGTCCTTAAGGGAAGTTAAGAGTCTTGTGATTACCTTTAAGTTATACATAAAAAGGAGAGAATATTGAATCATTTTATAAAATGCAGAGTGTAAGTAGCAATGCTGCAGGAATTGCATTTGGAAAGAAATGAGCATGTGAATCTGATAGAATTTCAGAATGGATATTCGGCAGAATATCAGGAAGAGAGGGAAAGGGTTGTAATTATGCTAATTGTTAAAGGGGCTAGATGAGGAGAAAATGGTAGATGTGTAGGTGCCTTTTGGCAAGGCAGGAGGATTACAGTGGCATGCATTTTATTTGTATTAAAACTGCTGTTATGGAGCTTGAGAAATCTTGGGAGAAATAATCAGCTTTCAGCACCTTTTTGTAGATGGGGACTGGAATTTGATTTGCAGCAGTGAGGATGTATCGGAGAGAACCAGATGCGACAATATAACAAGAAGATAAATTTCTGAAGAAATTTATTTAAATCTTTAGTGTGGAAGGTGTGAATTCAGTAGTAGTGACAGACTTTACATATTCTTCCCCAAGGTGCAAGATCTGGCCTAGGCTTCATAGAAATTATATTACACCGGAACTTGTTCATTTAATTGAATGTTTTGACACATCCAATAAGTATTTCCTATCATGCACCAATAAAAACTAAGACAAAATGCAAGTCAATTTAGTAAAAAATAAGATGGTGACACTTTCCCACTTGCCTGTTTAAAAAGAGAAGAGTTTAAGGAATTGGTAGTCAAAGTCATTTGAGCATAATTGGAGAAGACAGAAATATCTTCAGAAGTCATAGCAGGTGACTAGAATGAAAATGAGTGTAAAAATAGGGTTGAAATAAAAGAGAAAATTATATGGTTAAGTAAAAGCAGTTGCTTACAGGGGCTGACAAAGGTTAAAGTATTGCAGAATAAGGGGAATCTTACAGAAGAGGAGGAGCAAGCGCAGAGTGCTAAAGAGAAAATAAGGGAGTATATGGATGATATGCACGAGTTTGGAAAGATTGCAGTTAAGTTATTTTTTGACTCGAGCGAAAAAAAAAACCAAAAAAAACTGGACTGCAGTTTGGCAAACATATAGCACTAACTAAGTCCATATAAAACTTGGTGATCTCTACAGGGCCAAATCCTATCTCACCAATCACACCAGACTTGCAAGCTAGAACTCTCCTGTTATCTTTCTTCTTTACTGTTCTCAAATATTTACCAACTTTTGCAAATCAGATCAGAATAACCTCGAATCTTGCTGTAACAAAATGGCCACATTCTCCTCAAAGACCACATCATTGCACTGCCCTTCACCACCTGTACTGGTTAGAACTCCCTAACTTTCTAACGCTAAATCAACTGTTAATTGCCCATACTGTCATGCACAAACCTGACAATTGTCCAGCTGTATCTGACCTTGTTTAACCCTACACTAACCTTAAGTCACTCAGGTCAGCTGATAAATTGTTGCTTAGTTATAAAAACCTACAACTCACATGGGGACTCCTTATATTTCCACACACTTGCCAAATACTGGAATTCTCTTCCCCAGCATATTCTGTCCATCACTGATGCACAACTTCAAATGGGCCCTAAAAGAATACTTCTGAAATCATTCTCTATACTCCTGTTCACCCCCAGACTAACCAATTCTTACCCTCCTTTACTGTTTACCTGCATTCTCTTGCTTAGCCTCTTGTCATCTTGGTAATGAGACTTCTACCTTCATATGGTACTCACATATTTGTTTAGTCATTTATTAAAAAAATGTGTTTTATGCATTTCTTAATTAATGTTGATTGATATACTCTATGTGATAACTTTAATCTCCTTTTGTTTTTTGATTGTACTCGCTCTCATATGTACTACATGTGCAACTATGTAACAACTTAGGTTCATAGGTAGGTAGGTACTAGGCTATCTGCCCGAGGGCATTTACAAGCCTAGCCAGAGTGTGTCGGCTTTCACCACCCCATTGATTAATTAACTGATCCTCTGTCAAGCAGAGCCAGTTAAGTGATCCCAGGGTTGTATTTTCTGTTACCCATCCACTCGTCAAGGTTTCTCTTGAAGAGTGTTAGTGAGGGGCACTGCCTGATTTAATTTGGAATTTTGTTCCATAGCATGAGGAGTCTCTGTGACAGGAATCTATCCCTCCAGCATGTTCTATTTATTGTTGTGGCGAGGTTTAGCTCACTAGAGCGTGTGGCTCGCATTGACTTGGATTTCTTTAGGTGGAGCATGTCCATCAATTCTGAGTTGGACATGGCTTTGTAAGTCAGGCAGAGATCACCTCTGAGTAAGCGATGTGCCACTGAGTACAGCTGGAGATTTTTTCAGTCGGGCTGCATAGGACATATGTTTGAGACCAGTAATCCACTTGGTGAGGTACTTTTGTGGTCTTTCCAGCTGTTGGAAGTATCTTGTGAGGTACATCCCAAATGGGGCATTGTACTCTATGATGGGTCTAATGAGTGACGAGTAGAGGAGCACTATAACCTCTTTATTTCTAGATGCGAAC
The DNA here is from genome assembly GCF_019279795.1 of Protopterus annectens. Lineage (NCBI taxonomy): Eukaryota > Metazoa > Chordata > Ceratodontiformes > Protopteridae > Protopterus > Protopterus annectens. The sequence continues at coordinate 480,149,444 of NC_056730.1, forward strand.
CCTTTAGTAATTGGATGGGTCACATAGAAGGATTTCCTGACTACTTTGGCAATATGATTGTCAAAGGAGAGATTACTATCTACGTGGGTCCTCAGATCTCTTATTACCTCTTCTGTATTAAGGGGGCTGCCACCTATGTGGTAATTTGTGGGTGTTTTGTTTTTCCCAAATGGGATGACTATGCATTTTTTTGGCATTTAGCTTGAGGCCATGACTTTGACACCAGGTGTCCGTCTCAGTAAGGCCCTTTTGGAGGATATCCATGTCAGCCGGAGAGTCAATTATGGCTCCCACTTTGCAGTCATTGGAGAACTTGGTTAGCCATAATCCTCCTGTGTTTGCCTGTACTTCTGAGAAGTATATGCCGAACATTAGGGGTCCCAGGACCTAGCCTTGCAGGACACCACTTGTGACTGGTTTAGAGTCAGACCTGGAGCCCGTTATTCTTACCGTGTGAGTTCTGTCTGTAAGCCAGTTGGCAACCCATCTCATGACTTGGGGGTATATGTTCAGGCTGATGAGTTTTTCTGTAATACCCGAGTGGGGGAATGGTGTTGAAAGCCTTAGCAAGATCAAGATAGGCTGTGTGAACCACCTTTCCCTCATGTATGACCTTGGTGACTGTCTTGAAGAAGTCCACCAGGTTTAGTAGGCATGATCTGCCCTTAACAAAGCCGAACTGGGTTGGGTCAAGTGTTTGGAGGTTCCCAATGTCTTTGTTAATGAGTTCCATGATGATGCGCTCCGTAGCCTTGCAGACCAGGCTAGTCAGGCTTATGGGGCAATAGTTACCAGGGTCAGTTGTGGTCCCTCCTTTGTGGAGAGGAATAACCATTGCTATGCGCCGTTCTATGGGCACACAGCCTGTGGAGCGGCTGTGGTTGAACAGCATGTTTAGGTGGGGGGGTTAGTTCGTTCTGTAGTTTGTGTAGGATGCAGCCTGGGACACCATCTGGTCCCATTGACAATGTGTTTTTGGCTTTTGAAAGGGCTGTTTTCACCTGTGCGTCTTTGATTTTTGGGACACTTCATTTTCCGGTATTGTTGTGGACCCTTTTGGAGGTGAGAGGGGGGTGAAGTTTGCACTGAATCTATCTGCCAGGATGTTGGCAATATCAGTAGGTTCAGTATATTTTGTGCTATTTTGCACTAGTTCAGTGTATATCTGCGAGTTGCCACTTGGATTCTTAACATAGCTAAAGAAGGCTTTGTGGTTATCTTTTGAATCCTTGGCTATTTTTCTTTTGGAGTTGGCCTTGAATGATTTCATGAGGGACCTAAGTTTCTTATTGATACTGATCAGGGATGGGTTTCCTTCTTGGGATTTGCCTTTTTTTTTTTTTTTTTTTTTTTTTTTAACTAGTTTCATCCTTCTATTGTAATAGCCTGTTTATTGCAGAGGTCCACCAAACTGGTTTCCTTCTCTTAGAGGAGTGAGTCTTGGTTTTGCTAGGGATGGCACAATTCATGCATCCTTGTTAGGTGCTCATAGAGTGCATTTGTAAAGGTTTCTGTATCTTGGGCAGCGTTATCCTTTAGCGTGGGGGCTGTGAAACTTACCACCTCTGTCTTAAGTAAGGTGAAGTTTGCTTTAGAAAAGTGTTTTTACTGTGGTTTTCTTAGTTTGGGGTGGTGGTGGGGTGTGGACATTCAGAGTGATTAGTTTGTGGTCTGATCTAACCAGTGACTGGTTGACCTCCGGTGTGGAATACCTGTTGCCCATGTTTGTTATGACCAGGTCCAGTACGTTTTCACCTCTGGTAGGGGAGTTTACCAGCTGATCCAGGGCATTTGAATTGATGAATTCCATGAAGCGCTGGGCCTGGGAATTTGTCCTAGAGTAGTTTTCCCAGTGAATGGGTGGGTAATTGATATTGCGCAACATCAGGGTGTTTGGTAGGACCTTCATGTTTTCCAGTGTCTTCAGAAAGATGGAGTGGTGGTCCTGGGACATGTAGTGCGATCTGCAGCAGGCCACAATTTGCATTGCAGATTTGCACGATGTTAGTTGCATATGGATAATGTCAGAGGTATCATGCTGCGCCACTAACCTGGAGGTGTAGGTATCCTTGATGAATATGGATACACCCCCTCCTTTTGTGTTTCGGTGCATGTTCTGTGGCTGAAATGTGTGGTACGAGTTGTAGCCCAGTAGTGCTGGGGTGCTCTCTGGAGCCTTGAACCAGGTTTCAGTTACTGCACAGATGTCGACGTTCTCCATACTGAGCAGTGCTTCGAGTGCGTGCATTTTGAGATTTAAACTGCTGGCGTTGAGTAGCATAACCCTCAGTTTTTTGGTAATTGTGCTGTTTACAGAGGTGGGTTTGACTTTTGAGCCTTGCCTAAAAAAGGCACTATGGGGGCAACAAGAGCCTTGCCCAGTATTCGAAAGTCTAGGGGTGACAGGTGCAGGCGGTCTCTTGTGAAGCAACGTGGCTTGTCGAGCATGTCGTCCCAGGCTGACAGACACTGGATCCCCTTTGAATGACACCAGAAGCTTAGCCAATTGTTGAAATTAATAATTTTTCTTTATTATGAGGTATCCTTCTTGGTGAGGGCAGGATGCTACTCGGGGGTCAAGGTCATACCAGCCTGGGCTACATGATCAGAGAGCTCTTCCATGTCTCTTCATGTAGTGCAGGGAGGTACATCTCGGGTCATTCACACAAACATGAACAATGACAGAGTCGTATTTGTACTTGTTCTGGAGTGACCTGAGCGCTTGTGTTATGTGGAGGATTCTGGCTCCCGACAGGCAGCTAACAGTAACCTTCTGCTTGTCCAGCCTAGTGAGTGGGACGTCAATGTGCCTGACTATAGAGTCACCTATTACTAGTGTGTTAGGTATGTGATTTCACCTTAAGGGCTGTGATTGTGCGGCACACTGATTTTGTATTTTATGTGTTGTCTGGTTTGTGACGGGAAGTGCAGGTTGTTTGGGTGTCTGCTTTGGAGGTCTCTGATGCTTTTGCAGGTTTTTATTTTGAGCCTCCGAGTACGATTTTCTGTATTTGTGTATTTTATGCCAGTGCTGTTTTAGTAGGTCTGTGTGCGGCAGGAGTTGTGGTGCAAGTGTTAACCTTCTCCTCTTGACTGTCTGTTCCAGTCTTTGGTGGAGACAGCTTAGCTTCCATTTTGGCTGTATAATTGCATCTCTTACATAAGTTAGTGTTTTGTTGTAGGAGTGGGTTGTCTGTGTACATGAGGCAGTTGTAACATTGCCTCAGGATACCCAGATTCACCAGCTGGACTGGAGAGTGCGCCTGAAGTTGCCCTTTGGTCATTCCTGAATAGTAGGGTGAGCTGCTTAGTCGCTTGGTTGGTAAGGGGTGAATAAAGAGCCTTGCCCTGCTGGGCAATCAGTGTCAGGGTACATTAGTGCTTGCTATTAGGTCTGAGCAACTGCTGGGCTGTAAGATGCTTTTTGAGTGCTTAGGTTGAGAGTTAGAATAGTTTCAAGGGAAAAACTGAAGAGGAGACTTAGTGGAGCCGGGAATAATTTAACCGTACCTAACTGGCACTGCCCGGTGCGCAAAACCTTGCAAACGTGGTTTTTATAGTAGGGAAATGAAAGAGATAGAAATTAGGCCAAAATGGCCAATAAACTACTAACTTCTGGGCTGGAACCACTCCTCCAGGGACAGATAGGTTGCTCAAAGCTCCCCTCTCTCACAGGTGAACAGAGAAACCTCCTTCTATCCAAGTAAGGTATGGGCAACTCCGAAACTAATATCACAGCCCTGAATTCTGCACTAGCCTGAAAACTGGACTATACTAGCTTAGAAAGGTGGGAAACGAGGAATTTTTTTTTTTTTTTTTTTTTTTTTGAAAAGATGAGGCAAAAACAGTAAAAAAAAATACACTTAAAACAGTTTTAAACGACTACAAACGATCAGAAAATGCTATCGCACTTTAGTGTGTAGCCTACAACAGTTAAATTATTTAAACAAAAAACAACTTTTTAAAAGTGCAGGCAGTCAAATAAGTACAACGTGAAAAAAAAGCTTTTAAATCACAATAAACGCTAGAAAATCTGCGTTTAGGCAGAAAACAGTTAAGTATAGCAAGAAAGTACAGAAAACTGATACTTAATCACTCCAAATTCTCTCTCCTCAGCTAGAAGGCTTGTATCAGTTTGTCTTTCTAGTGCTACCCAGTAGGTTTGTTACAGGACAGATGGGAAACAAGCGCAGATGTGGTCTTTTAAACCAGAAAGTTGAAAGAGACTGACAAACTGTCCAAATGGTCAATAAACTACAATATCTGGGCCAAGAACCTCTCCTCTCGTGGTAGACAGGCTACCTAGTGCTTACCACTCCCACTGATAAGCTAGAAGGCTTCCCTCCAACACAGAAAGGCTTGGGGGGCTCAGAAGCTTACAAAGAGCCCTGGAATACAGCAAATCTGTACCTGGGCTAGACTAGTTACAGGAAAGGCAGGGAACAAGTACAAACTTAGGCTTTTAAGCCAGCAATTTGAAAGAGATGTAAAACTGCCAAATAAACTACAATTTCCGGGCCAAAACTCACTCTTCCTGTGGAGGATAGGCTACCTAGTGCTTACTACTCCCACTGATAAGCTAGAAAGGCTTTCCTCCAGCACAGAAAGGCTTGGGGGCTCAGAAGCTTACTAACAATCCTGGATACAGCAACTCTGTAACTGGAGTAGGCTAGTTACAGGAAAGGCGGGAAACAGGCACAAGTGCGGCTTTCAAACCAGAAAGTTGAAAGAGATGGAAAACAAACTGCTCAAACAGCCAATAGCTACAATATCTGGGCCAGGGAACACTCCTCTTGTGGTAGATAGGCTACCTGATGCTTACCACTCTCACTGATGAGCCAGAAGGCTTACCTCCAACATGGAAAGACTTGGGGGGGGGCTCAGAAACCACTCCTCCTATGGTAGATAGGTTACCTAGTGCTTACCAGTCCCACTGATAAGCTAGAAGGCTTCTCTCCAGTACAGAATAGCTTGGGGGGCTCAGAAGGTTACCAACAGTCCTGGATACAGCAAATCTGTACCTGGATTACACTAGTTATAGGAAAGGTGGGGACCAAACGCAAAACGGGCTTTTAACCAGAAAGTAGAAAAAGATGGAAAAACTGCCCAATTGGCTAATGAACTACAATTTCAGGGACAAAACCCACTCTTCCCATGGTAGAGAGGCTACCTAGTGCTTACTACTCCCACTGATGAGTTAGAAGGCTTCCCTCCAACACAGAAATACTTGGGGGGGGGGGGGCTCAGAAGCTTACCAACTGTCCTGGATACAGCAAATCTGTATCTGGACTTGACTAGTTACAGGAAAGGCAGGAAACAAGCTTAGAATTTTTTTTTTTTTTTTTTACTACAGAAAAGCAGCTAAAACAGCAGTAAATACAATTCAAATTGTAGTGCAGGCCAGCACACACGAGTGTGTAGCAACACTACGGCAAATACAGTTCAAATAAATGCAATTAAATTAACAAATGACTAAACAAGTGCAGAAGGCAGTAAATTAGAAGGCTACTAACAAGCAGTAATAAGTGCAGAGTAAGGAGCTACTGAACAGATAGCACACAGAAGAGCAACTAAGACAGTTACAGTTAGAGCAGATGAATAAGATCTTTGTACACAGTAGGAGTGCCTGAAATCAGAATATGATCTCACTGCAGTCAGTTGAGTGAGCAAATGAGATATACAAATCTACAAGAAGGGTGGGCAATTTCAAAGCCACCAACATTAATACCAAAACAAGAACAGGGAGGGTGGGTGAGGAACCAACTGTAGAGATGCGGCCACCACTTCAGTTGAGTTAATATTCAGTGAAAAACACAAATAAATTAAATACAGTACTATATGCAAAAGAGCCGGTAAGTGTACTTAAATTCACTTATGCGTCCATCTGATTTCTGGTAGATGTTATCCGGCCAAAGCTCTGATATTATCGGAGCATTTCTCCCCGGGTCTCCACTGAAAACGGGCTCCTGGCCCAGTTGGACATTACCCAGTAATCAGATGTAAATAAATACATTTTTAGCACAACAACTTAAGTAACAGAATGTTGAAAGGATTGTCACCAAATATTGGAAATCTATAGCAAGAAAAATAACCAGAGTTCCTGGAGAGAATTTAGAGAGATTCTGGAAGCTTTATGAAAATTTGTATAAAGCAGAGAAATGTGGAAATCCATAAATATTTCTGTTTGTATACTTTCTTGAAGACTCAATTATGCCAAGGTTAGAGGTAGACAAAGCTCAACAACTAACAGTTAACAGAAGAAGTGAAGAGATGAATATAGTGATGTATAATCTGTCTTCAGGAAAGTCTCAAGAAGCAGATTATATTACTGTGGAAGGCTGGAAATTCAGAGGGAAGAAAGTAATAAAAGATCTGTTTTTTGTTCGAGCCCTTTAAAAAGAGGGGAAGCACCGACATCTTTTAAGAAAGTTGTGTTGGCTGCATTACTTAAAGGTGGCAAAGACCCGTCAGACCCATCTTTATAAAGACCTATTTCAATTTTAAACCACAACTGTAAAGTTTTTGTTTATGCTAGCTAAAAGAATGGCAAAGGTGTTCACAATAATCCACATCTATCAATTTTGTTGTTTTGTGGAGGGGAGACAAACATTTGACGGCATTAATAAAACAATGATGGATCCAAAGGGAGAATGTAAGAAAATGCCTTTTTTGTTGGTGAGTTTTCATGCAGAGAAAGCATTTGACAGAGTAAGGCTAGATTTTGAGTAGCAATTGAAGCATTTGCATCCAGTGATATAATTATAAGGTTAATTAGTAAGATGTGTGAAGTATTGGATGCAAGAAGTAAACTGGGAGGGTTCCTCTCAGATAACCTAAATTTGAACAGAGGAAGCAGGCAGGGGTGTCTTTTTTTTTTCCCCTGTGTTTATATTTAGAGCCATTGGCAAAGAAATAAGGGACTCAGAATTACAAGGATATAATTAATATGGTAATCAAAACAAGTTGGCTTTATCTGCAGACAGTATTTTGTACCTGACAAGTACAGAAATGGACATCACTGTTGAGTAACATTTAACAGTTTCATGTCTTTTCTGGTTATAAAATTAAAGAAGATAAAAACAAGGGCTATAGCTGTAAATTGCATATGTATGTGTATATATATCTGTGTATGTATTTGTATGTGTATATAGTTCCTCCACTCAGTCTGAGTCAAAGGAGACTTGGAGCTGATGTTCTTCATTCCACATTGCTGCAGTCCTAACAATTGGGTAGTCCGCTGTCCCAGTCAGCCCGAATACCAAAGTATATGGCTGACGTCGGTCAAGGCGCATTAGTCTGACGTCAGGACGTCAGGGTACTAATGCGCATGACCGACGTCATATCCTCAGTCTTTTTTGCCGCATGGTCCGATGCAGAAGCAGTTTTGCGAGTGCAGGTTGGCGTTCTGAAATTTTCTGAAGTCGGAGTTTCAGACCGAATCAAAGTTGGCTAAGTACCCCGTTGGGGAATATTTTGGTTTTTTCTTGCCTCAGTATTTAACCGGATGTCAGAAAAAGTGAATAACTGTATTTCTTGTGGGAAACAGATACCTCATAGGGATTACCATACCTTGTGTATACCTTGTTTAGGGCCTGAGCACGACGTTGTTGGATGCCGCTCTTGTGCTAGATTTAACAAATGCACTATTAAGAGAAGGTTAGACTGTGCCAGGTTAGTTTTGGGAAGCGTTGTACTTATAAAATGCCGCCGGATGCTCCGGCGCCGCTTCCCCAAAAAGCGCAAGGGCAAAGCAGCAAAGCCTAGATTGGAAGAACCGACAGTCCCGGGGGCCAGTTCTTTAGAAGGCTCAGTGGAGCCGGAGGTTCTGCCAGGAGTTTCTTTGGAGTCTCAGGGAGAGACTTTACTGTTACAGGATGTGTCCTCTCAGGAGGTAGGCCAGGCTGAAGGGGCTTCTCAGGTGGCTGTTCTTCCCTCTCTTCCTAAGGTGGTTAGAGCCTCCCTTCTGTTTCCAAGGCTTCTTTGAGAGGCAGGCCAGGTTTAACTTCAGTGGGGGTTTCTCCTAGCTCTTCAGGATCTTTGCCTAAGAAACATATGCTTAAAATGGCAGAGGATTTGATTACTATGATTAGAGGTTCTATGCCCCTCCTGATAAGAGGCCTAGGGTGGAACCTGAGTTTGAGAGTTTTGAGCAGTGTTCGGAGGCTTCTGAGTCTTCGGCTGAAGACTTGCAGGAGTATCCTCCTTATTCTGATTCTGATGTGGATGATTCTACTCCTTCAGCTTCTCCTCCTGAGGATTTTTCTTTTCAGAGACTCTTCATTCCATGAGGGAGCATTTTAAATGGGAAGGTCAAGATTTCTCTGATTCCAGGAAGAGGCTTAGGGAATTCTTGTTTTACCCCAGCATAGGCCTTTAGCTATACCTCCTGTTCTGAATGTGGTGGAAGATGTTTTTGCAGAGGCTTCCCTGAACCCTGATTCTTTGCCTCCTGCCCCAGTTAAACCAGATAGGTACTATAGGGTGCCTGAAGCTCATAAGTATCTTTTTAAGAGTCCTAGGGCAGACCCGGAAACTGTCTCTCAGGGGCCTAAAGGTGTTAAGGCTTCTGTTGTTAAAAATCCTGTTCCTCCTGATAAAGAGGCAAGGGCTTTGGATATATGGGGAAAGAAAGTGTGTACTTCTTCCACTTTAGCCATGAGGGCGTTGAATTGCCAGTTTCACATGTTAAAATATCAAAATTATCTCCTTTCACAATTGAAGTCTAAGGTGGATGCTCTGGCGGAAGGTATTGAGTGTAAAGAGTTGCAGGATTTAGTTCATGTGTCTGAACAGGTGGGTAAGCATTCCTTGCAATGTGGTTTTGATGCTGTGCAGGCCTCCTCGAGGGTGGCTGCCACTGGTTCTGTTCTTCGTAGGCACGCCTGGTTGAGGGATCAGAATTTAGCTGAGCATGTTAAGACAAGGATTTTGGATGCTCCATTACAGTCTGACGTGTTGTTTGGTTCGCCTGTGGAAGCAGTTTTAAAGAAAATGGAGGACAAGGCTAAGTCTATGCAAACTGTTAAAGATTTTTGCAGGTGCAGCCTCCAGTTTAGTAGAAATTGGCCTACTAAGGGATGGACATATCCTGCTTATGATTCCCAGTCTAGGGGTAGGCCTAGGCGTGGTAGGGGCAGAGCTCAAGGTTCTTTTAGGCCTAGGACAGGAGTTCACCTGCTCAGACTTCTGGTGAGGGCAGGGGTCAGTCCTTTCGTAAACAGACCCAATGACCTGCCTTTTCAGCTGCCAGTACATTCTCGTCTGGCAGCACCTTTGGGAGGAAGGCTGGCTCTTTTCAAAGAAAATTGGGATTTAATTACCCAAGACAGATGGGTTTTGGATATCATTCACCACGGTTACAGGTTTTATTTCCATACCTTGCCTCCTTTCAAAGGCATGCCAGACATTCCTCCTCTACAAAGAAAAGAGGCTCACAAGCAAATTTCTCTGTTACTCCAAATAGGGGCCATTCAGCGGTTCCTGTGCCAGAAAGGGGCCTAGGATTTTATTCTCGCCTGTTCCTAGTACCAAAGAAGGGGAACACGTGGAGACCAATTTTGGATTTATCTATCCTCAACACTTATCTGGACATTCCCAAGTTCAAAATGTTGGCGTTACAACAGCTTTTACCTCTGCTGGGCAAAGATCACTGGATGGTAACTTTAGATCTCAAGGAGGCTTACCTTCATGTGCCTATCAGACTAAGTTGCAGGAAGTATCTGCGTTTTCGAGCTGGAAATTCCCATTATCAGTTCTCTGCATTGCCCTTTGGCTTATCTACTGCCAGAGTATTCACAAAGGTTCTGGCTCCAGTGATAGCTTACTTCAGGCTAAAAGGAATACAAATCTAACCTTACTTGGACGACTGCCTGATTCTGGCTCAAGAAAAGGAAGACCTTATACAGCATTTGGAATATGTGATAGCAGTGCTAAGATGCCTAGGGTATTCTGTGAACGAAATAAAGTCCAGTCTAGTACCCTCTCAAGACATGTGCTTTCTGGGTGTGAGACTGAATACAGCAGCCCAGATGGCCTTTTAACCCCGGACAAACAAAAGAATCTTTCCATTTACTTCCATCAACTATCTCTTCAGTCCGGGCTGACTGCAAGGACAGTCCTTCAAGCCTTAGGGTTCATGGCATCTTGTATTCTGCTGCTTCCCAATGCCAAACTGCATATGAGGAAGCTGCAATGGTATCTCAAAAATGTATGGACACAGCACTGCCAGGATTTGGACACTGTCATTCAAATAATACCTTGCATTCAACAGGAATTTTTGTGGTGGGCTCAGGAATGTCACCCAAACAAGGGACTCTCTGTGACCCGGCCAGAGGCGAGTCAGATTCTAACGACAGATGCCTCAGACATTGCTTGGGGAGCTCATCTAAATGGAAAGTGGATACAAGACAAGTGGCCTGCCAGACTACAGCATATACATATCAACATGAAGGAGATGTTAGCAGTCCAGTTTGCATTAATGGCTTTCAAGGAGTTACTTCTTCCAGGGCAGGTGTTGATTCTAACAGACAACACAACTGTCATGTGGTACATCAACAAACAAGGGGGAACACATTCTTACCAGTTATGCAGGCAAGCAATGATTTTATGGGAGACTGCGCTCAGCTTGCAACTAACTCTTCAGGCAAGGTTTCTGCCGGGAGCACAGAACTCCTTAGCAGATGTGTTAAGCAGACAAATCATGGATCCCCACAGTGGAAACTGGATCTTCATGTATTTCGGAAATTGACAGTGTCATGGGGAACTCCAGACATAGATCTGTTCGCTTCTCCACTAAACCACCAGCTGCCAAAGTTTTGCACGAAGAGGTTTCATCACACAGCTTGGAAAGTGGATGCTCTTTCTTTCAGTTGGAAAAATCTTCATGTGTATGCCTTTCCACCTCTGCCTCTTCTCCCAAAGGTGCTCCTAAAGGTCAGACAAGACAAGCCAAGGATGATTTTAATAGCTCCAGATTGGCCTCTGCAACACTGGTACCCATTACTGAGGAGTCTGGTAAGGAAGCCTCCATGGCCTTTACCTTTGATTCCACACCTGTTGTCTCAGAGGGACGGTCACCTGCTCAATGTCAAGCTTCACTCTCTTCATCTAACAGCCTGGCATATTCTGTTTTGAAACACAGCAGGTCTCAACTTCCTCAACAAGTTTTAAATGTGATTATGGAAGCCAGAAGACCTAGTACAAGGAAAGTGTACAGAAAAATGGAAGAGATTTTTATTTTAGAGTGCAGCAAAGAATTTGGAGATTTCTGAGCCTAATTTGAGTGTGGCTCTTCAATATCTTACTGAGTTATTGGACAAAGGTTTGTCTTTCTCTTCCATTAAGATTCATGCTGCAGCAATTTCAGCTCACTATGATTGTGACCCACCATTGTTTCGCATCCTTTGTTCAAGCAATTTCTTAGAGGGCAAAGAATATAAGACCCCACGTAGAGCTCCTACTCCTGCTTGGGATCTCAATTTTGTGTTGGAGAAACTTACTCTACAACCTTTTGAGCCGGGCGGCTACTGCTGAATTGAAGTACTTGTCATGGAAGACTGCTTTTGTTGGCCATTACTTCTGCAAGAAGGGTTTCTGAATTGCAGGCCCTTATGGCGGTAGAGCCTTTTTCGATTTTCCATAAGGATAGGGTATCATTACGTACTAATCCTTCTTTTATGCCTAAGGTGGTTTCTAGTGTGGCTTTAAACCAAACTATTCATTTGCCTACTTTCTATGCAGATCCCCAAAATAAGGGAAAAGATTTTGCACACTTTAGATGTACACAGGCAGTTGCGTTATTATTTAAGCAGGACTAAGGATTTTAGGCAGTCTCAGCAGTTGTTTGTTTCTTTTGCTTTCAGTTCTCAGGGCAAGCCTGTGTCAAAACAAACTATTTCTAAGTGGATTGGGTTTTGCATTGCATTTTGTTATTCCCATCATGGCAAGGAGATTCCAGCTGGGATTAGGCCTCATTCCACTAGGGCTACTGCCACTTCAACAGCATTTCTAAGGGGTGGCAACTAAGGATATTTTGGAGGCAGCTACTTGGAGTTCAGTGCATACTTTCTCTAAGCATTACCACCTTCCTCTCTACTCTAAATCTAGGGCTGGTTTGCCACAGCTATTTTGCAAGGCATGTTGACAGCTCCTGCTTCTTTATGATTTGCCAGCCTCCCTTACCTCTGCTTTGGGATTCTACCCAATTGTTAGGACTGCAGCAATGTGGAATGAAGAACATAGTACAGTTTTGTACCTACCATAAATGTAGATGTTCGAGGATCCACATTGCTGCAGTCAAATTTTCCCTCCCTCCTTCCCCTCTGTGTTTAGGGGTGGTTGTGTGGGTGAGGTTATACTCTTGTAATTTTGTATATATTGTACATATTTTTGGTGCAGGAGTGTTTGGTATTTTTGGTTTTGGCCTTGTCTTTTTAGGGTCTTCTGACATCTGGGGCAAGAAAAGACTGAGGATATGACGTCGGTCATGCGCATTAGTACCCTGACGTCCTGACGTCAGACTAATGCGCCTTGACCGACGTCAGCCATATACTTTGGTATTCGGGCCGACTGGGACAGCGGACTACCCAATTGTTAGGACTGCAGCAATGTGGATCCTCGAACATCTACATTTATGGTAGGTACAAAACTGTACTTTTTGCATTGGTCAGGTCCAGGGATTGGTTATAGACTCTGAGGCTTTCAGATCGGCCCCTGGTCCTCGGAGCTTCAGCTCAGGTGAGTTTGGTTCTGGCTTCATCCTCAGACATTCTGTCTTCTGGAGCCAAGGGGGTGACAGCTCTGACTATTTCCTTGTTTGGGAGCAGACTGTTTTTGGACTCTGAAGAGGGCTGTGGGTTCTCCAGCATCTCAGACTGGGTCTTCTTCAGATCTCCAGACCCCCTTTGTTCAGCCAGAGTGTCTTTCTTCTGGGCCATTTCTTCCACAGGTACAGTGGGAACCTTGACCTCAAGATACCACAGTTGGTACCCCCGCCTCTTCCAAAACCTCCCTGGAGTATCCCATCGAAGAGGTCCTTAGGAAGAGGACTTACAAGAGGAAGTATTTAGACTTGCCTGAGGAGTATGTCACTTCTGATACTGACTTCGATGGAGAGGGATCCCACAGTCACCTCCTGAAGATGTATCCTTTGGGGACATCCGTGAATTATTGAAGCAGGTGGCTGGCAGTCCAGCAATCCCAGTATACCTGAAAGCCTTTGGTTCTCTACCTTCCTCCTCTTGGGTAACTCTGCCTTTGGATGAACTTGAGTTAATTTTTAAGGAGTGGAATACCTCAGATTCTCTTGAGCCTACCACTCGGAGACCAAATAAATTCCTTACATCACCTGTAATCAAAATGTTTTGGACCAAAGGGATTGTGGTAGATGTCATGGTTGTGGCAGCAGCAACCAGAAAACCAAAAAGGAACTCTGAGACTAGTTCTACTATCCATCCTCCAAATATAGATTTTTGGATGATGGATAGGTGTGAGAAGCATGTCTTTCTATCAGCGACCTTTGCTCTACGGTCACTGAATTACCTGGCTCATTTCACTAGTTTGCAGAGGGATCTGATCAAAGAGCTTTCAGATTCCCTTGAAGGAGTAGTGGCTGAGGGATCTCTAGATAGATTCTTCCCAGCTTGCCACACTACTACTTTCTATCGCTAATGCTTTCATGTGTATCATTTCCTATGCAGCGGCTGGAACATGCAGGGGAGTGGTTTCAGGTACATCTCTGAGGAGACAGGCTTGGCTGCACTTTTGCGACATTGTGGAGCCCTTTAAGTCTTCTTTCGTGAGTGCCACTATTGATGGGCTCGTCCATTTTTGAGCTAAAGTGAGATACGCTGACCAGGTGTGAATAGGAATGCAAGACCCTGTCTGCTGTACGCATATGTTATTCCACGCCTCCGACACTACTCTAAAGGTCAAAGGAGCAGTGGAAAGATGTGGTTCAGAAAATCACAGGGTTTTTTCCAGGAAATGCATGGTTAGAGTTCCCTCAGAGGGAGAGGGAGGAACAATAATAGAAGAAGCTGCCCTTACAGCTGAGGGGGTCTGCAAACCAGGGCTCCAGAGAAACGTTCTTTGGTAAGCCCTTCCAGCAGTCCTGAAGGGAGGCCTGATTGCATTGCCCCAGAAGCAATCAGAGGATGACTGTCTCTGCACTTACAAGCCTGGCTAAAAATAAATGACAAGTGGGTGCAGAACATCATATCCAGAGGCTATCATCCCTTTTTCCCAACCCCTTCCCACAATCAAGAAGATCCTGGATGTTCCACCCAGTCAACAGGAACAGGCAGCCATTCAAGGACAAAAGCTACTTGACAAGAGTCATCATCCAAGAAGTCCTACCAGACCAGATAGAATCCAGAACTTATGCAAGAGTCTTTAGTTCCAAGAAAAACGGGACGGAAAACCCATTCTGGATCTCTGCAAACTCAACAAGTCAGTAAAAAAGGCAAAGTTTTGGATGATCACGGTTCAGTCCATTCTTCCTTTCCTAGAAAAAGACAGTTGGATGTGCTTTATAGACCTTCAGGATGCATACTATCACATAAAAATAGATGGTCCAGAAGATACTTCCACTTCTGGCTGAGGAGCCAGTCGCTCTCAAGTTTCGAGCCCTGCCCTGTGGACTCACTACAGCCCCAGGGTGTTTGCCAAATGCATGGCAGTGGTAACAGCTCACTGAAGACAATAAGATTCTGGGTGTTTCCAAATCTAGATGACCAGCTCATTACCGCCCCAACCAGGCTTCATCTGATTCAGGCAAGAGACTACATCCTAGAAATTTGCGCACTCTTTGGTATCACAATAAATTTCAAAAATTCTTCACTAGAACCCACACACAACCTCGAAATTTATAGGTGCAATCCTGGATTCAAACCAGATGGTAGCTAGGCTGCCACTCTCGAGTGACAACAATTAGATCTCGGGTCAGAGTATTACTTCGCAGAAACTTGATACCAGCTTGCCTAGTCCTACATACTCTGTTCGATTGCTGCAGCAATCATTCTAGTTCCATTAGCACATTATCACATGAGAATCCTCCAGTGGCTCATATCAGTACAATGGTCCTTCCTACAGCTTCCCATGTCCTTCAAGATTCGCTTTGCCAGTCTTTGCAAGCAGGACCTTCTTTGGTAGCTTCAATCCAATCGGGTGACTCAGGGTCGTCCGTTTGTTCCTCCACAGCCCAAGGCTATGGTGATCATGGATACTTTCCAGACAGGGTGGGGAGCATTGTCTGAGGAAGACAGTCCAAGGCACCTGGTCCCCCATCGAGGCCAATCTGCATATAAATGACCTAGAGATGTGACTCTGGTGTTGCAAGCATTTCAGGACAGTCTCCCTCAAGGGACTTTTGCAGTACAGTTGGACAACATGTCAGTAGTCTGGTGCATAAGCAAACAAGGGGGAACCAGATCATATCCCCTATGTCGATAAGCCCTCACAGTATGGCAATGGGCAATTTCATCAAACTGTTTCCTGATAGCAATGCACATTCATGGGAAATCCAATGGGATAGCAGACAAACTGAGCAAGACTGTTCTAATGCCTCGCAAGTGGCCCCTCAGAGAGTTGCAGAAATGATTTTCCTCCGATGGGGCCAGCCTTGCTGTGACGTTTTCACCTCTCCACTGAACAAGTGCAGCAATTGCTTTGCCTTAATTCCTTCTCTAGAGGAGTCCCTGAGGGATGCGCTCTTGCATGATTGGTCCCAGAGTAGTCTGTATGCCTCTCCTCCAACCCCATTGATTCCAACCTTCTTATAGAAAGCCAGTCAGTTGATGAGGACAATAATCCTAATTGCATCCTACTTGCCTCGACAGATTTGGTTTCCCTTCCTGTGGCCTCTTCTGGGTGAACCTTAGATCCTGTATCCAGTTCCAGATCTCCTTTCTCATCCAACAGGAATGGTTCAACTTAATTTACACAATCTCAAGTTGACCGCTTGGTTGTTCCAGTTCTGGTCCTAGCCAGGCAACCCCTTCTCTCTCATCCGCTGTCCAGCACATTATTCTTTAAATCTTCTACCCATAAAATTTATCGCAGTAAGTGGAAATGTTTTACTTGTTAGGCAAAGAGCCTTGGCATAGATCCTTTCACCGCTCCTGTTCTTACAGTCTTGGATTTTTTAGCATAATTTTTAGTGAAGGTGCAGCTGCGGCTACTGTTAAGGTCCAACTAGCAGCCATATCGAATTTCCATTCAGGTAAAAATGGGTTTTCATTAATTTCTCACAAGCTCTACAAAGCCATTTTGAAAGGTATAATCCTTTTAAAGCCCCTGTACTAAGATCTTTCACCATCTTGGGACTTGAATTTCGTTCTAAGGCACATTATCTGCCCCCGTTCGAGCCAGTAGCACACTGTGACCTGAAATTCTTGTTGTGGAAAACACGTTTTCTAGTGGCAATCACATGCACTAGAAGAGTGTCTAAACTGCAAACCTTATCATCGCAATCACCTTATTTGATTTTTCACAAGGATAGTCTCTCTTTCCATACTAATCCTTTTCTACCCAAAGTGGTTTCAGAGAATACATTGAATCAGTTTGTTGAGTTGCCAGTTTTCCTTCCCACTTTACAAAATAAAGGGGAGTATTCATTACTTTTGTTAGATGTTCAGACAAGTACACTTCTGCCTTCACAGGACAAAGGATTTTAGGAAAACTGATCAGCCATTTGTAGTCTTTTCAGATGGTAGAAAAAGTCTCCGTGTCCAAGGTGACTTTAGCCAAATGGCACATTCAGTGCATTTCTTATATTTACCATTCTCAGAATAAGCAATTACCCAGACCTGCTAAAGCTCATTCTACTAGAGCCATGGCCATTTCCTCTGCCTTCCAATCTGGGGTTTCTTTGGTCAGTATTTGTGTGGCAGCAACATGGACGAATTGCCATACCTTTATTATTCATTACAAATTGGATTTGGTGTCTAGGGGTACAGCTTCATTTGGATTTATGGTCCTGAGGAATATTCTTCTTTGAGCCACCCAAGATGGAGGATGCTAGGGACTCTGTTCCATCCATGAGGATAGGGTGAAAATTGACATAATCACATAAACAGGTTATGTACTTACCGTAATGTTCCATGTGTGTTGTTCATTTTCCCCTTTTCCTCACAACCCACCTACCAACCCCCTACAGTGGCTTCTGATGGAACGAGATAAATTGGATTATACATTCTTTTTTTTTATTCAGTATTATTTTGCAGTAGCTTTAACTCCTTTCAGAGGAATATGTATGTTTTTTATTCCTCCTGGGATCCTGCTTTCCCTTTCTTTTCTGTGTATGTTTAAATATGTGTGTGTGTTGTGACCACAAGCTTTGGTAATGGCAGAGTTGGATCCAAGGGTCAGATCCGAACCTATCTGTGAGGAAAGGGTGAAAATGGACAACACGCATGCAATATTATGGTAAGTACATAACTTGTTTTTCTAGCAAGTTTCTAAGAGCAATAATTAAAATCTTTCCCTGATTTTGAGCTTTTGGCCCTTCCACTATTTTTGGGTTTGTCCAGATTTATTTGGTTGAGAGGTATGCTGGCTAGTAATTACACTGCCTAGGAGCAAGCAAAGAAGAAATTTGAAGAAAGTCAGATAAAATCAACCAAAGGAGAATATAAAAAAAAAATGAAGAATCTAGCAACTATTTAGCAAAATCAGTTTAGGTTTTAGCTTTGGGTACAGGAGACGGCTTCCAGTACTTTGGAGCAAAAAAATAAAAGAAATGCAATCACAGGTGTTTAGAGTAAACAAAACACTGAATAAATATATAAACTCAAATAACAAAAGGCTAGTACAATAGAAGAAGCTTTAAGTAGCTATTCAGGTAAATTAATAAAACTCAAAAAAAAGTCTAAAATGAAAAAAGGGGCTGGGTAAGCACAAGATGTTCTTAGTGTGGGGCTGGGTAAGCACAAGATGTTCTTAGTGTTTCACTGTTACAGTCATCACTGGTGGGTTATCCCTGCTGGGTAGCCATTTTGAAATGGTCTGCTTGGAAATAGGTTTCCCCTCTGCCCTTGGGGCGAAGCTGACCAGCAGCTCGTCAGTCTTGCTGCCTGACTTTGTCCTATCCAGATAGTATCCAAGTTGTCTATGTACATCCAGTGAATGAGTGATCCTTTCCTCCCTGTTTTGAGGATTAGGAAAGAAGGTTGGAAGATGGATAGCCTGATGATTGTCTGGTACCCACCTTAGGCATAAATGAAGGGGTTCTAAGAGACACTCTGTCTGCATGGAAGATAATGAAGGGTTCAGTGGCCATGAGGGCCTGCAGCTCAGAAACCCTCCTGGCTGAGGTTATGGCCAGCAGGAAGGTGGTCTTCCAAGAGAGGTGTTTTTTAGTTCTGCTGAAGCTGTTGGTTCAAAAGGGGGTAAGGTCAATTTTTTCCAAGACACAGTTCAGGTCCCATGCAGGGGTGGGTGGCCTTCTGGGGGGGGGGTCTGATGTGTGATACCCCTCTAAGGAATTGTTTTAGCAGGAGGTGGGAGAACAAAGGTTGCTCTGTATGGGAATGGGCCGAGATAGCTGTGGCATGAATTTTGATAGAAGAGTAAGATAATCCTTTTTGCATTAGCTCCATCAGATAGTCTAGAATCAAAGTAAGGGTGGCAAGGGAGCTACTTTTACCCTTAGTTTGGCACCAGGCATTAAATCTTTTCCATTTTGCAGATTAGGATTTCCTTGTGCTGGGCCTCCTTAATGATATCCAGGATCTGCTTTCTCAACGGTAGTCTGGTATCCGCCTCTGGCGTATAAGCCATGTGGATAGGCTAAGAGTTTGTAGATTGGGATGCAGTACTGACCCCTTTTCTTGGGTTAGTAGTCCTTCTGTGAAAGGCAGGTTCCTGGGTGGCTCCTTGGTCAGGCTGAGTAGCAAGGGGTTCCACTGCTGCCTGGGCCAATTCAAAACAGTGAGTATAGCTTTTGCCCCTTTCTCCCTGATCTTTAGTAGTACCCTTGGGATCACTGGCAAGGGGAGGAAGGCATAGACAAACAGGAGTGCACATTCACCTTCCAGGCTTCTGGGTGGAACTCCCTGGTGCAGAACTGGTCCAACTGTCTGTTCTGCATGGATGTGAAGAGGTCAGCCTCTGGGGTCCTCCATATTTTGGTGAGGTTGAGGAAGTTCTCCCTCTGAAACTGCCATTAGTAGGGGTCCAGGACACTTCTGTTGAGGTGGTCTGCTAGGATGTTGTGCTCCCATGGGATGTACTTGGTTATCAGATGTAGGCCCATCATAGAGGCAGTTGGCCAGAGTCACATGGCTAGATGACAAAGGGGGTAGGAGTGTGTTCCCCCTGCTTGTTGATGTACCACATGACTGTGGTATTCTGTTCTGATGAGGAGCACCCCTGGTTTTAGGTGGCTCTTGAAGGCTGTGATAGCCATCATTTCCTTCAGGTTGATGTGGAGGTCTAGGTCCCTGAGATCCCATGTGCCTTGGGTGCACATGTATCCTAAGGGGGCCTCCAGGCCATGTCTGAGGCATCCATGGTGATGTTCTGGTCATGGGGATGAATGAGAAATAGTAGGCCCATGTTCAGGGTACAGGCTTCTGCCTACCATAGAAGTTCCTCCCTTAAGCAGGGAATCCGAGGTAGTTGTAGCTCCAGTGACTGAGCCTTTGCACCATAGTTTTTTTTAGGTACCATTGCTGTTTTCTCATGTTTAGTCCGGCCAAGGGCACCAGCAGGATGCCATGTATCCCAGAGCTTGCAAGAACTTCCTCACTGTGAGGTGTGTCCTGTGAACTAATTGGGTGAAGTATTGGGTAGAAAACTTTGTTTTTCTGGAGAGAGGAAGGCTCTTTGAGTGAATGTGTCCAGGAGAGCTCCTAAGAAAGTGATCTGTCTTGTGGGCTGGAAATGGGATTTTACTTTGTTGATGGTAAATCCCAGAGAGGTAAGGAGGATTTGAACAAAGTTGAGGTCCTGCAGGAGCTTTTCCCTGCTGTTTGTCTGGATGAGACAGTCATCCAGATGGAGTAAATTTGTATGTTTTTCTGCCTGCAGAAGGCAATGATGGGCCAAGCATTTGGTGAAAACTCTGGGGGCAGTAGATAAGCCAAAGGGCAGAGCAGAGAATTGAAAGTGGTTTGAGCCTGTCCCAAAGCGAAGGGATATGGAGGTAGGCATCCTTCAGATCTAGGGTGACTAGCCAGGCATTTGGAGTCAGCATAGGCAAGAGTTTTTGGAGTGTAAGCATTTCGAATTTTGGCACTAGTAGGGAAAGGTTTAGTGTGGATGGATCTAGAATAAGATGCCAAGTGCCCTCTTTCCAGGGTACCAGGAACAGTCTTGAATAAAACCCTTTTCCGGCTTGTTCCTGAGGTACAGGCTCCACTGTTCCTTGAGCACAGAGTTTCTGAATTTGGCAGAGGGAGGGCTTCTGACCACTGATTCTGGGAGGTTGCACCTGGAGGAAGTCTCTTTACTGTCTGCATTGACTTAGCCTTATTTTTCATCATCTTAATCACCTCCTCTGCCTTAGATCCAAACAAGCAGTCCTTATCTAGGGGGGTGTCTAAGAGTTTGATTTTAACATGTTCAGGCAGAGGCTGCTCTTTCAGCCATGTATGTCTCTTAATGACCGACCCAGAAACAGCAGCCCTGCTAGACTCTTCTAGGGCATCGAATCAGCAGTGGAGGGAATGCTTTGCCACTTGAGAGCTGGAGTGTAAGAGCACTCCCAGGTCTCTGGTAGTAGTACTGTCTGGTAAGGAGGAAATTTTCTGCTTTAATAGCTCCAGCATGTGTTATTTAAGCATATGGAACTGGCAGTTATGAGCTCTGATAGCTAAGGTAGCAGAGGTGTATACCTTTTTACCCCAATGGTCTAGGCTCTGCTATCCTTGTCAGAAGGTATTGGATTTTTGGAGGAACTGGATAAATATTTGTAGGTGTCTGGCTCCCAGTAATATCTGTCAGATTTTCTGGATGCAGGAGGCAGGGCATCAGGAGTGAGGCTAGACTCCATAAAGACATCCTCCAGCACATCCAAAATGAGAGGAATGGCTAAGGGTTTATGCTGGGGTAGGTCCAGAAACTCTCAGTCTCTTCTTAGACTGGGGGGTAGTCCTGAGCTTCCCAGTGGAAGTGTTCCCTGAGGGTATGTAAGGTCTCACCAAATGAGAGGTCCTCGGGGGGGAGATGCAAGATTAGATGGATTCCTCTGCATCAGAATCCTCAAAGGTAGTAAGGGGCTGCTGTTCATGGTCTGTGTCCAGAAAGTCCGATTCTTCAGTGTCCGGTTCTGAGAGCATCTCTGGGGAAAGGTTCCTTTTTCTTTTGGCTTGGGTAGTCTGATTACCTCTGAGTGTGATCAGGTCCTCAGCCATCTTAAGTAGCTCCTGTAACTGAGCAGGCTGGGCTTGAGGAGGAGGGTGGCTGGGAATTGCAGAATGAGTTTTCCTAGGAGTGGCCTTGTTTTTAGGCCTCAGTGTTTCGATGGGCCTGGGTGCGGCTGTGGCTGGCGTCATGGCCTTTGGTCTTTGTCTGACGTCTGCTCTGAACCCAGTCGCAGGGCTGACAACCGAAATCTCGGCAGGGGTAGTCTAATCTGGCGGCATACCGGACTCCGAATGGGTCTCGATAGAGGCCTGCGGTGGCTGTGCAGCTGTCAGGAGCTGCATAGGCACCTCACTGAATTCTGCTCTGCAAGTGGCTGACTTCAGGTTAGAGTCATCTCTAGGCCTATCCTTTTGTGCACTGTCCCTTTCTTTGTCTTTTCTCTTTTTGGGGATATCCAATGAAGGCTGACTGGATGCCATTTCGTACTGAGAAGGACTCTCCTTAAAATGTCTAGCTACAAATTCGGCTCTATGACAGATGGTCCTTGTGTTAAATACAGCGCAGAACCAACATCCAGGGATGTCGTGGTCTGGGCCTTAACAAGTTGCACACAGGTTATGGAAGCCTTGGTGTGGTATTTGTTTTCCACAGCGGAGACAATTATTTACTTTTTCAGACATCGGTTAGTGCAAGAAAAAGATCCCCAATGGGGTACTTAGCTTTAGTCGTTTTCTTCTTCACTCTGGCAATGGCCGACCGACGCACACGCAAACTTCTGCTTCGAGCTCCATGGCAAGAAAGATTGATGTAGTGGCGTCAGCTGCCTTGCTTTATACCCCTGACGACCTGACGTGAGTCCCTGGTGACCTGCAGCTGACGCAGGAGGGATACTCTTTACTCTGGTATGCGGGATGCCCGAGGGCTACCCAGCAGGGATAACCCACAAGTGAGGACTGCAACAGTGAATACACTCCAACATCTACATTTATGATGTGCACACAACTGTACTTTTTCTGCTGAAGTACGGTTTCAAAACATAGTGGAGTTGGAGGTGAAAGAACACACAGAGAAAGCCTGATATTTTGACATACCAGAGAAACTGGAAGGATCACACTGCATTAATTTTATGAAAGTATAGTTAAGCAACTGGACTGGTATTCTGCAGCATAATTTGTTAATTGAGAGGGAACATTTTATACTCCAAATCTGGCAATGAGAAAGCAGGTAAGACCATATATTAGTAAAGATGCAGTCATACCAGCTGAAGGGTTTGGTCATGACAGAATTGTGGCAGGATGGAGAAGTATTACAAATTGAGAACATGAGTGTCACTGTACACTAAGTAGAAGATAAACAAGTTTATTTTGGTAGTCCGGGAATGTTGAGAAGCAGGTATGAGATTCAAGCTGCTGTATCCATCTTTCTTCAAAATATCTTTCTTCCTAGAGGATGACTCATCTTTATATGTTCGTAGGCAAGTACTAGTCTAGCTGAAACTGTGGGTCATTTTAGGCCTAGCCAGTTTCCCTTTTAGTGCTTGAAATAACCTATTCCGTTTGGTTATAGATTGACCTTACCCCATACCATGGTCAATAATTACCCCTAATAAGAATAACTGGGATCATACCACAGATTACTTGAGATCTGTGTGTGGGATAAATCATTTCGGACCTGCTTGTGTCCATTAGTAGTACAGAGGCAATCCTTGAGTAAATTTTCTCTTTCCCATCCATAGACCTATGTTGTGCTTGAAGATGGACAGGGGTACATATTATTTTATATGAATGGAGAGTTTGTTCCATAGTATCCTCTGTGAAATATACCTGTCCCTATAAACTGTTCTGTTGATGCAGAAGTTTAGTTTCTTAGACTATTTCTGATGCCATTTAACTTGTTTTTGTGCAGTAAATCCATCGTTGATGGTTCAGAAGATCCCTTATATGCCAAACACAGCTCACCCCCTGGCATTCTGTAGGATTCTAAGTTTAGTGACAGGGCTTTGAGTTGGTCCATGTAGGACTTGTTTAGATCTTGTATCCTTTTAGTAAGGTTACTCTGGGAGTGTTAAGTTGTTGCATGTGTCTGGAGAGATGCATGCTAAAGAAGACATTATATTCAATGACTCTCCTAATGAGGGCTGAGTAAAGGGGAGCTATAACATCCCTATATCTAGACACAATTCCTTTGTTTATAAGCTGTGAAATATGCAAGGACTTTCTTACAACAATAGACACGTGTTTGTCAAATGTGAAGTCACTGCCCACATAAATTCCCATATCCCGAATAACTGGGCCAGCTGTTTAGGAGAGTATTGTGACTATGGTAGTTCCCTAGAGTAGATGACTTTCCAAAATGATACAGTAATGCATTTTTTGGCGTTTCGTTTCATACCATGATTTTGACACCATTTATTTAATACAAACCTTCCTGCAGGATGGCTGTCATTTGGGGATTCAGTGACTGCTTCTAGCTTACAGTTGTCTGCAAACATAGTCAGCCAGAGCTTTTTTTAGTATTGCTTTAACTTTAGAAACCTAGACGACTGAGCTGGTGACTGGTCTCGTTGTGGAGGTAACTTTGCCTATTTTGATTATCTGCATCCTGGCAGTTCTTAGTTGGCAATTCAGCAGGTGACATACAGCTTTATTTCCAGTTTATTCAGCTTGCATACATAGAAATATTTAAAGTATGGGCATTAATGCCCTTCTAGCTTGCCAGTATACCAAAACACTTGTTCTCATAAGTGTCCAGGCCATTCTTAAAAAATATCTAAAGTAGTAAAACTAGTACTTTAATGTAATTTGGTAGTCTGTTCCATGCATTAGCTACTCTGTTAGGGAACCGATTAGTACACTTCATTCCTGTAGAATCTTCTACATAGGTTATCTAATGATTCTCTAGTACTTTCTGATAATTCCAAACATTCCCAGAGGTAGTTGTCTCTAAATGCCCTGTATACTTGAGTAAGATCTCCTGTTGGATATTTGTATGAGACACTGTACAAGTTCAGATGTTTTAGTCTTTCATAATAACTTAAATTTTCACATTTGTGCTTACGCTTGGTATATTTCTACTGTACTTTTTCCAGTTTACTCATGCTTGTTTTCTTATAGGGTTTCCATACTGTTATTCCATACTCAAGTTTGGGACCGGGCCATTGTTTGGAGGTTCCCTATGTCCTGTTTGATTAATTTCATAAGTATTTCCATGGCTTTGCATATGTGGCTGGTCAGACTTTGAGTCTGTAATTGCCATGGTCTGTAGAAGGTCCTCCCTTATGCAGGGAAATTGACTATAGCTGTTCTCCATTCACTTGATACAAAACCTGTATGGAGGCTGATATTGAACAGTTTTGTTAGAGGTATAGATAAATTGTGCTTTGTGCTATTTAAGATGTATCCAGGGATATTGTCAGGACCCATCCATGTAGTATTTTTAGCTTTTGATAGCACTTTTAGGACTTGGTCTTGTGTGATAGCTGGAGGTGAGTCTTGTGGGACAAACTGAGGGGAGAGAGGGGTAAAGTTAGAGCCAAACTTCTTGGTCATTAGGTTTATGTCTTCAGCCTCCTTGTAGGTAACTTTGTTCACAGTCAGCTTTTGGATGCAGTACAGGCTAAAGAGGAAGTAGTTTTAACCATCAAAGAAAGAGTTCTCAAGCAGAAGGGGTTTGGTTCCTTACTGCATGCACAGGAGCTCCACTGTACAGATTTAAAGCAGTGCTTTCATTCAGTGCTATCAGCTGTCAGGCAAATATGATTATAGTGAATCATCAATGAAAGTGCTAGGTGAATGTTGATTGGAGAGAGGGCTCATACACTAGTTCTGTTCAGTAGTTGCTAGGTGGAACTAGACAGTATGTAGTAGAAGATGAACATTATTTTTTTCTTTTTATTTACTGTGCCTGTAGAACATAGCGTGATGTTACCTCTAACTGCACCTGCTTTGGCCCAATCAGTCTATGGTTATGGATGTTGGAGACTCCTGGGCAGGCAGGAGCCCAATGGCCCACCCATTCCTGCTTAGGAATAACCCATGGGCTCATCTACTCTTGGAGAGTTTGAGGTGATGATAGTAGACTAGCTTTGCTGGTCCTGTGTAACGACCTACTGTCACCCAGTAAAGCCTCTTCCTCCGCTGCAGCAGCTCGTCCAAGCACCATTATAACTGTCCTCCAACGGAACGTTTGCTTTTCTGCTGAAGTTCCCATGGCTTACAGTGCAATTTGTGCACTGCAGCAGTGGTTTAATAGACCATGCCTTTATGGAGTTGACACCTAGTGCTCCTACTTGGTGTCAGTCTTGGTGAGCCAGAGCTGCCTCTGTCCCTCCAGACAGGCAAGCCTATAAACACTAAAGTAGCTATGCAAACCCAAGTTATTTGTGACATAGTAAGGGCTTTATCCCTCTACACCACAGTATTGCTGAATAACTTACATTAGTTTTGAAGCTGCTGTAGTTATTTACTGTATTTGTAGTAAATTGATTTTTTTCAGTGATTTAACTAAGCTGTATCTGATCTTTTGTTAGTTACAACCATTAAAAGTCAAGATTCCTACAATACTGTTACGGCAGCTTATATGCCAAAGATAAAAGTTGAACTGCATTCTTTAAGTAATGACAGAAAACGATTAGAAAGACGTGACCGCTCTGTTCAACAGTCGTCACATGCGGGAATGACTCTGCAGCCATATTTCCACAACAAACTCCCATCTGCTTAGTTTGGTAGCTGCATATCCTGCCAGATGGAAAGATTTTCTAAAAAAAAGTTTAACAAGTCATGCAACAAAATAGTGCTCTTCAGAAATCTTTATGACAATAACTTCACCATCACCCCCCCCCCCACACACACACACACACAATTTTCGTGTTGAGTGATGAATGTGTTCCGGTCCATTGTTTTGTTTTCTGGTTGTAGTTGGCTTGTTAATGAAGGTAGATTCCTGTTGGTGGCAATTTTATGTTTGACAGCACTTCCTTTGTTTTGAAAAGCCACATAGTAGTTCCTGCTTTATTCCTGAGTGGCTGCACTTCACTTTCTATGTAGATGAAAGGTATTTGCTTTCATTATGTGGTTATGTAACCTTACTATTACACTGATAGACTTCACTTTAACAGTGCTGGTCAATGTACTGAATAAAAATAATGCAGTATAACATTCAAGACTACTTCATGCTGCAGTGGTTTGTATTGGCGGCACGATGCCAGAGCACTTCTATCGGCTAGGCTTGTAAAGGCCTGGTACACACCTAATGAACCTATTGTCTACTCTCCACAGATTTTACAGGGAAGAGAAGCAAATTTGAGTCGGCAGAGATGTCATAGTGATCGGTGTTGTCATACCTCTCAAGTGTAACTCATTATGAAGAGCATTCCTCTTCTCCAGTGAATGCGAGAAACCCTATCATTGAGGGGCACTGTTAAAAGTTTAACTATTAGTGGGAAATAATGACTTGCATAGATTCAGCGAAAGATCTTTAAATGTAAAATGACACATTTTAACAGAGTTTTAGGCTTTCTAATTGAAGTTGTTAATACTTGTTAGTAAATGTTCCCTTATTATGACCGGTAATGTCTCACTCGCATTTTGGAGATCAAACCTTTGCTAGAGGTGTTTCACATTAGCCTACACTTGTGATTGTTCTGTTCCAGATCAGCAGTATATTACACCTGTCCTAAAACAAAGTCTTTAATTTGGAATAATTTGACATGTTTTTGCACATTTTTGTGTTGAACAGCAGTACTCACTTTCTGTAATCCTCATCTTATTTCAGTTCATAAAATTAGAAATGCAACAGGTTATTACAAAAACTCATCTTATTTGCATGTATGCACATGGTATTCTGATGTTACACCACATGGTCAGTTCATTATTAGAACAGCAGATAGTGATGACTAAACCCACACATCCCACAAAAGTTGTAATGTGTTCAGTCATTAAGTGGTACTTAAGTTTGCCTGTTTGAATGATGAGGCTTTTATTGTTTTGTTTCATTTAACTTGGAATACAAAATTCTGTTCTATCTTGATTCATAACAAAGTTGTGAATTTTATCTAGGAGTAATATTTTCTATAGAGCATTCACTATCCTTTAATACTTTATAACATTGGCTTGTCATTGCCTTTCTATGTTGGATGATATTAATCATATTGATCACTGCTGCAGTAGCCTTAGCTATATGGATTATATGCTGCTAAGGATATAACAGCCAGCTTCCAAAGTTTCAGGGCACTTTCCACATGCCCAAACCATTAGTGAGTTCTAGCAATTAGATGGCAAGATTCTGTTCTAAGACTTAATGCAAGAAGGCCTGGAAGAAAGATGTCTTTCCTTTCCTTGAACAAGAATCCCAATCCCTCTGAGCTACATGCTCTAGGGACCTAAACCTTGTCACTACAATAAACAGAACATGCTGGAGGGATAGATTCCTGTCCCAGAGACTTCCCATACTCTGGAACAAACTACCTATCCATATCAAACAAAGCTCCTCATTAGCACTCTTCAAGAAAAATCTTGATGATTGGATGGGAAATAGGAAATTCACCCCGGGGATCACCTCCGTGGCTCTGCTTGACAGGGGCACAGGAAAATAATTTTCTTGGGTGGCAAAAGCCAGGGTACCTTTTTGGCTAGGCTTGTGTAGGCCTTGGGGCCGATAGCCTAGTACCTACCTATGAACCTATATACCTGTATGCTTTTTTTGCCCTTTCCACTGATATCCAGGGTACTTCTGAAGATTCAGAAGTAACTCTCCAAAATTATTGTGGTGACTGCCTTCTGGGTGAGGCAACAATGGTTCTCCCTTCTTTTGGAAATGACCTGGGATGATTACCACGTTTGCTCACAGAATGGGGTTGAGGTGCATCAAACACTCCTGATTTTGTGTGAGTAGATCCAATCAGCATCAGCTGACTTTCTGGATGATAAGGTCTTAATTTCGTTTAGGCATCTGTTTACTGAAGATGTGTAGCAGGAAAGCCTGTTATTAGAAAATCATATATTAGCAAATGGAAAAGGTTTTCTAGCTGGTGCTAAGAACGTTATCAGCTGTTCAAGGCTAGTGTTTCTCTATTTTTTTCAATATTTGTGTGAGTTGCTATCCTATGGTCTTTCTAATTACTTCATCAAGGTTCATTTGTCGGCTAACTTCAGCATGTCCGCCCATGGATCCTCCTCTTTCAATGCATACTCAAACCAAAATATTTTGAAAGGGGTTTTGCATAAGAGGCCTCCAAGAAAACTGGTGGCCTCTCCTGGTATCTTAATTTTTTGTCAAGGGAAGCTAACGCTTGCTCTATTTTTAACAGCTAATCTGGTTAACTTGAGGTTCTTAATATGGAAAACTGCATGTAGAGTATCTGAGCTGCAAGTTCTTACTGTGGGTTAACCCTGTGTCATTTTCCACAGGTACATGGTTTCATTGAAAACTAATCTTTCATTTTTGTCTACAGTAGTATCAGGGTTTACTTTAAGCCAAACTCTCATTCTCCCTGTTTTCTTTCCTGAATCTAAAAATGAGGGAGAAAGCATACTCCATAATTTGGATGTCCACAGACAACTCTGTTGCTGTCTTGACAGAACTAAATCTTTCAGATCTTTAGATCATTTGTTCATGTCTTGTGAAGTTAATAAGGGACAACCAGTGTTAAAACAGACTGTCTTTAACCTTTAATTATACTCACCACAACAAAACTATTCTAGGCAGGGTCAAGGCCCACTCTACCAGGGGCTGGGCTTCATCCATGGCTTTTTGGAAAGGGCTGGGTTCTAAAAGTATTCTAGAAGCAGCATCTTGGTCCTCCATACATACGTTTGAGGTATTACAAGCCATGATTCCTTCTGTAGGTCTAGATTAGGCTTTGCTAGGACCATTTTTTCAAGGGTTCCTGAACCCTTCCATCTCCAAAATGTAGTAACCTTACAGTAATCTAGCCATACAGTTAAGGCTAGTGCAACAGTGATCAATGTGACAAATACACTACAATTGTGTGAGTGAACTTATAACAGTAGATGTTCAAATGATCACTGCCTCTGTAGCCTCTCCCTCTCTCCACCCTCCTTGTTTTGGATGTGTTGATTCTGCCAGGGTGGGGGCACTTATTTTTCATTGTTCTTAGCATTTTCCTTCCAGGGCTTAGCCTTCTTCTCTGTTGGCCTGAAAGCACTGAAGGGCTTGGAGGCCAAACCTGTCTGAATGCTCAAGCTGACTAACCGTTCGGTCACATGGAAGGTGCCCTAAAGCTTTGGAAGCTGGCTGACTGTTATATCCTTGGCATGATATAATGTGGATCTAAGGTTACTGCAGCACTGATCATGTGAACATCTACTTTTATGGTTAGTTTACTTAGACAAGTGTACTTTCTTTATGCTATTTTACCATGAATGTATGGATATCTGTAGGAAAGTTGCCCACCTTTGTCCTACATACCCTGAGCAGACATTTTCCAGTAGCTGTTAAGGAAGGTGTTGAATCTTTACAGGTAAGTTCTTTTTTTTTTTTGTTGAAAAGCTCTTTCAGTAGAGCATGTTTGTCACTTATATCCCCTCTTGTCTAGTCTGTGGTTAGTATCCCTCCTGTTAGTCTGCTCAGGCTGTGCTGCCACTGTCCTCAGTAACCTACAAGAGCAGAGATTATTTCTCACTGTCTAATTCCAGTTGGTATTCTACTGATTTTGGCAGAGGATTAAGACTACGAGCCGTTAAGTCTTCTTCCTGTGATCCAGGTTTGATTCCTTCAGCCACAATTTGCCTAACTGTGCGACATCAAGCGAGTCACTTAACCTGAGTGCGCTCCCAGGCTGAATCTGAAAGTATTCCTGTGGATTAGTGCTGTACCCTGGTTGATGTGTCTGTAGCTTTACTTAAAGTTCTTGAATGCAGGTGATGAGTAAGGCATTATCATTTTCATCATGCATTTAGAATCTTGGAAGGTAGTGAAAGTGAGGGTGTTAATGCAGACACCATGAAATAAATGATCCATAAAAAATATTTTTTTATGAAAGAAGCTTTATGAAGACCTTCTTAGTAAATTGAAGACCAACTGACTGAAACTAATTTAAACTGAAAAACAACAGCCAGTAGAATGACCTCTCATTCCTTCTGTCATAGGTGTGTACTAGGCTAATGGCCCTGGAACCTTTATAAGTCTAGCCCATAGAAGTGCCCTGGCATCGTGCTGCCTGATGTTAGTTTCCAGTGCCTCTATTAAGTAGAGCTGTTGGAGTGATCCCCGGAGTGAACTTTCTATTTCTCTTCCACTTATCAAGATTTCTGTTGGAGGGCCAGTGAGGTGCTCTGCTTGACATGTATAGGAAGTCTATTCCAGAGCAAGGGCAGTCTCTGGGTTATGAACCTGTCCTTCCAGCATGTCCTGTTGATTGTGGTAATGAGGTTGAGGTCTCTGGAGCGTGTAGTGCCGAGGGATTGGGATTTCTTTAGATGTAGCATTTATAGCAGAGCTGGGTCAGACATGGCTTTGTAAGTCAAGCAGAGATCGCTTCTTGAAAGACTACATGAAACAAGAGAATAGCTGGAGTTTTTCGAGTCTGTCCGTGTAGGATGTGTGTTTAAGGCCTGGGATCCTCTTCGTGAGGTACGTTTGTGGCCTTTCCAGCTGTTGCATGTGTCTAGTGAGATACTTGCCAAATGGGGTATTATACTTGATGATTGGCCTAATGAGGGAAGAGCAGAGAGAAATGACCTCTTTCTTCCTGGATGCGAAACCCTTGGTAATGAGATGTGCCACATAGGACTTTCTGACCACAGTAGCAATGTGTTGGTCGAAGGAGAGGTTGCTGGCAACCTGTGTCCCCAGATCTCTTATAACTCCAATGTTCAGTGGGCTACCATCGATGTGGTAATTAGTGGGAACTGAGTTTTCCCAAAGGGGATGACTACACATTTTTTGGCATTAAGCTTAAGGCCATGGTTTTGACACCAGTCATTGGTCTCAGTGAGACCTTTCTGTAGGATGTCTCTATCTCTTGGGAGTTAATAATGGCTCCCAGCTTGCAGTTGTCTACGAACTTAGTCAATCAAAGTCCTTCCATGTTGGGCTGGACTTCTGAGAAGTAGATCACATCATCGGAGGTTACTAGGCTAATGGCCCTGGTGCCTTTACAAGCTTAGCCAAGGGTTTATCACCAAAAAGAAACCTCAGTCAGCACCTGTCCCCCTGTCAGTCTGCCATTGAGGAACACAGGTGGAACCCCTGGGACAGATGTGGCTTCCCATCCACTCATCAAGGTTGCACTTGAAGAGGGTCAGCGAGGTGCTCTGTTTGTCATGTATGGTAAGTCTGTTGCAGTGACAGGGCAGCCTCGGGGAGACAAATCTGTCTCTCCAGCAGATTTTGTTGATGTCTCATGCTAGATTCAGGCCTTTCGAGTGGGTAATGTGTGAGGAGTTAGACTTATGGATATGGGGCATCTTTAGTAGGGCGGGATCCACGATTGCCTTGTTTTTGAGACACAGATCACCCCTGAGCAATCTGTATGATACTGAATAGAGTGATAGTGATTTGAGCCTGTCCACATAGGACAGGTGTTGGAGGCCATGGATTCTTTTTGTGAGGTATTTCAGTGGCCTTTCCAGTTGGTGCAGTTGTTTAGAAAGGTACATGCCAAACAGGGCATTATACTCAATTATTGGTCTAATGAGGGACGAGTATAGAGAGGTAATAACCTCCTTTTTTTCCTGGATGCAATCCCTTTACCTATGAGGTAAACTAAGTAAAAGGCTTTTCTGACTACTGCCGCTACATGATGGTCGAATGTGAAGCTGTTATCAGTCTGAATGCCCAGGTCTCTCACCACAGGTTGTGTGCTTAGGGGGTTGTCATTGATATGGTAATCAGTAGTGGCTGTGTTTTTCCTGAATGGTATGATACATTTTTTTGCATTTAGCTTGAGGCTATGACTTTGGCACCAGTCATTAGTTGCTGTGAGACCCTCTTGCAGTATATAAACATCATTTGAGGAGTCAATGATGCCGAACAGGACAGGACCGATCCCTGTGGGACTCCACTCGTGATTAGTCGGCAGTCTGACTTGGAGTCTGCTACTTTCACACTGTGGTTCCTGTCTGAGAGCCACATTGCAACCCACCTAGTGATAGAGGGGTTGATGCCTAGTTCGGTGAGTTTATCAGTAATTCCTGAGTGGGGAATGTTATCAAAGGCCTTGGCCAGATCGAGGTAGTCTGTATGAACTATCTTGCCCTCATCCACAGCTCTGGTGACTGACTCAAGGAAGTCAAACAGGTTGAGCAGGCATGATCCACCTTTCACAAAACCAAATTGCATGGGATCTAGAGTTTGGGGATTCCCTATAAAACTGTCTTTCAGCTTTTCTCGGTTAGAGGTTGCCACAGCAGAACTCCGGTCAGCTAATGATTGGCAGTGAATTTTTACAGTGGCGAGTTGCCAGCCTGGTGCCCAAACTTCAAAGAAGGCACACAGGCACGCACACACCTACCTGCATATCTTTAAATTCACTCGACCGTAGGGAGGACATGCAGACCCTGCACAGAAGGCGCTTCAGCCGAGAATTGAACCAGCGAACCTCTTGCTGTGAGGCAACAACACTAACCAACGTGGCCTTTTTTTGGAGATTCCCTATATCTGTGTTAATTAGGCTCATGATACGCTCCATAGCCTTACATATCAGACTCGTCAGGCTAATGGGGTGATAATTCCCAGGGTCTGTAATCACTCCCCCTTTATGGAGAGGGATGACTGTAGCAGTGCTCCATTCGGTAGGGACAAAGCCTGAGGTGAGGCTGTGATTGAACAGGGCACACAGATGTGGTGCCAGTTAACTTCGTAGTTCATGTAGAACACATTCAGAGATATTGTCAAGTTCCATGTAAGCTGTATTTTTGGCCTTGGACAATGCAGCTTTAACCTGTGCTGCAGTAATGCTGGGTGCCTGACATTCCTCCGGTATTGTGATATTGGTCCTTTAGGGGGAGAGATGGGTAAAGTTGGCACTGAATCTGTTGGCCATTATGTTGGCAATGTCTGTTGGCTCAGTATAGGAGGTACCATTGTGCAGTAACTCAGAGCAAACCTGGGTATTGCCATGGAGATTCTTGATGTAACTATAGAAGGTTTTGTGGTTGTTTTTAGTGTCTGCCGCAATTCTACCTTCATAGCTGGCGCTAGAGGTTTTGATGAGGGGTCTCAACTTTTTGTTGAGGCTAATAAGGGAGTTTTTCCAGTCTTGGGACTTCACCTTTTTCTGCAACAGTTTCTTCCTTCTGTTGTAGAGTTTATTAATGGCAGGGGACCACCAGATTGGCTTCCTTTTTTTTTTTTTTTTTGGAGGAGAGCGTCTTGGTTCTGTTGGGTATGGCTAGTTCCATGCATTTATGTACGTGTTCGTACAGTGCATTGGTGTATGATTTGGCAGTCATACATCTATTTTCCATTGACATGGGTGCCGTGAAGTTAGCCACCGCTGTTTTTACGAGCCCAAAGTCAGTTTTGGAGAAGTTATTCATGTTGGTTACCTTTTGGAGGGGGGGGGTAAGATGTGGATTTCCATGGTGATTAGTTTGTGGTCATATCTAACCAGGGAAGAATTGACTGTTGGTGTAGAGCAATGGTTGCCCATGTTAGTAATAACGAGGTCAAGGATGTTGCTTCCTCTAGTGGGGGTAAGAAGGAGCTGGTCCCGGACATTGGAATTGATGAATTCCAGGAAGTGTTGGGCCAGTGTATTGGTGCATGAGTAGTTTTTCCAGTTGATGGAGGGGTAGTTGAAGTCACCTTGTATGAGAGTGTTGGGTTGGACCCTAATCATTTCCAGGGTGCTTAGGAACGTGGAATTGAGAGTTGTGGGACATGGTTGAGGACCTATAGCAGGCTACGACCTGAATCGTCGTCTTACCCAATGTTAGTTGTACCTGAAGTATCTCAGATGCGTTATGCTGGGCTACTAGTCTGGAAGTGTGATGTGTCCTTTATGAATGTGGATTCCAGCCCCATATTCCACAGAGCTGTTAGCTGTCAGAGATAAAAGCAAAAGTTTCTTTAAGTGGCAGGCACTAGTTTAAAAAAAAAAGTATCATTTTTTTAATTGGACTTCCAATCTTCCAGTTTCACTGTTTTGAGAAGAGGGTAAAGCTCCTTTCTTGGTTAAGCATTTTGCTTTGTTCTTTACTATTGATTTATGGGAGGTAGTGAATCTTCTGAATTTGGACAAACATTTTACAGTGTTTTCTAGGCACAGTCTCTTGTATGAAACAAGTCTAGTGGAGTTAAACATGTACGGGGAATTGCTGTCAGTGATGTGCTTGAGATCAGGTCTGTACAAATTGCATCAAAAGAACTCTTTGAGTGAAGATTGCATTACAAGTTCAAACTGCTAAGGGAGGAGATTCTTCTGCTGGTACTGTACATAACTATCGTCTGGGTTCTTTGCACTGGCAGCAAATAAGTGAGATCATTCTTCCAGCAACCCAAATAAATGGCCATCCTGAGTTCCTCCATCAGTCAGATTTCCAAGAGATGCATCACTTAAATTAGTTTGAGATGTCATGGTACAGGTGATAGCATTTTGCAGTCATTTATGATTTCATTTTCTGCAAAACAATGTTTTTCTTTCTTTCTTTGTGCAGTGGCATGGTCAGCACCGAGTTAAATGGCTGAATCATATTTACTTTGCCTTGTGACCCAAAGAATTTGACTTAAGAGCTTTCTGTATTGCTTGAGACTGATTTGACTTGAGCAATTGGCTTAGCTTCTGGTAGCAGTCCATGGGGATCTGATATTTGTACGCTTGGGAAGACACGGTCGACAGGCCAAGAATTAAATATTCTTTTTCATTTAGTTGCTTTCTCTTAAAACTTACTAGATTAAGCTAAGGGCCTTAACCTAGTAATTCCCCTATGCAAGAATGAGAGAAAGCACACTATTTTTTCTTTTGTCATGCTCTTTTAATCAAATTTTTCTTTTTATTATATTGCAGTTCTCACATTTCTTAAAACTAAACAAGGAGAAAGAGATGAGGGAGAAAAGAAAAAAGGTGCACTTATTTACATTAGTATCCCCATTACACTCAAAATAACTGAAAAAAATGTACTTAATAGCATGCAGAGAAAAATCATGCACTATTAAAATAGTACCATTAAGACATTTTTTTTACTTAGTTAACATTCTCCCTCTTCTCCTCTCCTGAGTATTTTTCCAAACATTAATGACATGAAATAGGGCATATGCTTTACAGCCCCCTACAAGTTTAACAAAGTCCAAAAAGTCCAGTATTTCCAGATTTTCTTGTTCTGTCATGTTTTGCAAATGTAATTCTTTGTAATCCCACATTTGTCGAGGTTTATTCCTGTTCATTTGCATGTCCCAGATCCTGTCTGTGCTTCATTTCCAATGTACTCTCAATTCTTCTAGTAAACACTTGTTTTTTTCCCCCTCTCTCTAGTATTTTCCGTTGAAACATTGGAAAAGGTTTCACTGGCACAGTCTCTACCAGAAGAACACTGAGCATTGAATTTTTTTTATTAATTGTCAGAGTTGCTTTCTAAGTTAAATGGGGTGGGGTGGGGGGGTCATCTTGCTTTCTAAGTTAAAACACCCTGGTTATGAAAGTTTTACCCATTTACATGTGTAGTGGGATGTCCTGTTTGATCGGAGTCATGTTGACAATGTGTTTGCTCAGAGGTATACAGTTTGAGATCTGCATGTTAGTCAGTCAGCAGTGCATTAAGACTGTTCCATGTTGTTACTCTGAGGATGATGTCCAAGTCAGCCATCAGCTTGATGACACAGGCAGTTAGCTGCTTTAAAAAAAATGGATATACATTTCATAATCTGATACAGTCTGACCCTTTGTTGTAACACTACTAGAATAATACTGAGAATGATGGGGTTTGGGTTATTACTCATTATAGGAACAACAGCAAATAAAACAATACCGCCAGATAAAGCACTCTTATTAAATCCAAGTAAACCAAGTAAAAAATGATAATAAAGAGTGCACCATGTAAGGCCAAGCTGAATAAGACTCCAGGAATCTTCAGATAAAATCGATAATCCACACTTTATTGGAAAACAGACATCAGAGACTGCAGTAGTATAAGCGCTTTCGCGTTGCTCCTCAACGCTTCATCAGATGAAGCGTTGAGGAGCAACGCGAAAGCGCTTATACTACTATTACTCATTATAGTTGCAGTTTACACTTTTTAATTCAAATAGAAGATTTTGTGCCCTTCTAGTTGACCACTGTTGTGTTTTGACTATACGCCACTCCCAGCCTAGCAAAAAAGTTTATATCCAGTTTACGTGTTATCCAAGAGGAGGTCTTCTCCCAGGTGGCAGATTGAGGACTAGTCAGCTCACATGGCTCAGGTATGTATGGTCAACATTGATAGGAGAAGAGACTACCATCAACAGCAAAGCAGAGAACTGGGTGATCCAGAAAGCATTTGTGGGAGTCGTATAAAAAATTAGGAGGGGAAAGAGTAGGACAAAAATGCTGGCAATTTCTTGAAAGTGGAGTAGTGATTTGCGTGTAACAAGCTTGTGTGAAATAGGGAAAAGTGAAGCCTCGTTGTTGTACCATACACAGACTGTTGCTGCTATACAGTATGTTTTTGTGGCATTAACTGCATTTTTAAAGACTTGTATTATTTGACTGTCTTAAGTACCTTTGTGTATATCTGGACTTAAATGTAAATTTTGTGCATATAACTGATGAAATATGTGCTGCAGTAGTTGTTGGAGTCGCTTTACTGTAATAGTGCTAATTGTTAAGACTTGGCATATTGACCCCCTGTACTGCTTGCTGCACAATGCTTCTAGTCATATGACCTTACGTTGTCAGAAATGAGCCATAGGATAAGGTTCTGAGAGTGAATTTGGGGTGGCAAGAGCCTTGGAGTTTGACTGTCCCAGCATTAAGGTGCATACTCATTGATGTTGAACCTTATGTTAACTACTCTGTGTGTTTACTCTAAACACATGCATCTGTATATAATGAGCCTAACGTTATAACCAAAAATAATATAAAATACTCTTACAAACTAAAAACCAACTGTTTATTTCCTGTGTCGTGTTCAGTTTTCTGACTTTTTTCCACCAAGTGTACTTTCCATGTAGATGTCAGCATTTCATTATTTAATTTATCAGTTTTATTTAAGCT
Source organism: Protopterus annectens (assembly GCF_019279795.1). NCBI lineage: Eukaryota > Metazoa > Chordata > Ceratodontiformes > Protopteridae > Protopterus > Protopterus annectens. The sequence goes on from NC_056730.1 coordinate 480,186,903, forward strand.
GGAATAGTGAGCATTCTAGTAGTTTCCAAGTAACATAAGTGAACAGTGTTCAGAGAGCTTTCTTTCTGTAGATGGATTTTTTCTTCTTTTTCTTTTTTTTTTGTGTTGAATAATGAATCCTTTACTAGATAGATGGATGCTTCCTCTGCTGAGATGGCTTTCAGCTTTCGGTACTGTCATTGTTACATGATCTACAGAATAGGAAATGACTTTTTAAATGCATTGAACAGTCTTTGAGTACCTCCAGGCATCATTAGCAGTTGAATAGGGTGTTTGTCATTGGATATTAAAAATGTGTTTGTTCCATCACATTGCAAGATGTGATCATAACCCCATCCCCTGCCTTTTTCATTGAAAATTGAAACTGTAAACAGCATGTAGCTCAAAGCTTTGTTATAAGACAGAGTTGTTAAATAGAATATGTGGATATAAAGTGGATTTTTTTCTTGTCTAATTTTGACTGTCCTTGCTCCTGGTTGGCCAGCTGACTGCAGCGCTACTCTGCAGCTTGCCAGTCTCAGAGCATTCTTTTCTCATGGTATCTGTTATTTATTTTGGAGTCTGATGCAGCATTTTATTTTCTACTTTGTTTTTTTCCTGAGGTTTCTACTAGTATATATTGGACACGTAGTTCTGAGTTGTTGGCATTATTGCAATGTCTGAGCAGTGAGTTGTGCGTGCTGCAGTCTGGCTACTACTAGATAGCATATAGAAGAGTGTAATCCCTTTTAGAAGTAAATGTTGAAGCTAATCATTGCTTACTCCTGTGGCATGCTCCCATCTGTGAGTAGGGAAACTGCACTTTGCTGTTATGGTGGATTCCTTGTTTTAGAAGCATGTAGAGATTGTCTTCCTTTTTATAAGTAGAATATAATTGTTAACAAAATAACTAAGGAAGTACTTCTTTAAAAATGTGGCTTCCTTGGCTAGATGGGAATTATGTTGTGTGAGAGAGTACTAGGTATCTTTCTGTCACACTAGTACCCCTTGTGTTGGATTCCCAGAGCTGAAGGCAACATGATGTATCTGGAGAATTGATCTCCCCTGAGGAGGCTGATTACAGTTTGACTGTTAACTCATGGAAGCATGCCAGCAGCGTGACCCTTATTACTGCATTATGAAGAATCTTTTAGGTGGATGTAATTCATGTGTATACTTAATGGTGTGTGTGTGTAGTATGGGTACATGTAGGTTGGTGGGAACAAAGTGATAAAAACATACTTCTGCCGATTACAGTAGTGCATCTAGTTAATTCTGTTGACAGAACATCTTCAATGTGTATTGTGCTGTGTGATTTGGCAGGTTGGTCCTCCCATCTTTGGTTGTATTATAAGGAATAGGAGTGATAATCATCAGACTAAGCTTCAGAGCAGAAAGCTTGTCTGAGGGTAAACGCTTCTACATAGCTTAAAAGAAAATGCCTTAAATACTTGATACAGTTTATTATGTTTCCTTTGTCATGTTTGGTACATCGAAAATACATTAACTCTACTGGAAAACCTGTAGGATCAGCCTTAGAATACTAAGGCAGATAAGTTAATTCATTAATCCTAAACAGTGTGCATATAGGCACAAACCAATGACAATTATAGTATGTCGGACATGGAATTTTGACACTCCCCTCAGTTTCCAGAGGGTAAAAGCAGTAGCAGCTGAGACTGATTAACGAAATAGCCGTTGATGCATCTGTCACATACTGAGTAACACGACAAGGCAGTACCAATTAAAGCGTCTGCATGACAGCTGGTATTTATGTCCTGCATGTGTGGTACAGAATTTTCACACAATACCAAGAAGCACTGTACAGATAATGAATGCTAAATATGTGTTCTGTTACCAGTGTAGCCGTGTCACTGGAATGTTAGTTGCAATGCACGACTATGTTGCTTACCTTAGTCCTACCTTCACAGGGAAGTGCCAGCCCATGAGTACACCTGTATGGAATGACAAGTGTTGCAGTATTGCAGCTACAGTTGGAGTATGTTCTTGTGTATTCTATCATCCACTCTTGCCCACTGTGTACTGTTGGTATGTTTGTCATTTCCAAGCATTTGCATGTACGGCACCCTTCAGATGCAGCATAGTGGCATACCCTACTATTCGGGTCTATATTAGAACATCGAAGTTTCAAAACTTCGAATGTTCTGATATCGAAACCTATTCAACGAAAGCTGAAAATGTCGAGGCAACAGAAAAACAAATTTTTTCCTAGGGAAAGAATTTGGTTGTCTGTTTCTGTTGCTTAGGTATTTTCAGCGCTGTGGTGGAAAGTTACAGGTCGGGTTCAGGTAATAATTGTGCGATTGAGTGCTGGTTAGGTTAGTTAGGGTGCAAGTTAGGTATGTGTGCGATTGTGTGGACGTGAGGGTTAGGTGAGTTAGGGTTAGGGCGCAGGTGAGGTGAGTGTGCGATAGTGACGGACCTTAGGGTTTGGGTTAAGGTAAGTGGATAGTTAGTGGTGTGTGTATAGGTTAGTGTAAGGTTAGGTGTAAGATTTTAGGTGTATGTTTGTGGATTGCTGTTTGTTTGATGTGCTTGTGTTGTGTGTATGTGTTTTGGAACAGCAAATTTTTTTCCCTAGGAAAACATTTGTTTTGTATGTTCAGTGTTTTCAGCTTTCGCTGAATAGGGTTCAATGTTAGAACATTTGAAGTTGTGAAACTTCGATGTTCTAATATAGACCCTACTATTCTACAGCAATTATGAATAGCATATGTATTCTATCATTTAGGTATTGTTTGATACATGCTTGTCCTGTACAGCGTCCCATCTCAGCTTGTATAGTACAGCATCCCTGTTCAGCCTAGCAGCAGGTGCTGTGATCGTGTACAATTGTACTGCTGATGCCACCATCCTATGCACTGCTGTCTGTCACTGGACTTTACAGGTTTTCCCTTTGCATTCATTTGTACTCACTTTCCACCTGGGCTTTTTGATATGTGCTGTGCTGTTGAGTGCATGTGCATGTTTGCTTTTAGTCATCTTGCATGTGTCATCAGTACTGTGATTTGTTCACATTGCTTTTCTCAAGAGAGTTCTCATCTAGTGGGTTTTGTTATTGTAATACTTGTACAATTTGTTTTCTGAATAAAGGAAACTCCATTGTTTTCGTAACTGTTTGCCCGTGTCTGTTGTAAACCTGTTTAATATCTGTAGTTCATATATGAAATCCATGAAGAAATGATTTTCATTTTTTTAAGTATTTGTTATGCTTCATTCCTTGATATGTAATGCTCAAATATATGTGTGTGTATGTGTGTGTATATATATATATATATATATATATATATATATATATAGTGTGTGTGTGTGTGTGACTGTTAGTGCTCTGTCTAAACTGCTAATGTTTTGCTGATTGCTAATTTGGTTGCAATATCTGCATCTTCTAAAATGTGTTTTCAACAAATTTTTGAATAATGTAAATGGTATGCAAATATTGCTGTTTTAATTTACCCTTGCAATAATTGAGATTTTTTTATGCAACTCTGTTATGAACTAGATGGCTTATTATTAAACCTGTTAAGAAAAGTGGTACATTTTTTTAAACCTGTATAGATAATACATTAAGTAAAGATGTTCTTCATTTAATTACTGTTTCTCTAGCCTTAGTAATATGGGTTATAGCCTGCACAGGATACAACATCTGGCCAGCTTCCAAAGCTTATAGACACCTTACACATGTCCAAACTGTTAGCAACTCAAGCAGAGCTGTATAAAATCAATGTTCTTAGAGCTAAGACCGCTAGAGCTTTCCTGCTGCCAAAGAGTGCTCCTCCTCCTGGGGGCTGTTGATCAACTGTCTGCTATCCTTTCTCCATTGTTATGCAGATAATTTCCCTTCAGGGGGAAAAACTCTTCAGTTTATTTTGACTGAAACCTTTACTTTTTTTTTTTTTTTTGCATTGAGGAGTATTCAGTCATGTTAATGCAACCAGTCATGATTCCTTGGTTTTGGTTTACAATCCAAAATGGATGGGGAGCAGAAACTGAGCTTGAAGTCTTCTACATACTGAATAAGTGAGGAGTGTCCTAAAGCGGTATGTAAATTATTGAAAAATATATCAAATAGTAGTACCGCTACAGAATTGAATAGGGAGGTAGGAAGAGTGTGCTGTTTGCCACTTGACACACTGTATTCTTTTACTTGGGTAGTAGCTCTTGAACCATTTGATAGTGTTAGTAGAGAGGTTGAAAGTGGTGGTGTTCTGGAATGAGGGACTGTTGAATTACTTTCAGAGATCAAGAAACTTGGCAGAAACCAAAAGATTATTAGTGTAGGTTGATGGTATTTAGGAAAGATATTAAGGCAGCTGTGCTGTGATTAGGGTGAATTCAGTGCTGGGGGGGGGGGGGTAGACAGTAGGTTTTGGTCATAGAGGTACTGAAGTAATTGTGAACAAGTACATCTTTCTAGCATCCTTGATGGTGGTGCTATGGCAGTTGGCCTAAAGTTAATAAAATTGGTAGCATATTCCACCTTTATGTAAAGGTGATATGTAGCTTTGTTTCCAGGATTCACTGTAGACCTATTGATGAGTATGGAGACTGGGAAAGGCTAGGACATTTATGGCTAATTTAATGAATTTGGATGCAAGATTGTCATCTGCTAAAGTGTTTGGTTTGAGGTTGAGTATTTTGATGGTGGTGAAGACAGGTTGTAGTGAGAAAGCAGTAGAGTCAGTTAGTGGTATTAGAGTAGAACTGAGCATGAGGGTTACTTTTTTTTTTTTTTGTTTTTTTTTTGTTTTGTTTTTTTGAGGGAAACAGTTGCTTAAATAAAGTGAGTTAACAGGACAGGCTGTTTTGTAGCGAGAGCCATTGGGTGTAGAGCTAGGTTGGAGTGATTTGCTATGGTTTGGAGATTGATACAGAAAGTCTTTGGATTTGCATTTTTATTGGTCATCTTGTAAGGTAAATACAAACCACCAGAGAGATTCACTCAGTGCTACAAATTCACTCTTCCCTCTTTCGAAATAAAATGACCACAGGTTCCCACAGTAACCTTTTAATATCCAACCATCTAAGAACTTAGCACTTTCATCCCGTACATTCAGAACATTTCAGTACTTCTTCAGAGTTCATTTTTACCATATTACGTCACTTCATTTTATGACGGTGGATCACATTTATTCAGCATATTTTAAAATGCAAAATGTTAATTATATTTAATTCAGCAATATTAACTCATACTGCAAAAATGATAAATTCCTTGCAAAAATGACACTTTAAAAAAATAGTAAAAACACTGTCGTTCTCGTGTTAAAAACACTTCCTATGCAACAGTAAATACAAAAAACAAATTGACATTTCTGGTGTGATCATTCATTTTTATGTTTTTCTCTCTCATCTTTAAAAAACTCACGATAGAGATGCAGTCATTTAAACTTGGCAATTTTGTTGCATTTAATCAAATTTGCCACATTAATTCTCTGAACTCCAGTAAGTTCTCAAAATCACCTCCTGTCTCACTTGTTTCTACTCCATCAATGATAAAGAAATAAGTTTGTTGAAGAATACACACTTCAAAGTGTGTTTATTAGTCTCTCTGCATTTTTTTATGTCATACATGTGCTTGTAAATTCAATCCTTCAGCTTGCTTGTAGTCTCTGCCACATAAACTGCAGTACATGATGTGCTGGTTGCAAGTTAGACTACCATCTTGGCAGTACGCTTACACCTCCTGGGCGCATTAAAGTCCTGTTGAAACCATTTACCACTGCAAATGGGCTGTCGTTAATGAACCTACAGTACCTACAAGTTCCAAAGTTTGCCATCTTAGATATCCTTTTAGACGCTGTGCAACCACTTTCTAAAATAAGTTTTATATTCTTTCCTTTAGTGAAAACCACACTAGGACCTTTGCCTAGTGTGCTTTTCAGTTCTGAAAACACAGCTTCCCAACAGGTAAATATCATTTTTACCAAGTTATTCAACTTCCTGAAATATTTTGAATGTATGGGACAAAAGCTCTAACTTCTAAGATGGTTAGATATTAAAAGGTTACTGTGGGAATTTGTGTTCATTTTATTTCAAAACAGTGAATCTGTATCATCGAGGGTATCTATCTGGTATTTCGTTTGCCTTTATTTTTCTGTGTTGGCTCCTGGTACATTTGGTCTTGGGTGTTTCAGCTAATGAGCCCCAAGTTGCTACTTTGTTTCACTTCTTTGTTTTGAGATGGCTGCACAACTCCCTCCAATGCCGGGTGATTTAACGTTAGTAATTCAACAAATTTCCAGGTTTGCACTGGTGAACAATCAGTCAACGTCCATGGATTGAGAGGATGTGATAAGATATTCTCTCCTACGATGCACTCTACCCAAACAGCAAATATATTGGGGATGTGTGGTTCTCCCAACAATGGAAGTGTTCTGGTTTTTAATGTGAATGCTTGAATGGTGAATTTTAACCAAGAATACCAGCAAGTTGAATACGTGGGGAGGGGTTTGTTGGTTAAAGTTAAAGCAGTTGGAAAAGTTCATTACTAAGTGAAGAAGATGGCAGGTTGACAATGGATATTTAAATGAATGCCTGAGGGTGAAACTGGTACCAAAGGGTCTACATTTGTGAAAATTCCAGAACAGGTTGAGAGTGAACTCAGCTTTACATAAAAACTTGTTGCAGCTTTTTGATAAAACCAGTCTCAAAATTGTAAGGCTGATGGTGATGGATAATGAAGCTAAAATTAGAGCACTGGATGAGAAAATTATAAGACTAAACCGAAGTATTGAGAATGATCCTTTATTCCCGAATGTGACAGATTATAAGAATCTCTTCTATAAAGCTGACAAGGCGGCACAGGAAAATAGACAAAAAGCTGGCAGGATGAAAATGATTATGGTGAGGGTAAAGCATACCCTTGACATCGGGCACATTCAACAATGTATACCAACTAACCGGGATTGTTCATGTAACACTAACCAGTGAAACACAGAGGAGGATTTGTTTTGAGTGTCCTAGAGTGGAGAGTTACAACAACGAACCCAGCAACCGCAACAGATAAGTGCAAACACATATGAACAACGCTGAGTCTTTTAAGGAGGTCAGCGAGAAGAAAAAGGAGGAACAGATATTAAATGACCACTATGTTTGTGAAACCATCAACAAGGAATGCAGTCTTTACACCAACAAGGTACTGTTCCAGTTTAAAATCTACAATTTTAATAATACAACCTTGGATAGCAATGTGTGTTCATTATTCAAGGGATTCTCATTTGTCCCTAATTTCAGAATGGACATGGCCACTATGAGTTTACAACTTAACATGTACATTCAGCAGTTGAATTTAAGAATTTATTTGAAGATAGAAAGATATTGAAGGTGGTAATGTGTTATAAAGGAGGAGTACTTTCATCCCAACCCCCAACGAGTGGACTTTGTTAAATGAGCGTATGTGTGAGGAGGGTTTCAGAAAGGTATTGAGTTTAGTAAAACCAAATGTCAGTAACCTCTGTCACTGTGAAAAGAGTGCTTTAAATACTTTGGCTAAAACTTAAGTAGTGAGGGTGATGAGATGCTTATAATGGATTCCTGTATTTATGTTGGGAAAATGTTGAGCATTTTGCATGATGATTCAGACAGATGTGTTTTTATGAGTGAAATTTTGTTGGCTTACCAGAATCTGGATCTAATGCTGATGTTGGCTCAAGGGACTAGCAGCAAAGAATGTATATCAATATTTAAAGGTTGAGAATCCGACAATATTCGGAATTCCAAGAGTGCATAAAAATCAGATCCCCCATTAAGGTCAGTGGTTGTAGCTAAGGGGTCCAAAATGGAAACCTCAGTGGCTGTTGTGGATTACCACTGTAAGCAGTTTAAGAATGCACATCAAATATTAAGGGATGTGTGACACATTTTGGAAATATTAAAGGACGTTGGTTGTGGTGCTTATGCTATTTTAGGGACTATTGATGTAATCAACCTTTTTTCTGTGATGCCTCATGACATGGGGCTTGAACATTTTCTGACTTGTCTAATTAGAGACAGCCGATTGGGGGCTGTGGATGTATGTGCTATCGTGCAGTGTGTGACACTGCTGGCCCAGCTATCTGGAATTTTGTAAATAATTGTCATTTGTGAATATTGATATGATTTATGCAGAATTGTGTATTATGTACTGAGGTTCAAGACTGTAACCATAGCATGCCCTTCTGGGACATAGAAGATTAACTTACAAAACTTCAAGAAAATAAGTTGAAGTTAAGTGCTTTACGATGTGCTATAAAAGTTAGTTTCAGTGCAGCAAGAAGACAGAGCTAGAAGTTTTTTCTATTGCCTTGAGAAAAGTAATTACTGTCTAAAATGTAAACGTGTTTGTTTTAAGACTTCCAGTTCTGAGCAAACATCTGAGAGATGTGTATTTTTCACACACAAATGTTAATTTCTGTTAATTTTCTGTTAGCCTGGGAACTGAAGAGGTGACGGAGTAATGTCATCCGAGCTGACCCAGCAGTAATGTTTGATATTAATTTAAGAACTCTCTGAGAGAGAGACTTTGCATTTTGTATTTTGTCTTGGACCTACCAAGAACATCCACTCACCACTTTCTGCACTTCTGCGTGCTTGTTGTTCTGTAAGTCTAGGGTACAGTAATTTCTCTGAGATGTAGATAGGAATATAGTAAACGTTAGTTTAGATGTTTTCTGTATTTGTGAGACTGTCCTGAAATTTGTTTTAAATTCTTCCTGTGATTTTGAACTCTGAAGTAACTGTGTTTGTTTTCTGAGTATTCTCTTGTTCTTTTATTATTAAATATATTTAAACCTATCTTTGTAGCTGATATTTGTGAGACATATTTAAGCTCTTAGAGTACTGGCATATGTATTTGGTGACACTGTACAGGCCATCCCTAAATAGTCTTGCATGTCTTGGTCAAAACTACCATTTGGATTAATAGTAACATTACACAGTAGGATTAGGACACCTTTTGTAAGGGCCTTTTAGTAGCTGATAAGTAAGGGTGGCTGGTGGCAGCTGGTACTATCTTATCGTTTGGGCAGAACAAGTCATAGCTAGTAAACCTGTGCCCAGTCTTCCCCAGGTGTATGTGTGTTTGTATATAAATCAAATCTGTGTGTGTGTGTGAGTGGGCTACTTGGGCAGGGACACGAAGCACTGGTCGGACAGAGAGGGTGCTGGAGGTCTTAGCTTGGCCACTTGGTTCAGATCTCAACCCTGTAGCTGTGCCAGTGGGAAGTCTTATTGGGGATCTGGAGAAAGAGGGAGAAACCAGCCCCAGACTGACTGTGATCTCTGTGTGCTCTTAAGGGAAATTGTACTTTACTGTATGTGTACTTGTAATCCTCCCATTGTGTATGTCGTTCACTGTTAACAATGGTGAAGATTGAAGGCTCCTTGATTAGTAGGCCAATGCAGGGGTGTCACACAGTGTATTAAATTGGTGTTGACAAACAGTTATCTGTATTTCGATGGTGAGTTTTTCCAACAGATAATCAGCAGTAGCAAAGGGAGCAAAATGCATCCCATGTGTATGCAAATCTGGTCGTGGCAGAATGGGAATGTCATTGGTTTAGTAATTATTCTTTTAAGAATAAAATACTTAAATATTTTCGGTTTTCGGATGGCATATTTGTGGTATGGAATGGGGACGTTGGTACATTTTAACAATTTGTCAAGTTTGTGCAGAGTACAGCTGAGTTTTTTAAATTCACTATATATATATATAATCCAAAAGTAAGTAACTACTTGCATGTGACCATTGAAAAATATGAAACTTGTAATAAGTTTATATCTAACATCTTTAGAAAGACCACCTATACAAACATTTCTGCATTTCCACAGTTGTCACCCTTTGAGACAAAATAGTGTTGTCAAGGGTCAAATGGTGCAACTGTCTAGGCTAAGTTCAGACGACAACAGAGTCATTAGAGAAGTAGACCTTTTAAATGATTTATTTAGGGGAAGGTATTACCTGTATTGGATGTAAAATCATGTGAGATTTGAAATTATGGAAGGAAGGAAAACAAAAGTTGCACTTATTTTTAGGGTCTACTTCAAGTGATGACCCTTTGTATTATAGTGATGTGAATAAACATTTGACTGGCATAATTTGTGTCTATAGAGATGGAGTCATGTTAATGTCATACAATAGACTGGCAAACAACTTGGTAAAAATTATGTTTGCCTGTTGGGAAGTTTGTTTTCAGAAGAACTGAAACACACACTAGGTAATGGGCCTGGCATTGTCTTCGGTAAAGGAAATAATATAAAAAGTATTTTAGAAAGTGGCTGCACAGTGTCTAAAAGGGTTATCCAGGATGGCAAGTGTGGAAGTTGTAGATAATATGGGTTCATTAATGATGGCCCCTTTGCAGTGGTAAATGGTTTCAACAGGACTTTAATGTGCCCAGGAGGTGTAATTGTATTACCAAGAATGGTAATCTACCTTACAACCTGCATTTCAAGTGGGAAAGACCACAAGAAAGCTGAAGGATAGAATTTACGAGCACATGTATAACATCAAAAAATGTAGGGAGACTAATGGCTTTATACAAACACCATTTCAAATGTGCATCTTTCAACAAATTTATTTTGCCATTGATAGAGTGGAAACAAGTAAGAGAGGAGGTGATTTTGAGAACTGGAGTTCTAAGAGTTAATTTGGCAAATTTAAATGAAATGCAACAGAACTACTGGGTTTAAATTATTACATCTCCATCATGATATTTTTAAAGATGAGGGAGAAAAACATAAATTAATAATTGTCACCCTAGAAAACGTTGAGTCGATTTATTTATTTTTTGTGTGTTTTTTGTTGTATAGAAAAGTTTTTAACATGAGAACAACAGTGTTTCTACTATTTATTTCAGTGTATTTTTTTGCAAGGAATCATTTTTGCAATGTAAATGAGTTGTTAATGGTGAATTAAATCTAGTTTTTAATGGAACTTTATATTTTAAATACTTTGAATAAAAGTGATCCACTTATAAAGGAAGTGCCATAAGATGGTAAAAATAAACTCTGAAGAAGTCCTGAAATGTTTTAAATGTATGGGATAAAAGTGCTAAGTTCTTAGATGGTTGGATGTTAAAAAGTTACTGTGGGATCGTGTGAACATTTTATTTCAAAACCGTGAACAGTGAATTTGTAGCATTGAGGGAATCTATCTGGTGTTTCTTTGTTGTATTTTTTTCTGTCCGTTTCTAGTACATTTTGTAAATTAAAATACTTTTTTCCCTTTCTTTAGGTTTTGAATTTACTTTGTAGAATTTTGTAGTATTGGATGTTTGTTCTAGTGCAGCTACTTACAGGCTCTATCTCTTTTCCTCATTAGCTGTAGGTTTTATTTTATAATAAAAAAGGGGGGGGGGTTAGCTGAGACTAGTTGAACTGTTTTGAATACTGTTAAAAGTGAACTAGCTGTCTTTATTTTTATTACCAGGAGCTGTACTGAACAAGTGCCAAACATCTCTCCTTTGTGCTGAATCTTCTTGTACCTTTCAGAATAAAAGTATTTCTTCATAAGAGATTTGAGAAGGGTGGTTTATTATGTAGTATCAGCATACAGTGAAGGTAGATATAATAAACTAAGGTCCAAACAAAAATTGTAAACTGAATATTCAGACTTGTGTAGCTCTGAAGAATGAATTATATTGTCCTTTTAAAATTTTGAACTCTGAATTTTCTTTCTTGTATAATGGCGGAATGAAAAAAAAAACTGTGCTGTTGTCTATAGTTTCTGGACTTCTGAACTGACAACTGAATAGCTTGACATATGAATTTACTTCTGTCATAATCTTATGCATATCTGAACTGAATTATGTCTTACAAATATTTCTCTTAATTCTAAAACCCTCTGAATTTCGTACAAGTTTAACACCACCTCCCTAACCTTGGTTCCCAAGCCTTGTACCATCTAAGTAAGATATTATCCCAGCTGACCATCTTCAATCTGTTTTTGTAACAGTGTTTTGTACATTCTGTTGGCATGTCTCATTCTTATCAGTGTTTTGGCCTGAAGGTAATTTCAATGATCTTATTTTATCTTTCACTGAAACATTCTTTTCTGTTGAAACTGCATGTAAAATATGAAATATAAAGAAGTTATAGGCCTGATTTAATATGACTGCATTTCTCTGCATATACAAAGAGAATACCATATTTATGTATGATTTATTCCCGATAAAGTTATACTTATGATGCAAATCTTTATCTTACAGGTGCATCTGTGAAAGAGTTGATGCTGAAGTTACTTGAGTTGCAGATTGTATTACAGCGGGGAGCATATGGGGTTTTGTTGAAATTTTGAATATTTTGGAAATTCACCCCGGGGATCACGTCAGTTGCCCTCCTAGACAGGGGTCCAGGGAAGTAAATATTGTGGGAAGAAATAGCCAGGGAATTATGGCCATATAGGCCGTAGGGCCGAAAGCCTAGTACCAACCTATGAACAAGTGGAGTGATGGTCGTTAATAGTGTCATATTAGATTTTTTTTCTGGTGACTTGTAAGGATCCTGTTCAGTATTGGGAAAGAATGTGAGGTTTTGTTAAGGTGTATTTGAGCTTTAATAAATGATATACGGTTGTACAGATTCAGTAAATGAATGCTGCTGAACTGTTAATGCTTGCTCATTTAATACTGATGTCAAAGAATACGATGGTTTATAGTTTGTTTTCTGATATCCAGGAGAGAATACATTTTTTGGGGGGGGGGTATATATGCCTATAAGACTAATACATTTAATTTGATTTATATGATTATTAAATTAGTAATTTAAAACAGACATCCATGAAAAGAAATGAAAACGAGTCATATTATTTTGTTTTCCATTAACATACACTATACATCACAGATCTTTTCTTTCTTAGTAATTAACAGTCCAACATTACATAAATTGCTGAATTCCTGTCTACCCTCAAACATCACTCCTCCTCCTGAAGGATTTACATGTATTGTTCCCACAATTTGCATTATTTCTGTTATTTGCTCACTCATTCCTTTTACCAAAGAGATCTCTTCCAGTTCTTTTATCTGTTGTATAATATTAAATATTTCAAACGGCGATGGCTTAAACTTTGATTTCTATTTTCTTATATTTTTTTTTTCAGCCAACAGAATTAAACTTAAGGCCTTACTATATTTAGGCAGTTCAGATGCTTTGTTGCAGCTAAAAAAAAAAAAAATCATATCTTTAGATATCCTTCCATATCACTGTTGCAGTATTTATCACCTCTGGGATCTCCTGCCAAGGATTTCCCAACATCCGGCCAGTATACTGAAGTGTTTGTTACTTAGGGAACATGGAGTGTCTGATGTATGCTCCCCACTGAAGCATGGGGCATAAAGGTGACATATAAATCTCCCAACTAAGAGCATCATTGACACTAGTCTGAAAGCCATTGTCGTACATCAGTCTGAGCATCTTTCCCTGTGCTGGTTTTACAGAGCCTACATTTTTCTGATAAGTATCCCTTTTGTAGTTCTTTTTTTCTTTTCCTTATTGTTGACTGGGTTACATTTTATCCAAGAATGGTAAATGTCAGTGTGGGAGGCAGATTCCCCATGAAGACCTCTACGATAGGTGCCTGTTTTGCATAAGTGCATCCCACAACGATGCACAGCGTTCCATCTGTCATGTTTTTGTTCCCAAGACTGTGTGTAGTCACTTTCTTCCCTTACCATTCAAGCTTTTGGCCCAAGGTACCATGCCAAAGTCTGCTTGCTCCAAGGTACAGCCAGCGCTTAAGAAGGCCAAGAAGTCTAGGCCTGAATCTGCTGCTGTCCAGCCTTCACCAAACTCACTTGATGTGATTGAGAACCCAGAGGACAGCCATGTGTTGCCTTCAGTTTCCTCTGCCGAGACCTTTGTGGAAGCCAGAATGGAAATTGCTTCTTGCATGTCCTTCGAGGCCTTGCAGATGTCCATTGTGGATGTTGAGGAGGAATCATGGCTGGCCATTTCCAAGAGGTCTATGGGATTCCTCAAATATTTGCAATGGAAGAGGTGCTAGGTACATTGACTAAACCTAGGCAGGGGTCCAAATCTCCATGTTTTGTCAGAGTGGACGTCCCTGTGAAGAAAAGGCAAAAAAGTAAGCATGTGGTATATACTATTCAGGATTTACAAAAGGAATGGCGAGACTTGAGGGTTGTTCAGTGCCTTGATGGCATTGAAGCTTCCTCAGTGGATTTCAGTTTCTGCTCCTCCTTGGCCCTCTGTCTCTTAAAGAGCTAGGGACCCAGAGTCTTCAGATGGGAATTATGATTCTGAGGCTGACTCCTTGGCCTATTCCTCCCAGTTACCTTCACCTTTAGATTATGGGTCTGAGGAGGAGGAATGTCAGTCCTGATTCCCCTTTGGAGTAACTTTTCTTTGGTGACACAGTCCTGCAAATGATGGAGCATTTTAAGTAGGATTGCTCCCATTTTAAGAAGTCCAGAAGAGGATCATGAGTTGTTACAAATGGACTCTCCTAAACCTTAAGCTGTCCCTTCTGTGTTGGCTACCCTATTTAGATACCTTTTCTGCTGTTTCTTTGACACCTGATTCTCAGTCCTCCGCTCCTAAGAAACTTGATTGGCTCTGTAACATGCTGGATATCTGCAGATTCCCTGTATACATGCCCTTTCTCTGCTCCAGCAGTGGTTTCTGTTTCTACTGATAATCTTTCTAGGCTGTTGCCTTTTTCCAAGCTCCTTCCTTTGGGTAAGGACAGTAGAGCCATGGAGAGGATTGGTAAAAAGGTATACACTTCTGCTGCCTTAGCCTTCGGGACCATCAGTTACAGGTCTTGTATGACAATATGCCCGAGTCTGAGAGGCCTTGGTTCTTTCCTTCCTGATTGCCACTTCTGAGGTAGCTCATCACTCTGTGTAATGCAGTTATGCTGCAGCAGATGCATCCTCTAGAGCTGCTGCCTCAGACTCTGTAATGAGGCAGCACTCCTGGCTTCACCTTCATGCATTGCCAGACATCAAAGCCAAACTTTTGGACGCCCCTGTGGATAACCAGAATTTGTTTGGTACTGCTGTGGCTGACCTTTTCAAGCCCTTACAGGATCAAGGTAAGGCCATGAAGGATTTGAAGCAGGTCTTTGTTGCCTCTATTACCAAGTTTCACAGAATACCCTAGTAAGACTTTTTTTTTGTTTGTGTAGGCTACCTAGGGAGCCTTTCAAAGCTAAGAAGGCTCCTAGGTGGGTTTTCTCTGACAAGCCTACTCAGATGCCCAGTCCCTAGAAGCAGCC
Source organism: Protopterus annectens (assembly GCF_019279795.1). Taxonomy (NCBI): domain Eukaryota; kingdom Metazoa; phylum Chordata; order Ceratodontiformes; family Protopteridae; genus Protopterus; species Protopterus annectens. Next base: position 480,202,114 of record NC_056730.1, read on the forward strand.
TTGCCTGACAAATCTACAGCCATCTGACTGTCTGACATCTGTTTCTGTCGGCCAGGTTCCCATGTCCCTCAGGCTTTCTCTTTCTCTCCCAGTTTTTTGTAGCTGATCACCACAGATACCTGGGTTATGTCCATCAGGAAGGGTTACATTATTACCAGGAAGGCCCTTCCCTCCTTTTCCAGAATTTCTCAACTCCTAACAGACCAGCTTCTTCATTTTCTAGAGGTTTACAAGGTTTGCTAGACAAGGGTACCATTCAACCAGTGTCGCACAGAGGGGTTTGGGGGTTCTACTCCAGGATGTTTCTAGTCCACAGGAAAGAGTGGTCTCTGAGACCTGTCCTGTATCTTTCCTTTCTGAACACTTTTTTCTCATAATGTCTTCCTTCCAAATGCTCTCTCTTCAGACCCTGTTTCCTCTGTTGCTCCCCCAAGCTTTTCTGGTTTCCTTGGATCTGAAGGTCTCTTACATTCACATTCCTATCCACCTTCTATTAGGGAGATATTTGCATTTCTCCTTTTCTTCCCATCATTTTCAGTTCTCTGCTTTGCCCTTTTGGCTTTACTCAGCCCCAAGGGTGCTCATCAGATGTCTAGCCCCTGTAGTCACCTTTTTCAAGTTTCAATTAATTCAGATATTTCATTGTATGGACATTATCTTGCAGCAGGCTTCATCTTATTCCAATCTTACGCAGAATTTTCATTTTACCCAGCTCCTGTTGCATAGCCTGGGGCTTACTGTCAACCTTCAGGAATCAATACTGCCTTCATCTGAGATCACTATTTTGTATGCTGCAAGTCCCAGACTGTTCCAGTGTTGGCATCTCTTCCTGCCTCCAAGGTTTTGTCCCTCACTAATTTTTTTTCTGTCCCTGCTTCCCTGTCCTGTCTTCCAGCCAGGGAGTTTCTCATAGCTCTAGAGTTCATGGCCTTCACTATCCCCATGCTGCCCTGGGCCAGGCTTCATAAGAGGAAGTTTCAGTGATACCTAAAATCAGTATGGTTTCAACACCTCCACCCACCGGGCCATCTCATCCCTTTACTACCTAGTCTGAAACTGGAAATTCATTGATGGATTAAGCAGCTATCTTTTCAAACTTGGTGTTCCTTTCCACCTGCCTTAGAAACTGTTCACAGATGCATCAGAGCTCATGTACGAGCTGCTTCAGGCATCAAGAAGATGCAGAGTCCTTTGTCCCTTCAACAGAGGGTGAATCACATCAGCATCAAGGGATTGCAGGCTTTCGTTCTGGCCCTTCAGGCTTTCCACGAGCTCGGATTCCCAGGTCCCTTGAAGGTTTATGTGGACACCACCTTTGTGTGGTACATCAAACAAGGGGGGGCACAAGGTCTTACCTTCTTTGCAGGTTAACCCTTAAGGCATGGAAAGTAGCCATCAATCTGCAGGTCACCCTACAGACAGTGTTTTGGCAGATTTTCTCAGCAGGTCCAGGCTACAACCTCAAGAATGGGTGCTTTACAGGGATGTGTTTCTGGATATACTCCATTATTGGGGTATTCTTCAAGTAGATCTCCTTGCCTGCCATCTGAACAGCCAGCTCCCTCAGTTCTGTTTGAGCCCCAAGCCCTCTGGCTTGGAATGTGGACACCATGTCCTTTTTATTAATACATGTCCTTTTTATAAATTGTTAACGTTTTAACTGTTTATGCTGGAGCTTTTCTCCCCGGGCCTCTACTGAAAATTGACATATATCCAGTTAGACTAGCCCGCTCAACAAATGTAAAATAAAATAAAAAAAAAATGTCTTCATCTTGGAATGTTCCTGTATGCTTTTCCTCCCCCCTCCTCTTCTTCCATGGACTCTTCACAAAGTTAAGGATGACTTCCCAAAAATCTTGTTGGTGACTCCCTTTTGGCACAAACAGCATTGGTATGCCCTCTTATTCCATCTGGCCGAGGATAGTCATCATAAAGTTACCTTACCACATGGGTCTTCTATCACAGGATAAAGGAATTCTCCTTCACCCTCATCTGATCACTCTTCATCTCTCAATTTTGGTGATAGGATTTTGATTCCTTTCCTTTCCAACACCAGTGTTCTGAGGATGTTCTTAGTGTCCTGTAGGAGGCCAGGAAACCTAGTACCAATACCAGAAAATCATGCATATCCAAATGGAAGAGTTTTTCTGTTTGTTGTACTAAACATTACCAGCATCCCTTTTCAGTGGATATCTCCTTGGTTCTGTCTAACCTATGTGAACTGCTACATGTTGGCTTAACATATTATTCAGTGAAAGCCCACTTATCAGCCTTTTCTGCCTGTCTGCCACTTTCTCCTTTTGGCCTCTAGGTTGGATGTCAAGAAGTTTCTTGAAAGGTATCGTGCATATTAGTCAAAGGAAAGGCCATTTCTCCTCCTTGAGATCTTAATTTTGTCCTTCAAAAGCTGATCCAGCTTCCTTTTGAGCCTGATGCTTCTTGCAACATTTCACCTGGAAGACTGTTTTATTGATTGCTTTGACCTCTGCCAGAAGGTTATCCGAGCTACAGCCCTTGATGATGATCCCTCCTTTTTTTTTTTTTTTTTTCATAGAGATAGGGTGTCTCTTGATAAAAAAATCCCTCTTTCATGCCCAAGGTGGTTAATGAGCTATCCGTTAGTCTATCCGGCTTCCTTCTTTTTTCCCTTCTCTGCAATCTACTAGTGAGAAGGTTCTCCATATTTTGGATTTGCATAGACAGCTCAGATATTATTTTGACAAGATTAAGGCATTGCATAAGTCTAATCAGATGTTTTTCTTTTCATACCAGGACATTGTGTTTAGCAGTTTGTAAGCAAACCATCTCTTCCTGGTTTTCTAAGACCATTTGTTTTTTCTATTCTTTTCATAGTAAGCAGTTGTTTGCTTCCATAAGGGTACTTCTACTAGTGCAGTGCCACCCTCAGGGGTTTTCTTAAACTATTTGAACACCAACTCCGTCCTTGAAGCTGCTACTTGGTCTTCAGTTCACACATTCACAAATTGGATGTCATTTCTAAGGCCATTGCAGATTTTGCAAGTCTGTCTTGCATGGGTCTGTGGAAGGGCTCCTCCATTCCTTCACTGTAGTTTTTGTACTGACCCAGAGGTGATGAATACTATAACAGTAATATGGAAGGGCATAGTACATTTGTGTAGAATCAACATAACGGTAGATGTACTTTTTTTTACTGTTGCAGTATTCACTCTCTGCCTCCCTACTACCCCTTTTCCTCTTCTTATTGCATAGGTAATATTTTTGTAATGGCTGAGAGGTTCCTCTCCTTTTCTCCATTCCTTCCTTTTTTTGGATATACACGTCCTGCTTTCCACTGTGATTCCTAGTTCTCCTGGGGCACTTCATTTCTGAGTTGGGAGTTTTTGCATATCACCTTTATGCTGTACGCTTGTGCTGGGAGCATCTGTCTGACATGCAATGTTTCCCAAGTAATAAAGGCTTTGGTATACTGGCTGAATGTTGGGCTATCCTTGGCAAGAGATCGCAGAAGTGATGAATACTGCAACAGTGAAAAGGAGAACACCAACTGCTATGGTAAGATTTTACACAACTGTACTTTACAGCCATTTGCTCACCCAGTATTTCTGACAGAGTACACCGAGGGAATTTTTTAAATTTGCCAACTCACTACACTGTCAATGCATGTTCTGAGTTATCTCCCCCTTACCCATCACATCTCTAGCATTTGCTGTCTACCGGAGGAAAAATTTTACGAAGTCTTTCCGGGATATGTAAATACCTGTGCAGGCACTTCTAAGAAAAGATCCGACACCTTCTGGATGACTTTGCATTCTTGGGAGCCATGCATATGTCCTCCCATTGTTCTCTTATAAATTGTTTTTCCATTCTTTTTTCCCAATCATTTCTAACCACATCTAATTGATTCCTCTGGTTATCATGCAGTACTTTGTATGCCATACTAATTATCCCTTTTTAACAGCAGTTTCTCTGCTAGATTTGACTAAAAACCCCTCCAGAACAGGTCTTCCATTTAAGATTTCCCTGTCCTTTTCTCTTTGTCTATACTGTGATAGCTAAACCAAAACGCTACACGGTCTTGAGACGCCAATGTATCCTCACACCTGGTACCAAAAATATATGAACTGAATGTCTAGAAAATACTGTGTAAAAAATTTTAATAAAATAACAAAAACATGTGAACAGCACAAATATAATTCAGTTAAGCGCTTTCACCCGCTGAAATTTGGGCTTCATCAGAACTGAACATAATCAACGTACCATTACAATTTAAAAAGTATTTGGTGCCAAATAGTAGGCTACAATTTAAAGTTACAGACACATACCAAATACTATAACAAAAACTAATTAATAATAAAACCAATTTTCCTAACATACTCTACGTATGTAATTATTTAAAAACATGAATATCATTGTGATAATCATCTATACATATTAAGCAGTGGTTTGATAGAAACAAGGTCATTTAATCCCGGGGGTGTTGAAGCATCTGTTAACAAATGCCAGCACATTTCTTTGTATGACAAAGATGTTTTAAAATCTCCACCCCTGGGGTTTGTCTTGATACTGTAAATTATGGCAAATTTAAAAGTGTGACCATCACCATATTTTTGAATGTGCCTATACATTCATCCTTCCTCTTGATACAATATAAGTGATCGTAGATCCGCTCATTGATCTGCCTACTGGTCTTACCTATATAAAAAGCCATACATGTACAGCAGTTGGCAATGTATATAATGCCTTTAGATTTACAATTCCCTTGTTTATATTTTATATAGGTCTTATTGATATTACTTAATTTTATACCTTCACCTTCATTAATAGTGTGGCATAAATTACACATGCCACACTTAGTGTGTTTGCAACTGGGATTTAAAACTAATGGACCTCTTTTTAAATATTTTTTAATATTTGGCCCCATTTTTTTCACAAATAGGTGGTGACATCCTACAATCCTCGTGACCTCTTCATCGGCTAAAATTATCTCCCAATTTGATGTCATAATATCTTTGATTTTGAATGAATGAGGTCCATATTCAATAACACAAGCTCTACTGAAATTCGTATATCGCTCTGTTTGTTGAAACAGTTACCCACATAATCATTGCTGTTTACATTGAAAGCTAATAATGGGACGTATTTTCTTCCCCACTCTTTTTTCACCTGCTTGTTTACTTTAGACATCATTCGAATGTCGTAACCTTTCACGAAACAGAGACATAATATACTGTTTCTTCTACCATATCAGAATACAAAGAAGTCGTCATCCTTATAGCTCTAATTAGTTGCCCCCTAAAGATATTCCTTAACAATTTTTTAGGGTGGTTGCTAGAATATTCTATGTAATTATTTGAAAATGTGTTTTTTCTATATATTCTGGACTGAAAGTTTTTCCCATCTTTATAAATCCAAGTATCCAAGGTTTAGTGTATAGTTGGGACAAAAAAAATTTTGATCCAAGCTACAACACTACACAGGTTGATTCTAACAATGACTATTCGAAGCAAGGAGAAAGAGTTTCAAATTTTCGGGACAAAGGGCAACAGTACCATCAGAGAGATTGGAAATGGGAGGGGGGGGGACTGGAAAAAAACACCAATTCCATCAAAATGGCAAAACACAGAGAAATGTGGAATACAACAACAACTGGTGACATCCACACGGGAGGCTCACAGGGGAGTACTTAATTTAGCTAGTAGGGATGAGCACACCATTTTTATGGAAGGTGTTAATAGTTATAAAAACTTTAAAATATATAATTATACAGAGCTCCCACTTAACATCGCCCATTTCCAGCTATTCTCTAAAGGTATGAAATATGTACCAACTACTAATTTTAAAATCGTTGATTGCCTCAGCGAAATTAAATTATATATTAGGTATAGAACAGTTTTAGATAGTCAACCCCTTAACTCAGATAAAGACACAAGTATTGAAGAAGAAAAGTAATTTTATGCCACCGATGAATTCTACAATCTCTATATATGATAAGGTGGTTACTAAACAGATATATAAGTTACAGAATTGAAGTCATATTTATCAGGGGACGAAATAAAATTACTGAATGATATGAGAAATGACAAAACCTTTCGTGTAATGAAGCCCTACAAAGGAGGTGGTATTGTGATCTACGACAATGTGTTATACGCTTCCAAAATGTTTGATATATTACACTCATCTGGAAATTATGAAACAGTTTCTTTAAATGAGTTAATGAGTTAAATGTAACCTATAGAAAAATTGATTTGCACATTGAAGAATTTTGGATAGACAATAGAATAACTACTCATGCATATAATTATTTAAAAGTTGAACATCCAGTAGTTGCCTCTTTGGTAGATATTCCAAAAATCCACAAACAGATAGATGATCCACCTTTTCATCCCATAGTATCAGGCAGTCGATCCAAAACCTTCCCCTTGGGAGTTGCAGTTGACGTCTCTTTGAAACATATATATAATAAAATTTCACACCTTGTAAAAGACTCATGGGAATTTTTGAAGAATTTTCCCAGTAATTCATATAAGGACGACATCATATTCATCACTATTGACGTTATTGACCTATTTTCCTGCATATCGAAAACTGAGGGTTTAAATGCATTCGCAGATAGTTTCAATAAGTATGCAGAAAGAGATTGGGACAAAGCTTGTCTCCTTATAGATATGATGAGTATAGTCCTCGAACACAATTACATTTTTTATGAGGGCGAGTATTTCAAACGGACCAGGGGTGTAGCATTGGGGGTGGCTTGTGCCCCCCATTTTTGCAAACCTGGTAATGTTGGAATGGCAGGAATCCACTGTATTCCGGAGTGTATTTATGAAATACATCAAGTACTATTCTAGGTTCTTGGACGACATCTATAAATTATGGGAGGGTACTTTGGAAAATCTTCAAGAATTTTTAACATATATAAATTCTAGTAGTAACTACTCGAAATTTACTTCCCAACATAGTAAGGATGGTTTGGCATATTTAGATACTTGGATTTATAAAGACGGGAAAAACTTTCAGTCCAGAATATATAGAAAAAACACATTTTCAAATAATTACTTAGAATATTCTAGCAACCACCCTAAAATATTGTTAAGGAATATCTTTAGGGGGCAACTAATTAGAGCTATAAGGATGACTTCTTTGTATTCTGATATGGTGGAAGAAACAGAATATATTATATCTCTGTTTCGTGAAAGAGGTTACGACATTCGAATGATGTCTAAAGTAAACAAGCAGGTGAAAAAAGAGTGGGGAAGAAAATACGTCCCATTATTAGGTTTCAATGTAAACAGCAACGATTACGTGGGTAACTGTTTCAACAAACAGAGCGATCTATGAATTTCAGTAGAGCTTGTGTTATTGAATATGGACCTCATTCATTCAAAATCAAAGATATTATGACATCAAATTGGAAGATAATTTTAGCCGATGAAGAGGTCATGAGGATTGTAGGATGTCACCCCCTATGTGTGAATAAAATGGGGCCAAATATTAAAAAAATATTTAGAAAGAGGTCCATTAGTTTTAAATCCCAGTTGCAAACACACTAAGAAGTGTGGCATGTGTAATTTATGCCACACTATTAATGAAGGTGAAGGTATAAAATTAAGTAATATCAATAAGACCTATATAAAATATAAACAAGGGAATTGTAAATCTAAAGGCATTATATACATTGCCAACTGCTGTATATGTATGGCTTTTTATATAGGTAAGACCGATAGGCAGTTCAATAAGCGGATCTACGATCACTTATATTGTATCAAGAGGAAGGATGAAAAAAATGCCTTGTATAGGAACATTCAAAAATATGGTGATGGTCACATTTTTAAATTTGCCATAATTTACAGTATCAAGACAAACCCCAGGGGTGGAGATTTTAAAACATCTTTGTTGTACAAAGAAATGTGGTGGCAGTTGTTAACAGATGCTTCAACACCCCTGGGATTAAATGACCACCTTTCTATCAAACCACTGCTTAATATGTATAGATGATTATCACAATGATATTCACGTTTTTAAATAGTTACATACGTAGAGTATGTTATATTAGCAAAATCGGTTTTATTATTAATTAGTTTTTGTTATAGTATTTGGTATGTGTCTGTAACTTTAAATTGTAGCCTAGTATTTGGCGCCAAATAGTTTTTAAATTGTAATGGTACGTCGATTATGTTCAATTCTGATGAAGCCCGAAATTCAACGGGTGAAAGCGCTTAACTGAATTCTATTTGTGCTGTTCATGTGTTTTTGTTATTTTATTATAATTTTTATACAGTATTTTCTGGACATTCGGTTCGTATATTTTTGGTACCAGGTGTGAGGATACATTGGCGTCTCAAGACCGTGTAGCGTTTTGGTTTAGCTACTCATCCATTTGGTTCAGTTGTTTCTGCTACGCCAAACTCAGATTTTATTTCATAGTTGCGCACTATACTGTGATATCAATTCCCGGTAGGCAGGGCAGTCTCTAGCCTACAGTCCAAACATTGTCTTGACTTCATCCCACTTCTTTGCTCCCCCTGTGTATTTGCTCCCAATACCTTGGGTCCTTTGCAAAGTTTCTCCAGCAAGTCCAGCTACCTCTTGCCTATTTTCTGTACCCCTTCTTGCAGTCATCCCTATTGGCAAAAATCTCCTTTTGCAAGTCTCCTCTTGGCTTAGTGTTTAAAATACTTTTCCACTTAATGAAAACAGCCAAGCAAATATTATATTCATAAAGGATCTGCACCCAAAATCCCACTCTCTATTTCTTGAATTTCCCCATTCTTTATCATCATCCCTTTCCATTTTGAATTAAAACCTTCTGCTTGTGTTATTTATATGAGGATTAATGGTTTATCTCTAAAATACCCCATCAAATCAGGTAATCCTAAACCACCTTGTTCTATTGGAAGGGTTCATCTCTTTAATTATTGCCCACTGCTTCCCCTGGTTGTTAAAAACATGCCTGACCATATATTAAATTAAAGGGACAAAAACATCTTACTGCTTGTATTTTGTTTTCCATTTCCATAAACAAGCTTACGGTTTCTCAGTCTTTGTATGATCTTCGGTTTAATGTCTATCCATATATCCTTTAGCTGCTTTAACAGAAGCCTTTTATACCGCTAAATACTTCATCTTATCGTGTCCCCCTAAATATGAGTATTGCTGAAACAGTTTATGTGCGGGTACATAATTTATAGTTGTAGCCTTTGCATTATCTTCAGTAATTTTATATTGCAAAAGAGTTGAAACTGCCTCAAAATGTTCCACAACACTGAGACGTCCTTTTCTGAATGTATCCGGTGCAAAATAATGTCTGCAATAAAGCCAGCTTTTCTTGATTGCCATATTAATTGTACCCCTTCATGTTTAAGTCCCTGTTTTTCCAGTGGCACTAAATATAAAGCAAATAACAAAGGGGAAAGAGGACATCCCTGCCTGGTTCCTCTGTTCAAAACCTAATCAGAGAGGAGTCCTCCCAGTTTAATTCTTGCCTCTGATCCTTCATATATATCCTCCTAATTAACCTTGTATAAGGGAAAGGAAATGCCTTGCTCATGAAGTCCCAGCTTACTCTGCATCAAGACTCACCAACAACAGTGAGATTTTCTTACATTCTGCTTCCCTCTAGATCATCATCGTTCTGTTAATGTTGTCAAAAATGTTTGCCTGTACTCCACAAAACCACATTGATCCATATCTATTGGTTTTGGCACCATCATTGCAATTTTGGATGCAATATTGACTTAAACTATTTATAATCATGGTATAAAATTGAAATTAATGTATACCCCAAGCAGATTCCAAAGAATCTTTCCTCAGGTAGATGGCATATGTTGGAGGTGTGATGGGGAAGAGGTAACCGGGAGCATATGTTTTGGGAGTGTAAATAATTGGCAGATATTAAAAATTCCTTACAGAATACTCTATCAGAAACAGTGGTGAGCAAAGGGCTGTAAGTAAGGAAATGATTAATTTGAGTACAGTATCTGAATTGCTTCAACACAGTAGTTTAATTCTGTTGACTGCCAAAAAAGCAGTTAATAGAAAATGTAAATCAAAATCTACACCAACTGTATTTGAGGCACTGAATATTATAAAAGAGAGATAAAAGAACTGGTTGAAGGATCTTTAGAAAGGGAAATAATCAAATTACATGGAAGTAAATTGAAATTGTAGAAACAATAGATGCCTAATGTTCAGGAGAATTGAGGGTTAAGGGAAGGCAGGAATTCAGCAATTTTTTTGTTATGTTGGACTGCTGATAGTAGCAAAAAAATTTATGTGACATATGTTGTATTTAAAAGGAAAATGTTTAAATGGTTTGTTTTCTTTTCTGTTAATGTATGTTTGCCTTTGTTTTAATGATTTAATAAAAGTATTTTAAAAATTAATTGGGTTGTTATGAAACTGGGTCTGCTGGGTCTTTTACATTCCTTACGGAATACAGCTACCACAGATTTCTTCCAAGATGTTGGTGCTTCCTTCCTTTTAAAATACTGTTTTCCAGATTCTTATCACTTTCCTCCTTCCTAACTTCCAGACTTCCACAGAAGTACCATTTGTTCTTGGAGACTTTCCTGAAGATTGATTATACATTACCATTTGTATTCCCTCCTATCTTAACTGTTACTTTCTGAGCCTCAACTTTCTTTGAACCTGGCATAGTTAAGTCTTCCTAAATTCGTGCTTTGATGTCCCCATTTCTATGTTTTATACAGATGCTTACATTTTCAAAATATCTGTAAAACATCTGCAGGATCTCTGGTTATTTTTCTTGTTATAGGTTTCAAGTTTGGCAACAACCCTTTCTACTTTCTGCTACCAGAGTTGTACTAAAAGTTTTTCGGCTGTAGCATTATCAAAAAAATAGTTGCTTAACAGCAGTCTTTTTAAACTCAAGCATATTTTCTACTAAAAGTTTTTGTGCTGTACATTATCAGAAAATAAGTTGCTTAACAGCAGTCTTTTTAAAACTCAAGCATATTATCCAGATCTTTCCTCTGTAGCAATATACGTTCACACCGCTTCTTGTTCTGTGAGATTCCCATTATTCTGCAATGCTTAAACCTTTGTCAGCCCCCTCCAAGTCATTCCTTTTACTTGCTAACCATATATTTTCTCTCTTATTTCTCCAATTGTTTATAAACTCCATTTTCGTGTTATCCCCCTCACTAGCTAAAACATATGAAATAATTCTATCTTCTGTAATAACACTGAAATACTTTCCACTACCTATTCCTTAAATTCCTATCTTTTTAACAAGTAGGTGAGAAAGTGCCAGTGAGTCATTTTAACTTTATTACCCTGCATTTTTATCTAGGTTTTTATTGATGCGTGATCTGAAATAGTTGTATGTGTTTTAATGTTTTCAATTAAATGCAACTATTCATGTGAAATGTAATGTCTGTGTAGTCCAGCCCAGTTGGTGTACCTTGGGGGAATATATTACTTGAATTCACATATTACATACCAAATATTTTCGTAAATGTCTTAAGAAGTCTACCACTCTACCCTGTTTTGTTATATTTTCCTTTCTAGGCCCCCAAGATGCATTTTCACTTCTGCAATTCAAATTCCAGTCCCCACCTATAAGCAATATTCCCTGCCGAAAGCTGATAATTCTCCAAAAATGTTCATAAACTTAATACTAGCAGTTTTTGGTGGAATATTAACTACATGCCGGTGTAATCCTCCTCCTTGCCAATAGCCCCTTACTATCACAAATCTACCATTATTGTCTTTTATTTTCCTCTTCTGCCACTATTGGAGCCTCTCTAAAAAATTAATGTAATTACCCCCCCTTTTCCTTTGCCCCTGATATTCTACTGAATAACCATCCTGAAATGCTTTCTTGGTCAAACTGAATTGCTCATTTTTTCCAAATGTGTCTCCAAGTAGCATTGCTATTTGCACTATGCATTTCTTAATATAATTCAGTACTCCTTCCTTTTTGTGTACACCTGTAAGTCCATTTACATTCCAAGATATTTGTGGAGAGTGTTGTCGTCATACTAAAAAGCTATTGTTCCTACCTATTTGACATGACAGTTTTTTGAATGTATATTTCCAACTTTGGTGTTACATGCCCACACTAATGTTTGGCAGGTTGATCTTGTATACAGTTAGGTTCAAATGGAGATAAGAAATAGGTCATATTTTTCAAGACTTTTTGTTTTAATGACAGCCCTTAAAAAAAATAAATAAATAAATGCATTTTCAGACTTATACAGATTGTAGTTTGTTCTTTTCTTATCTCTCTTCCTTCAGAGATGTGAAAAAAACGCTTGTATGCTTTCAAAAGGCATCAACTTTTAGTCCAAATAAATAGCTGTCTTCAAATAACCTTGAATTGCACACTGTTCTATTAAGTGCGTTAAGGTAGTAAGGCTGCTAGGGAGTCGTCTCTTATTCACTTACCATAATTTCAAACGTTATTTTTCATTGAACTGCTTGGCATTGTACCTTTAAATTTCGGCATTTCTCTCAGAAAAGAATGCTCAGAACTCTCAAGATTAATTGCTTGCACCTACAGAACAGCTCCTCTCCATGGAAACGTACTTAGCAATGAATATTAGTTAATTTTACTCAGAAGAGAATGTACAGCTACCTTCAGCTGCAGACTTGACTCCCACTGAACATTTTCTAATAGCAAAAACAAGCTAATATTTTTGTAGATCTAAGAAACTTATTTTTCATGGCTTTCATTATTTTTTTTTATTTTGAAGCTACTTGCTTACACAAATGTTTTTTAGCTTAAACCAAGGGTATTACTCTAGACACTGTTATATAAATAAGAGAAAAAATCTTAGTTCTACTTATAAAATAATCATTGCACTTTTCACACCCCACCCTTACCCTAGCAGCCCACGATCACAGCATATTAACATTAAACTTGCTGTTGTCCAGGCTTTATCTTGTTATAGTGAAAAGCCTTTAGTTCTTGCAACTAAAAACACTTGTTTACTTTAATATCTTTAATTCCTACAACAGTCACTGAAGACTACCTCACATTTAAAATACCCCTTACTACACACTACAGAAAGCTGCTTTACTATATATAACATATAAAAAAGATCACCAACAGCAGCCAAAAGTCGCTCAGACAAAGAAATAATGGCAAAAGGTAAAATCTCCAAGCGACCACCACAGCTGTGAACATACAAAATGTATTATACCAAAATAAAAACAGACTGGATAAGCACTTTCACAACATGTGCTTCATCAGATCCAAAATACAAAATGCAAATCAATTCATCAGATTTAAATACCTTAAAATCAATTAAAATAACCAATAGGAGCCTATTCTTAATCATTGATGAAACCTGCATTTTTTTAATACTGGCTTTAAAGGCACAGAACCACTAATCCCTGGTGGTTTGTCTGCCTGAATTCTTACTGTCCATTTAGTTTCAGCAAGTTTCACTCTATTAAGGTCACCTCCCCTTTTATCTATAGGGACCAACTGTAGAGCCATAAACTCAAAAGCATGCCCCACATTCAACGAAACCTGTTTAGGAACAATAATTTACTTAATGCCCTGGCTAATGTCCCATTGATGTTGAAGGATACACTCTTTAAACATTCTAGTAGTCTTTCCTATATAAAAGGAGGTGCATTCCTTGTACTTTGCTAAATAAACTAAATGTCTAGATCAACAGTCAGCATAACATTTAGATGAAAAAACATAATAAAGGGATGCATGAATCCATGATCCCTCAGTATAAAGACACATGCCTTGCAATTCCTTCAGGGAAAGGTACCATGTCTATCTGAGGTCAAGCAAAGTGCACGTGTACTACTACAACAAAGCTGTCTAAAGACAAATTATTTTTAAATGTATACCTAGGCCTATCACCTATAATGTTCCTTATCTGATCATCGAAAGACAGAATAGGTCAATACCTATTCACAGTATTACATATCTGATGAACGTTATTGTTGTAGGTCAAAGGTAATCCAAGTACACTATTCTCTGCATATCCAGACCTCCTTAGCACCCCAAGCATATTTTTAAGAACATAACCAAGGGTCAATTTTTAAGGATGCCCAGACTTCACACTGAAGAAGCTGAGTATAAAGCTGCAGTGTCCAATATGAGTGATGACCTGCTTTTGAGAGGATGCAGCCAGCAAGATTTGCATAAGACCTTGGTTGAGTTCAGTGGAATGCGAGAAACAAATGGGAAACCTTACTTTAGAAGGAGCACTGATGAACAGTACCAGCTAAGGAGGTCTGCACATGCACAGGATACTGTACTTAAATTACCTTTGACCTACAGCAATAATTTTCATCAGATATTTAATATTGTGAATAAGTATTGGCCTATTCTGTTTTCCGATCAGATTAGGAACATTATAGGTGATAGGCCTAGGTATACATTTAAAAATAATTTGTCTTTAAAGAGACAGCTTTGTTATAGTAGTACATGTGCATTTTGCTTGACCTCAGATAGACTTGGTACCTTTCCCAGCAGGAATTGCAGGGCATGTGCCTTTATATCGAGGGATAATGGATTCATGCATCCCTCTTATGTTTTTTCATCTAAATTTGATGCTGACTGTAGATCTAGATATTTAGTCTATTTAGCAAAGTACAAGGAATGCACCTCCTTTTATATAGGGAAGACTACTAGAATGTTTAAAGAGCGTATCTTTCAACATCAAAGGGACATAATAATTTACTTAATGCCCTGACTAAAACATGTTTCCTTGAATGGGGGGCACGCTTTTGAGTTTATGGCTCTACAGTTGGTCCCTATAATTAAAAAGGGAGGTGACCTTAATAATAGAGTGGAACTTGCTGAAACTAAATGGATAGTAAGAATGGGGGCAGACAAACCACCAGGGATTAATGGTTGCGTGCCTTTAAAGCAAGTATTAAAAAAATGCAGGTCTCCTCAATGATTAATAATAGGCTCTTTTTGGTTGCTTTAATTGATTTTAGGTATTTAAATCTGATGAATTGGTTTGCATTTTGTATTTTGGATCTGATGAAGCACATGTTGTGAAAGCGCTTATCCAGTCTTTGTTTTTATTTTGGTATAATAAATTTTGTATGTTCACAGCTGTGGTAGTCACTTGAAGATTTTACCTTTTGCCATTACTATATGTGACATGCAATTTATGTTATGAAATGTTTTGTATAAATAGTAATAAGAACAAAAAATGTTTTACTTACCATTTTCCCCCTTTAATATTGTCATGTTAAACGCTAATGACATAAAGTGGGGTATGCACTTTACAATCTGCCTACAAGTTTAGCAAAGTCCAGTCTTTTTAGCCACTTTTTCTTGCAAAGCTACTTTTCACAAATGTGATTGATTGCTTTATACTTTCCCATTTTATTCAATAATTTCTGTGTTTCTGGTCTTCCTGTTCATTTCAGTCTCCCTACACCAGAATGTGATTTAAGTCCAAGGTATTATTTATTCTTCTAATCAGCTACTGTGCTTTTTCTATCAAGCATTTTGCTTTAGAACATTGTAAAAGGTTTCACTGGCATAATCTCTCTATGAACTTTACTGTCAGAAGAATGAGAAACAAGAATCCCCTTCTGTTTGCAGGGTCACATTCTGTTGGATAAACTTTATTTCCTTCTTAGCCTGTTCTGCGTAAAAAATGTCTTTGATTGTTCCAAGATGGCTGCACATTGAGTAACAGCTTAATTCTAGCTCTCCCAGTATGAAAACAGATACTCAACAGAGAAGGCCAGTCGACTTGGGTTTATGGGTAAATTTCAGTAACTGGTTAGTAAGTGTATTGCCTGGATGCCAGGAAAAAAAAGAAACACAGTGGACCTGGAAAAAATCTGCAACAAAAAGTGAGGAAGAACCATAGATTGGGGAAAGTTCTGCAGCTGTTCGGCAAACAGCAGTGCAGTCTCCAAACATGAATTCCAGTAACCTACAGGAAGATGGAAGACAAATGCACACAGACCTCTTTAAAATAAACAAAACACTGAAGTATATCAACACATAAAACAAAAGGTTGGAAGAAAATGGAAGAAGCTTTAAACAGATATTCAGATGAAGTGATAAAGCTGCAAAAATCAGAGGCTGAAATGAAGAAAAGGCTGGCTGAATGTGAGACTCTGGAAATACCCAAAAGTAAACTTTATTCCAACAAAGTAAAATGCAGCAAAGCTTGCATGCTAGCAAAAACACTTCCTCAGTGCTTCAAAGTGACATAGTAACTCTCCATTTCATAAACTTCATACAGTCCTGTGACAAGGCCCAAGTCTGATTTAAAGCAACTGTATGACAAGTCAACATGTTAAAACCTTAAAATAATTATGAAAAATACATTGAACCATATCAAATGCAAAATATTCATAACTACATAGATAAATCACTAAAAAATAAGAATATATATAAAAAATATATAACAAATATATTAAAAATACTGTAAAATGTTAATGTAAGCTGATCTGTTTGTTCCTTAATACATGTTTGATGCATCGACGTTCAAACTTGGTTCAACGTCAACTTGCAACTGTAAAATCCAATTTAGCTCACAGAATTCTAACTTATTTATACCCCCACCTTTCAAATTTTTATATATAATTTGGATGACCCTAAAGCCAAATTCATAGTCAGCCCCTTTATCCAAGTGATGCTCTGCAATCCAGTATTAAGAAAAGAAAAAAAAAAAACAGATTAGCTTATATTGACATTTTGTAAGCTTTTCAGTTTATATGTATATATATATATATATATATATATATATATATATATATATATATATATATTCATATGTTTTTAGTGATTTGTCTATGTAGTTATGAATATTTTTTCATATGTAATTCAATGTATTTTTCATAATTATTTTAAGGCTTTAACATGTTAAATTGTCATACTGTTGATTAAAATCGGACTTAAGCTGTGTCACATGACTGAAGTTTATAAAATGGAGAGCTACCAAGGCACTTTGAAGCACGGAGGAAAGGTTTTTGCTAACCTGAAAGCTTTGCTGCATTTTGCTTTGTTGGAATAAAATTTACTTTTGGGCCTTTCCATAGTCAGAGGTTTGTTTTTTATTGTTTAAGCACTTTTTGTCTGCAGACTTGGTTTACCGCAGTACTGGTCCTTTCTTGAAGTGAATATGAGACTGCTCAGAGAGAGATGCTCTGCCCCCCAATTCTATTATTTTTTGAAACATGTAGGGAACACTTGAGATTTTCAGCTATACCAGAGAAACTGGAAGGAACAGACTGCATCAACTTTATGAAAGCACAAATAAGCAACTGGATTGGTATTCCACAGCATGAGTTCTTAGTTGAAAGGGCAACTTGTACATGTCTCCAAACCTGGTTATGAAAAGGCAACCTAGACCTTTAATAGCAAATATGCAATCCTACCATCAGAAGGAGTTGGTTTTGACAAAACTGTGGCAGAAAGACAAACTACTGAAAGTGGGAGACAGAGTATTTGTGGAGAATGATTACTCATTGTACACCTGGCAGGCTAGGAGCAAATTTATTCCACTCTTCAGTGAATGTTGAGATGCAGGTGTGAGATTCAAACTGCTGTGCCCAGCTGTCCTCAGGGTATTCTTCCTTGGAGGGACATCATAATTTTTTGATTAAGTACATGCTAAAGAGGAAATAAGTTTGTCCAACTTCTTGTTCTTCTGGTAATTAGACCACAGAGAAGACTATACCTGTGAAACCTTATCCAATATTTCAAAAGAAAAAGTTGAAGAGAAATAAGGGGGCATGAGAGATGACTAGAAGAAGTGAGAATACTTTGGAAATGAAGCAGACAGGATTTGGGAGATGGAGATGGAGAGGAATAAAACCAGTAACTTAATGTTTGTTTACAATGCAGTAATTGGGGTACTCTAAAGCATATGCTGTACTTCATTTCATTAATGTTCGGAAAAGTGCTTTGAGGAGGGAAAGTGGAGAGAGAAAGTCAACTATAAGTAGTATTTTTGTGGTTCTCATTACATAATATAAAGTAAAGTTGTCTCAGTTATTTTTAAATGTAATAAGGATTGTAAACAGGTGCTGCTGTTCTTTTTTCTTTTCTTTCTCCTTTCTCTCTCTCTCTGTTCAGTTTTAAGAAATGTAGGCACTGCAGTATAGAAGAAAAAGCCCGGTTAAAAAAAGCATGACAAGAAAAAAAAAATTAATGTCCTTTTTTCATTCGTGTATAGGGGAATGACTGGATTAAGGACCTTAGATTGATTTGGTAACAAGTTTTAAAAGACTGCAAATAACTGAAAAAGAATATTGAATATTATAAGGCTTTTTTCTAGCAAATACATGTTTGGTTAATAGCAATTCTGCAGCTGGTCTTCATGGTTCCATGGAATCAGGTTGATAGAGAAATTGGCTGTCTGGTTATGTCTCCATGGAAATAAACTGACTACTGTCTGGTGGAGAGTGGTTGGCTGAGGGGAAAAAAAAGAAGAGAGAAATTGTCTAGGACATAATGTTCTCTGAAAGCATGCAGGGGTTTTCCCAGCTGGGAGAACTATAAAGCTAAGGCAAAACCAATTAGCACTTAGAAGCAGAGGCTGCACCATGCGTTTTAGCATGCATAACCTTTCTTTTAGGTTAACTGAAGTCTGAGTGTGGCTATCATAGGTTCACAAATTAGTACTAAGCGAACTGCCCTGGCGAGCCATTTTAAGCCTAGCCAATTGTCCCTTGTGAGACTCAAACCTTGCACCATGTGTTTGCAAGGCAAACACCTTAACCATTAGGCCACCAGTTGGGGCTTTTGTTCCTATAAGCAAGGTAAACTTCTGTATTTGAAGATGTACATAGTTTTGTCTGTTGGTATTAATTTAATAGGTTCTAGAGGGGTATTGGGGTGTGTGTTGTCTTATTGAAAGCCCTCAAAAAAAGTTTTTTAAGATGTGCCATAGGATTAAATGGATATGACGAGAAACAACTGTACAAAAGTTCAACCTGCTAAACAGTGTATGCATGTAACAAACGCTGGAACTAGACCTTTAACAAAATGTTGCACACAAAAGGTGGGAATACTTTTTAATGCAGTGGTGCTTTCTGTAATGTCTTTATCAAATAAATACAAAAAAATAGTAGTGAACTATATTAAAACTGTAGATTGCAAATACAGTGGATATAAAAAGTGTACACACCCCTGTTAAAATGCCAGGTTTTTGTGATATAGAAAAGAAACCACAATAAATCATTTCAAAAATTTTCCCACCTTTAATGTGACCTATAAATTGTACAACTCAATTGAAAAACAAATCTGTTAGGGGGAAAATATAAAAAATTAAAAACGTACAATAAGCTGTTTGCATAAATGTGCACACCCTTAAACTAATACTTTGTTGAAATACCTTTTGCTTTAATTACAGCATTCTGTCATCTTGTGTATACACCTGCCATCAATTAGAGACTCTGATTAACCCCGAATAAAGTTTAGCTGTCCTAGTAGGATTTTTCTGACATTTACTCAATTGCCTGCTAGAGCAAAAGCCATGGTTCGCAGAGAGCTTAAAAAGCATCAAAGGTGGGATCTCATTGTTGAAAGCTGTCAGTCAAGTGAAGGGTGCAAAAAAAGTTCCACAGCATTGGATATACCATGGAACACAGTGAAGACAGTCATCAAAAAGTGGAGAAATGGCTCAACAATGACATTGCAAAGAACTGGATGTCCCTCCAAAATTGATGGAGACTAGACAAAAACTAGTCAGGGAGGCTGCTAAGAGACCTACAGCAACACTGAAGGAGCTACAGGAATATCTGGCAAGTACTGGTTGTGTACTACATGTGACTAGAAACACTGAAGGAGCTGCAGGAATTTCTGGCAAGTACTGGTTGTGCACTACATGTGACAACAATCTCCCGTATTCTCCATATGTCTAGGCAATGGGGTAGGGTTGCAAGATGTAAGCCTTTCCTTATACAGAAAAACATCCAGGCCCAGCTAAAATTTGCAAAACAATACATAGTCTACCAAAAGCATGTGGGAAAATGTGTTGTGGTCTGATGAATAACTCTTCTCATCACCAGAAGAACACCGTCCCCATGGTGAAGCATGGTGGTGGCAGTATCATGCTTGGGGTTTGCTTTTCTTCAGCAGAACCTGGGGCTTTAATCAAGGTGGAGGGAATTATGAACAGTTCCAAATACCAGTCACTTTTGGCCCAAAACCTTCAAGCATCTACTAGAAAGCTGAAGATTGAGGAATTTCACCTTTCAGCATGACAACGACCCCAAGCATACATCCAAATCAACAAAAGAATGGCTTCACCAGAAGAAAATTAAAGTATTGGAATGGCCCAGCTAGAGCCCAGACCTAAATCCAATAGAAAATCTGTGGGGTGACCTGAAGAGAGCTATGCACAAGAGACACCCTCTCAATCTGACAGATTTGGAATGCTTTTGCAAGGAAGAGTGGGCAAATATTGCCAAGTCAAGATGTGCCATGCTGATAAACTCCTACCCAAGAAGACTGAATGCTGTAATTAAATCAAAAGGTGTTTCAACAAAGTATTAGTTTAAGGGTGTGCACGAGTATGCAACCATCTTATTGTACATTTTTTTTATTTTTTTATATTTTTTCCCCCAACTGATTTGTTTTTCAGTTGAATTGTACAGGTTATAGGTCACATTAAAGGTGGGAAAGGTTTTGAAATGGTTTATAGTGGTCTCATTTTTATATCACAAAAACCTGGCCTTTAACAGGGGTGTTTACACTTTTTATATCCACTGTAGCTATATTACAGGAGACGCACTTAAAAAGAACTGAATATGTGAATTTGATAAAGGTTTTCAGGATACGTGGGACAAAACACAAGAGGAGTACTTGTATTAATTGCAAGAGGAGCTCCAATAGTGATGGAAGAGGATAAAGATAAATGGCATAAGGGGCTACTGGCAAGGGAGGAGGATTACACTGTCATGTATTTATATTCCACCTAAAACTGTTGTAATGGAGCTTAAGAATATTCTGGGAGAAATTATCAGTTTTCAGCAAGGAATATTACTCGTAGGTGGGGACTGGAATGTGCTTTGCAGCAGTGAAGATGACTGGTCTGGAGGGCACAGAAGGGAAAGTATGAGAAAGGAGGATAGATTTTTTGGAGAAATTTATGAAAATATTTGACATGAAGATGTGAATTCAGTAATAGAAGTTCGGAATGAATTTGCATATTATTCCCAAAGGTAAAAAACTGGGCTAGGCTAGACAGAAATTACATTTCAGTAGAATATGTGCATTTAATTGAAGGCCTTGATGTGCTCCAAATAACTATTTCAGATCATGCGCCAATAATTAAAATAAAGACACGGGGTAATGTACAGATGTGACACTAGTGCTTTCCCACCTATCTGTTGAAAAGAGAGGAATTTAAGAAATGGGTAGTGGAGATTATTCGGGCATTATTAGAGAGGATAGAAATTTCTTCTGAAAATATAGCTAGGGAGTGGGCTAAAATTAAGGTGGAATTTAAAAATCTGGTGGAAATAAAAAAAAAAAAAAAAAAGGGGGGGGGGAGCTATGGTTGAGAAATAAGAATTAGAGGGACTGACAAATGTGTATTGAATAGGTGGAATCTCACAGAACAACAGGATCAACTGCAGAATGCTAAGCAGAAATTAAGGGATTACCTCGATAATGTCCACGAGTTTAGAAAGGCTGGTGTTAAGCAGGTACTTTTTGATAACACTAGAGTACAAAAACTTTTAACTCAATGACTTTGGCAACAGAAAGTAGAAAGCGCCATCACCAAGCTTAGGGAGCCTATAAAAGGAAGGTAACGTGATCCTGTAGAGGTATGAGAAATATTTCAGCAATTCTGAGCAAGTCTGTATAAAGCAGATAAATATGGAAATCAAGATCAGATACAAATGGAAATGTTTATGGAAAAATGAAATATGCCAAGGTTAGAGATAAATGAGGTGCAATTACTAATGGTTAGGATAGGAGGAAATTAGATAATAATTGTGATGCATAACTGTTCTACAGGAAGTTCCCCAGAAGTAGATGGTATTCCTGTGGAGGTTTGGAAGTTAGGAGGGAAGAAACTGATAAAGATCTGGAAAGTTTTGTTTAACAGTATTGTAAGAGGAGAAGTACCAACATCCTGCAAGAAAGCAGTGGTAGCTGTAATACCTAAAGAAGGTAAAGATCCAGCGAACCCAGGTTCATAGTGGCCAATTTCAGTACTAAATGATTATAAAGTGTTCATGTCTATAATGGTTAAAAGAATGACAAACGTAATGCCAAAATTGATAGATGTTCTTCATCCCACATTGCTGCAGTCCTAACACTTGGGTAGTCCGCTGTCCCTCGGTCGGCCCGAATATCAGAGTATAAGGCTGACGTCGGTCAAGGCGCATTTGACTGACATCAGAACGTCAGGGTACAAATGCGCATGACCGACGTCATATCCTCAGTCTTTTTTGCCGCATGGTCCGATGCAGAAGCAGTGTTGCAAGTGCCGTTCGGCGTTCTGAAATTTTTCAGATTCGAGTTTCAGACCGAAGTCAGAGTTGGTTAAGTACCCCGTTGGGGAATATTTTGTTTTTTTCTTGCCTCAGTGGTTTACCGGATGTCAGAAAAAGTGAATAACTGTATTTCTTGTGGGAAACAGATACCGCATAGGGATTACCATAATTTGTGTATACCTTGTTTAGGACCTGAGTACGACGTTGTTGGATGCTGCTTTTGTGCTAGGTTTAATAAACGCACTATAAAGCGGAGGTTGGATTGTGCAAGGTTGGTCTTTGGGAAGCGGTGCAATTACAAAATGCTGTCGGATGCTCCGACGCCGGCTTCCTCAAAGAAGCGCAAGGACAAGGCAGTTAAACCTAGGTTAGAGGAGTCGTCCGAACCGGACGCCAGTTCTTTAGAGGCGTCAGTGGAACCGGTGGTTCCGACGGAGGCCTCTCTGGAGTCCCAGGGAGAAACTTTGATTTTACAGGATGTGGCCTCCCAGGAGGCAGGGCAGGCTGTAGGGGCTTCTCGAGTAACTGTACTCCCCTCCCTTCCTAAGGGGTCTAGGCCCTCTCTTTCTGCTTCCAAGGCTTCTCCTAGAGGCAGGTCTAGTTTAGCTTCTGTGGGTGTCACTCCCAGTTCTTCAGGTGCTGTGCCCAAGAAGCACATGCTCAAAATGGCAGAGGATTTAATTACTTTAATTAGAGGCTCTATGCCCCCTCCTGATAAGAGGCCTAGGATGGAACCTGTGTTGGGGATTATGAGCAGGCTTGGATGTGTCTGAGTCTTGGCTGAAGACTTGCAGGAGTATTCTCATTATTCTGATTCTGATGTGGATGATTCTACTCCTTCTGCTTCTCCTCCTGAGGATTTTTCTTTTTCAGAGACCCTTCACTCCATGAGAGAGCATTTTAAATGGGAAGGTCAGGATTTCTCTGATTCCAGGAAAAGGCTTAGGGAATTTTTGTTTTACCCCAGCATAGGCCTTTAGCTATACCTCCTGTTCTGAATGTGGTGGAAGATGTGTTTGCAGAGGCTTCTCTTAATCCTGATTCTTTGCCTCCTGCTCCTGTTAAACCAGATAGGTATTACAGGGTGCCTGAAGCTAATAAGTATCTTTTAAGAGTCCTAGGGCAGACCCAGAAACTGTTAGCCAGGGGCCTAAGGGTGTTAAGGCTTCTGTTGTCAAGAATCCGGTTCCTGCAGATAAAGAGGCCAGGGCCTTGGATAGATGGGGAAAGAAAGTTTATACTTCTTCCACTCTAGCCATGAGAGCTTTGAATTGCCAGTTTCACATGTTGAAATATCAAAATTATCTCCTTTCTCAGTTGAAATCTAAGGTTGATGCTCTGGCGGAAGGTATTGACTGTAAAGAGTTACAAGATTTAGTGCATGTTTCTGAACAGGTGGGTAAGCATTCTTTGCAATGTGGTTTTGATGCTGTACAGGCCTCGTCTAGGGTGGCTGCCACTGGGTCAGTTCTTCGCAGGCATGCCTGGCTGAGGGATCAAAATTTATCAGACCATGTTAAAACTAGGATTTTGGATGCCCCTTTGCAATCTGATGTCCTGTTTGGTTCTCCTGTTGAGGCAGTTTTAAAGAAAATGGAAGACAAGGCTAAGTCTATGCAGACTGTTAAAGATTTTTTGCAGGTTCAGCCTCCAAAGTTTAGTAGAAATTGGCCTACTAAAGGGTGGACGTATCCTTCTTATGATTCCCAGTCTAGGGGTAGATCTAGACGTGGCAGGGGCAGAGGTCAGGGCTCTTTCAGGCCTAGAACAGGGATTTCTCCTGCACAGTCTGCGAGTGAGGGCAGGGGTCAGTCCTTTCGTAAACAGACCCAATGACCTACCTTTTCAGCTGCCAGAACCTTCTCGCCTGGCAGCACCTTTGGGAGGAAGGTTGGCACTTTTCAAAGAAAATTGGAGTTTGATTACCCAAGACAAATGGGTACTGGATATCATACATCACGGTTACAGGTTTTATTTCCATACCTTGCCTCCTTTCAAAGGCATGCCAGACATTCCTCCTCTGGATATCATACATCACGGTTACAGGTTTTATTTCCATACCTTGCCTCCTTTCAAAGGCATGCCAGACATTCCTCCTCAACAAAGAATAGAGGCTCACAAGCAAATTTCACTGTTACTCCAAATAGGGGCCATACAGCCGGTTCCTATGCCAGAAAGGGGCCTAGGATTTTATTCTCGCCTGTTCCTAGTCCCAAAGAAGGGGAACACGTGGAGACCAATTTTGGATTTATCTATCCTCAATACTTATCTGGACATTCCCAAGTTCAAAATGTTGACGTTGCAGCAGCTTTTACCTCTGCTGGGCAAAGATCATTGGATGGTAACTTTGGATCTCAAGGAGGCTTACCTTCATGTTCCTATCAGACTAAAGTGCAGGAAGTATCTGCGTTTTCGAGCTGGGACTTCTCACTATCAGTTCTCTGCATTGCCCTTTGGCTTATCTACTGCCCAGAGTGTTCACGAAAGTTCTGGCTCCAGTGATAGCTTTCTTCAGGCTAAAAGGAATACAGATCTATCCTTATTTGGACGACTGCCTGATTCTGGCTCAAGGAAGGGAAGAGCTTCTTCATCATTTGGAATATGTGATAGCAGTGCTAAGATGCCTGGGGTATTCTGTGAATGAAATAAAGTCCAGTCTAGTACCCTCTCAAGACATGTGCTTTCTGGGTGTGAGACTGAATACAGCATCCCAGATGGCCTTTTTAACCCCGGACAAACAAAAGAGTCTATCCCTTTACTTCCTTCAGCTATCTCATCAGTCCGGGCTGACTGCAAGGACAGTCCTTCAAGCCTTAGGGTTCATGGCATCTTGTATTCTGGTGCTTCCCAATGCCAAACTGCATATGAGGAAGCTACAATGGTATCTCAAAAATGTATGGACACAGCACTGCCAGGATCTGGACACTGTCATTCAAATAATACCTTGCATTCAAAAGGAATTTTTGTGGTGGGCTCAGGAATGTCACCTAAACAAGGGACTCTCTGTGACCCGGCCAGAGGCGAGTCAGATTTTAACAACAGATGCCTCAGACATAGCTTGGGGAGCTCATCTAAATGGAAAGTGGATACAAGACAAGTGGCCTGCCAGACTACAACATCTACATATCAACATGGAGATGTTAGCAGTCCAGTTTGCATTAATAGCTTTCAAGGATTTACTTCTTCCAGGGCAGGTGTTGATTCTAACAGACAACACAACTGTCATGTGGTACATCAACAAGCAAGGGGGAACACATTCTTATCCTCTATGCAGGCAAGCAATGATTTTGTGGGAGACTGCTCTCAGTTTACAACTAAATCTTCAGGCAAGGTTTCTGCCGGGAGCACAGAACTCCTTAGCAGACATGTTAAGCAGACAAATCATGGATCCCCACGAGTGGAAACTGGATCTTCATGTATTTCAGAAATTGACAGTGTCCTGGGGAACTCCAGACATAGATCTGTTCGCTTCTCCACTAAACCACCAGCTGCCAAAGTTTTGCACAAAGCGGTTTCATCCCACAGCTTGGAAAGTGGATGCTCTTTCTTTCAGTTGGAAAAATCTTCATGTGTATGCCTTTCCACCTCTGCCTCTCCTCCCAAAGGTACTTCTGAAGGTCAGACAGGACAAGCCAAGGATGATTTTGATAGCTCCAGATTGGCCTCGACAGCACTGGTACCCACTACTGAGAAGTCTAGTACGGAAGCCTCCATGGCCTTTGCCTTTGATTCCACATCTGTTGTCCCAGGAGGACAGTCATTTGCTCAATGTCAAACTTCACTCTCTTCACCTAACAGCATGGCATATTCTGTTTTAAACCATAAAGGGTCTCAACTTCCACAACAAGTTTTGAATGTGATTTTGGAAGCCAGAAGGCCTAGTACAAGGAAAGTGTACGCAGATAAATGGAAGAGATTTTTATTTTGGAGTGCAGCTAAGGATTTGGATGTTTCTGAGCCTGATTTAAGTGTGGCTCTTCAATATCTTACTGAGTTATTGGACAAAGGTTTGTCCTTCTCTTCTATTAAGATTCATGCTGCAGCAATTTCAGCTCACTACGATTGTGACCCACCATTGTTTTCTCATCCTTTATTCAAGCAATTTCTTAGAGGGGCAAAGAATATAAGACCCCCACGAAGAGCTCCTACTCCTGCTTGGGATCTCAATTTTGTGTTGGAGAAACTCACTCTACAACCTTTTGAGCCTGCAGCTACTGCTGAGTTGAAATATTTGTCATGGAAAACTGCCTTTTTGTTGGCCATTACCTCTGCAAGAAGGGTTTCTGAATTGCAGGCCCTTATGGCAGTTGAGCCTTTCTTAATTTTCCACAAGGAAAGGGTATCTTTACGTACTAATCCTTCCTTTATGCCTAAAGTGGTTTCTAGTGTGGCTTTAAACCAAACTATTCATTTGCCTACTTTTTATGCAAATCCCCAAACTAAAGGGGAACAGATTTTGCACACTTTAGATGTACACAGGCAGTTGCGATATTATTTGGACAGAACTAAAGGGTTCAGACAATCTCAGCAGTTATTAGTTTCTTTTGCTTTGTGCTCTCAGGGCAAGCCCGTGTCAAAACAAACTATTTCTAAGTGGATTGGATTTTGCATTGCTTTCTGTTATTCCCATCATGGCAAAGAGATTCCAGCTGGGATTAGACCTCATTCCACTAGGGCTACTGCCACTTCAACAGCTTTTTGAGGGGGTGGCTACTAAGGATATTTTGGAGGCAGCCACTTGGAGTTCAGTGCATACCTTCTCTAGGCATTACCACCTTCCATTGTACTCTAAATCCAGGGCTGGTTTTGCCACTGCTGTGTTGCAGGGCATTTTGGCAGCTCCTGCTTCATTATAATTTAGCCATCCTCCCTTACCTCTGCTTTGGGATTCTACCCAAGTGTTAGGACTGCAGCAATGTGGGATGAAGAACATAGTACAGTTTTGTACCTACCATAAATGTAGATGTTCAAGATCCACATTGCTGCAGTCCAATTCCTCCCTCCTTCCCCTCTGCTGTTTGAGGTGGTTGTGTGGGTTGGGTTATCCATCTGAGGTATATTGCATTTTGTATATATTGTATATATTATACATATTTTTGGTGTTAGGCTAGTTGGTTGTTTAGTTGTGGTCTATGGGTTTTGACCTTTCTTTTTAGGGTCTTCTGACATCTGGGGCAAGAAAAGACTGAGGATATGACGTCGGTCATGCGCATTTGTACCCTGACGTTCTGATGTCAGTCAAATGCGCCTTGACCGACGTCAGCCTTATACTCTGATATTCGGGCCGACCGAGGGACAGCGGACTACCCAAGTGTTAGGACTGCAGCAATGTGGATCTTCGAACATCTACATTTATGGTAGGTACAAAACTGTACTTTATGGCTCAGTGTGGTTTTTTTGGAGGGAAGGCAAACATTTGACAGCATTAACAGAACATTGATGATCCATATGGAAGCAGAATGTAAAAAAATACCATTGTTGTTGTTGGGTCTTGATGCAAAGAAAGCATTTGACAGAGTAACCTGGGATTTTGAGCAGGACAATGGAAGCATTTTTCATTCCTGAAAAAATTATAAGGTTGATTAGGAGGATATATGAGGGATTTAAGGTGAAATTTAAAATTGGTGGGTCCTTTCTTATAATTTCTGCTTGAGCAGAGGAAACATGCAGAGGGGGGTAGCATCTTTCCCCTGTGTTATTTGTATTATATGTAGAACCATTGGCAAAGAAAATAAGGGACTCCGAAATGTAAGAATATAATTGGTACGGTAGTCAAGAAAAGCTGGCTGTAATTGGATATTGTTATTTTGTACTTGACAAAACCAGAAAGACATTACAGTGTTGTGGAACATATTGAGACAGTTTCATATCTTTTGGGGATACAAAATTAATGAAGCTAAAACAAAGGCAGTAGTGATAAATTATGTACCCACACACAAATTGGTTCAGCAATATCCTTATTTATGGGGACATGATAAAATGAAGCATTTAGGAGTATGGATTAAAAATTATTCTGGTGTGGCAGCTAAGGATATATGGGAAGACACTAAACAAAAGTTGCGAAAATGGAAACTTTGCAATATGGATAGCAAGATACAAGCAGTCAAAATGTTTAGTCCCTTCAGTTTTAAATGGAGGTCAGGCATACTTTTATCAACCAGAGAGGAAGTTGTAGATAGCAATAAAGAGCTGAAGGACTTTATTTGTGAGGGGAAGACGACGAGTCAAGTGGGATAAGCTGATTCTTCAGAAGAACAGGGCCAATTGGGTTTAGCCTATACATAGCACAAGCAGAAAATTAATTCAGAATGGAAAGGGGTGGTGAAACGGGAGAAGCTCAAAAAACAAGTAGAGACTGGGATTTTGGATACAGGCCTTTGATAATAACAATAATCTTACAGAATATTGTATCCATAAAGTAGCAGAAAGTTTTCTAAGAACTGAGCCAACACAGGAATGAAGAAAGGAGTTTCTGCTGAAAGGGATTACTCCAATTGGGATATAGACAACAGGCAAGAGTGGGGCTAGTACGTATTAGAGAAAACTGGCAAAGGAACTATGTTATTGGGAGCAAATAACTATAGAGGGAAATATGCCAATAATTTATTTGGACTGCAGGTTAGAGATAGACTTCCCTATCATGGATTGGTATCAGAGTATAGGCAAAGAGAAATAACTAGTGGGGGGTCCTAAATGAGACTAGAACTGGTACAGTTTTTAGTATAATCCAGAACAGAAGCTACCATTAAAAAAGGAATAATTAGTAGAGGTTATAAAATATTTAGTAACTGTAAGAATCGGAGGAGTTTAGAAAGGCTTAGGAAGAGAGATTGGATAAACAGTTCACAAAGAAACAATGGGGAGGATATATATGCAACAAAATCTAGAAGATTTAGGATTTTTGCTTGAAAATGTTTACGTAAATATTTTTATACCCAAAGTAGACTCCAGAGAATTTTTCCCCTGGTAGATAGCAAATGTTGGAGGTGTAATGGGAATGAAAGAGGTAATTGGGAACATATTTTCTGGGAATGCAGTAGATTGGCAGACTTTAAGGATTCCCTGCAGGATGCACTGTCTGAGATGCTGGGTGGGCAGATTGGTGTGACAGAGGAGATGATTTTTGTGAGCTATTGTACAGAATTGGAATTGCATAGACATGGTAAGGCCTTGCTGTCTCTAATTATGGTGACTGCCAAAAAAAGCAATTACTAGAAAAGGGAAATCAAAATTGGAAACGGCTATATTAGAAGTAGCAAATATAGTAAGAGATAAAACAACTGGAATTGAGATTAATAGGAAAAGGTAGGAGTAAACTGCAAAAGAAAAAATGGGAATTGTTTCAACAATACATTGTGGGGGAGGTATGAGGTTTGAAAGAAGGCAGGACATAAATGAGCTGTGTAATGTTTGACTGAAAATGATTGGGTAGATTATAAGTGATGTGTAGTTTTTGAACTGGGAGTGTGTCAATATGGTTTGTGATGTAAAATGCTTGCAACTAGGATTGTGTCGGTGTGGTTTGTTTTCAATTATATAAATTTATGATTGCTTATGTCGCAAGTGATGGTTTAATAAAGCTGTTTCTTTTAAAAAAGGGATAAGAATTGAATAATTTATGTAATGTTGCTTAGGTCATATGATGTATAGCAATATATGTGAAGTATATTAATTCAGTTTGAACCTTTATGTAAAGAAGTCAAGGTTACGAATGGTTATGGTTCAGTCCATTCTGCCCCTATTGCGCAAGGACAGTTGGATGTGCTCATTAGATCTCAAGGATGCGTATTATCATATCAAAATAGACAGGTTCTCCAGGAGATACCTACAATTTCAGCTGGGAGTAAATAACTTTCAGTTCAAAGCACTGCCCCTTGGGTTCACCACAGCCCCCTGAATGTAGGATGCGTATTATCATATCAAAATAGACGGGCGCTCCATGAGATACCTGCGATTTCAGCTGGGAGGAAATAACTTTCATTTACAGAGCACTGCCCTTGGGGTTCACCAAATGCATGGCAGTCATAGCAGCTCACATGACACTCAAAGGTTTCAGAGTGTTTCCATACTTGGACGATTGGTTCCTCACCACCCCCGCAAGGTATCAGCTATTCCAAGCCAGAGATTATCTGATTCATATCTCACACTCCTTGGGCATCACCGTAAATTTAGACAAGTCCAGTCTGACTCCTGTGCAGAGCCTAGAATTCATAGGAACACAGTTAAACATGAGAGATCAAATAGCTTCTCTCCCTTTCACCACATAGCAACACTGAGGAATCAAGTCTGTGAACTATTATCCTACCTGTCCCCCCTGTACTCCTAGTCTTACAAGTCGATGTCAGCAGTGATCTAGTTAGTTCCTCTGGCAAGGTTCTTAATGCAAGTGGACATTAGCAGTAGAGTGGTCTGTACTCTACCAACCTCTGTTTCCATCAGACTGACACCAATCTGCAAACATCATATTCATTAGTGGATTCAATCAGACAACCTTTCTTTTAGTCAGGCCCTTCTTGATTCCCCCTCCAGTAGTCACAATGACCACGCCCCTTCCCAGTTGGGATGGGAGCATTACAAGGGTAAGACGGACCAAGGCACGTGGTTCCCTCTGGAGAGCAAAATGCATGTCAGTGTCCTGAAGATGAGAGCAGTTCTTCTAGTATTGCAAGCCTTTAAAGATGCTGTCACTCTAGGGACCATTGGAATTCACACCGACAATGTCTGTAGCCTGGACCATCAACAAACAAGGATGAACCCATTCTTACCCTTTATCCAGAGGCCATGAGGCTGTGGGAATGGGCAATATTTTGACTGCCTTCTGGTTGCAATTCACATTCCAGGAAAAACCAACAAGCTGGAGGACGGACTCAGCAGATCTAGCCTGATTCCACATGAATGGTCCCTCAATCAATCAATCAATCAATCAATGAGTGGCACATATGATCTTGAACCATTTGGGTCAATCTTGCTGCAACCTTTTTGCCTCTCCCCCAACAAGTTCTTCGCTCTTATCCCCTCTCCGAGGGAGTCCTCAAGGGATGTTGTGGTGCACAATTGGTCTTTTATGCTGTCCCAGTCTTCCGCTGCTTGCGGACTTTCTTCAGAAGGCAAACAGGTTGAAGACCTCAGTCATCCTCATTGCCCCAGTCTGGTCTGGACAGATATGGTTTCCCTTTTTCTGGTCTCTTCTAAAATATCCTCCTCTGGTACTGGAGCTAAGACAGGATCTTCTCTCTCACCCATCAGGATTGCAGCATCCCAGTCTTCATGCCTTCAAGCTTGATCACATGGTTTCTCCACTTCCAACCATAGTAAGACAGTCCAGGCTTGCTTCCCTGGTTCATAACATTATCTTAGCTTCACAAAAGGTTTCAACTAAGAAAGGTTACAACAGTAAATGGGAAAAGGTTAATTTTTTGGGCTGCAAGTGAAAATATTGATCAATTCCCAGCACTAGTTTCAGATATTTGGCTTTTCCTTAGTACTCTGTTTAAAGAAGGAGCAAATTTCTCTATTATAAAAGTTCAGCTAGCAGCAATTTCTAAGTTTCATATGGTTATCCAGTCTTGCTCCTTGTCTACTTTTAGATTATGCAAAGCATTTTTGAAATGTGTTTTTTGAAAGGTATTTTTTTGCTTAGACACCCCCCCTCCCCCCACTAAAGATCTTTCCCCACCTTGGGACCTCACCATTGTGCTGCAGAGTTTCACTCAGACAGTTCAAGCCAGCAGTCAGTTGTGGCTTGAAGTTTTTGTCATGGAAGACTATCTTTTTAGCAGCCATTACTTAAGCAAAAAGAATTTCTGAGCTACAGGATAATCTTTTATAAAGACAGGGTTTCACTGCACAACAATACCTCTTTTATGCCTAAAGTAGTCACAGAAAGCAACATTAACCAATCTGTTTAGTTACCCGTATTTGTTCCCAATTTTTACAACAAATGAGAGTACATTCTGCATCTCCTTGATGTTCATTGACAACTGTATATTTTATTTACATAGAACAAAGCAGCACAGGAAGTCGGACCAATTATTTATAGCCTTCTCTGCTTACAAATTAGGTCGAGCAGTGTCAAAAATCTCTCTGACCAAATGGATCACTGACTGTATCAGCTTCATTTATTCTCAGAGACGCTTAGAATTACCTTGACCTCCAAGAGCGCATTCTACTAGATTCATGGCAACTTCTTGTGCCTTTTCATCCAGGATTTCCATTTTTGATACTTGTGCAGAAGTCACCTGGTCAAACATTCACACCTTTGTTGTGCACTACAAATTGGGTATTGTAATTAGTAGCAGGGCTTCCTTTGGGTCTGCAGTACTCCAGCACATCTTTCCATGACCCAGTTGTGAGGAGGGATGAAGAGGACAACATCAGACTGGAAGGTTATGTCTTACCATAACTTGGCATCTATGTTGTCCATCTTCATTCCTCCTCACTTTCCCACCCAACCAATCCCCCTGGCTTATTCATTTAGAGGATCTAAGGAAGATTTCAGGATGCTTACGTCCCATGAATGAGCCACAGTTTTTTCTCTGTTCTGTCTTTATCTATGGATGGTGAATCGGCAAACTTAATATGAGGTGCAGAGGTGGGTGTAAGGCATTATTGGTAGACTGAGGAGCTTGAGAGTAAGATCCATGTCTGGAAAATGTGGCCGAGCTGGGTCAGAGGGTTGGATCAGAGACCCAGTCATGAGGAGGAAAGAAAATGGACAACACAGATGCTAAGTTATCATAAGACAAACTTTCAATATTTTTTTTCTTGAGCTTGTGTGCACATGCGTGCCTATTATCTTGATTTCCATAGTCCACTGTTGCAATAAGTAGTGCCTTGGTGTCTAATTAAAGAAAAATATGCATTAATGTAGCTAAATAGCTGCAGTGTATAAAATAAGATCATAAGTGACAAAGCATTGATGCTAAAATACAATATTTGAGTTCTAAACATGTTGGTCTCAGTATGACTTTGGTCGTAATTTCACTTTGGGGTTTTCCATGCTTTCTGCTGCAGTACAGTACACCACTTTAATAATTTACAAGAAAAAAGATTGTCATGGTCTACTAATAACGACACTTCCGCAAATGTGCTTTTACTTGTAGTTTGGATTAAGGAACTTTATTATTTATTCTGTTCATGATACATGTACCTACAGTACAAAATATTTCAGATGTACAAAAGACCCTCACACATTGTGTACACAACCCACCCAGCCATCCCACGCATAGTCCTTTTAACAGTGAGTTACAACGTTTGGTTTGTGCCAACATTATCGGTGTCTTCTGCTAAACGGACAAAGCAAAAGCAGTGTCTCCTTTCATATGATGTACTTTTACTGGTCTTGTACTGGGTAGACATTGATGTAGGTAAGCATCTAGCTTCCTTATGTATTGTCTGATGAATGTAGCTTGTCTTTAGTTCTTACATTTTTAACCAATCAGCAGATCTGTCAGTGGGCTATTATACCTTCACTCATTGGTCATTTTGTTCCCTGGGATGAGATATTGCCCCATTCTTTTTTGATTGGAGTGAGAGCCCTTTGACCAGGAGTTCCACAACCAAAGCAAAGGTTCTAAATCTTATTTGCTCCTTAGAGGTGAAAATCAAATGGTAGAAATGGGCCACCCTACCAATCAGGCAGATTTGCTTCCTTCTACTTTGGCCCTAAGCCCCTCCCACAGCAGATGGTATGCTTTTATTTTTGTGGGACTCCATGTTAGAATGGACTGTTGCATACCCTGAGACACCCCTTGATTTACGTGAGGTCTATGTTCCAGAACTATGTGACGGCACCTTAAAATCCCTCAGCTCTCCATTTGGGATCATAGCTGTCAACTGTTCAAATTTTCAAAGAATGCCCAGATTTTTGTCTCATATTTTGTTGTGTTCCTCATAAAATTGGTGGCTTTTCTGGTAAATTACTGAGGAATGACGTCACTAAATAGTAGCATGCATTTGTGTTTCAGACTTCGCATTGTGCGGAAAATGCATAGAAATAGTTCATAGAAATAGTTCATAGATTAGTACTCTGCTAACTGCCCTTGTGAGTCATTTTAAGCCTAGCCAATTAAACCCTGTGAGATTCAAACCTTGTGTTTGTAAGGCAAACACCTTAAACATTAGGCCACCCTCCCTAAGCTATGCTAATACAAATCCATTTATTCTTGTAACTACCAAAGTTTATTAGAGCAATATTTAAATTCTGTCTCTATTCTTGGGCCTTTGTTCCCCCATTACTTTAGGCTTTGTCTAGATTTCTTGTGCTAAGAGGTTGAGATGTGTGGTTGGGATCAGTGATGTGGGCACACCATCTCCTTCCACCTAGTATGGGTAAGCTGGCATTGGCCACTCAGTCCCACTTTCCCTGCCTTGGTGTCTTCAGAACCTGTGATGCAAGTAAAATCTGGGTCATAGATAGGACTCTTATTACTGTATGCCATTGTATATGCATTTTTGAGTGTTTTGCATAGAACATCTTACAAGGGTATATAAATACCATAATATTTACAACCACTTTTGTCAGTCATAGTGTTCTTCATCCACGTTTGCTTGTTTGTATATTACATATAATAATGTTTTTTTGTGGATATTAATTGACCTGATAATATGAATCCTTTAAGTGCAGTTACAGTAGGCACATAACCTCAGATTGCCATTCACAATGTGTTTTTTGGGGCCCTGAGCATAAGGTACGTTGTGATAGCTGTGATAAATTTAATCAGACTGCAAAATTAAGGAAGTGGAAAATTATAGCTGCAATTTTTAATAGAAAGAAATTAATTTTATGGAGAAAAAATACTAGGGAATCAAGTAGCACAGCCAACAAAATTAAAAATAAAGTGAGAGCCGAATCTTAAGAAAAAGGTCATTCCCCTTTGGATTCTGGAACCTCATCAGCTGTTGGAGCTGACAGTTGTTTTATTGACTGCCATTGACAGCGGCACAACATTAAGAAGGGCTGTTAAGTATTGCCACCTTGCAGACATGATAATCAGGCCCAGGTCTCTGCTGTAGAAGAGATGGAAATTTCAATTAACTAAAGCTCTGGATCTCTGCTGTGTGTACCATGCAAGAGGATATTGTTGTGGCTTACTTGGAAAAACTTAGGACACGTGTTGGTTCCTTTTGATGACCAGCAGAGTTCAGAAATTGGATTCAAACTTTATATATCTGTTTTGGTACAGTTGAAGGTGTGGACAAAAAACAGGAGAGAGGAAAAGAGCAAGAGAGAAGTCCTTCCCCTGTTTCCTGATATGATGATGACCCCTTTTTAGCTCAACATTTCTTCCCACAGAATATTTCCGGTCATGAGGGGTTTGTTTAGCTTATCTGTTTTCCATGTCCTTCCACAAGACGTTCATTTTAATGATATTTAATAGGGGAAAACTCCATGTCATTTATCAGTGACATTTCCTTTAGGGACTTTCACAAATGTTAATTGCTGAAGAATCCCTTGAGACTATGATACTTTTGTTCAAAGCATTCAGTTATGGAATTGGAAACTCTTAGCATCCTATCAGCAGCCTTCTCAGGTTAGCTGATCTCTTGTACAAGTCTTATAAAGGGTGTCCTCATCTTTAGTCCATTCTGAAACTTACTGCTGCACTTACTGTTAGGATGCCCTCAGTACCTTCAAGGCTCATACCTTTGCCCAATGAATGGAATTTGTGGGACAGTTACAGTAAGAGTGGCTATACCACAAGCATGTTTGCAGTCATAATTAGTACATATTATCCTATCAAAACGTTGCTTTATCTGAAAGGCAGGGTAGGGTAGAACGCTTGGGTGCATTTTGAAAAGGAGAAAGATTTGGTTTCCAATTACGAATGCTGTTTCTGGGAGTTGTTGGGCATTAAAATGTACTTGTAATACTGTTGATCAATTTCTGTGGTAGGCATAAATAGGCATACACGTTTGGTTTTTCTTTTCCAAAGAAAGTTTGCCTCGGTATGTTACCTTTCAATTTTTTATTTCATTTGCAGAAAAAAAATGTTTTACTTCGTCTTTGGAAGGACATGGAACAACTGGGCAAAATGACCAAATGTGTTCTCCACAAAACCAACAGGAAATCAAAAAACGCCAGGACAGAGACAACCACACATTAATTCCAAAACTGTTTAATAAATACACAAAGCTTTTGAGCAGAAGAGCTCTTTCTCTGTGTGAATAGAATATCTTTCTCAATGTGTATTCATTAAAGCAGCCTAATGAGTTATATGGTTATGTTTCTCCTGGTGTTTTTTAGTATTTGGAAGGATTGAGGAATGATTGGGTACAACAATGGGAGGAATATTTTCACAGCTGTTTTTGTACAGGTGACAAGACCTGGCCAACAAGCTCTTTCCTTTAAACTTCTTAAATCAAAGTATTGCAAACCAATATGATGAAAAAAGTAAAGAAATTGGCCTTATTCATATTATAAAGTATATCCTTAAGGAAATTGAAATGATAGGCCTATATGCTTGTTTATGTAGTGTTTTAATTCAAATTCTCTTTTAAGCGAATATAAAAATAGTTGTACTTTTAGTATTGCTCCTCTATGGAAGATTTTTGTTTTCATCCTGAAGTCCTTTTGCTAGCGGTTAAACCTGCAGGCCCTATAAGCATTTTTGTTTTGCAGAACAAGCTTTATGTTATACCTATAACATCCTTACAGCCGCTTTCTGACTAGGAGTTGATGGCTTTAGTATTACACATGTTGCTGTAAAACGAGGCATATCCTTGAGTTAAATGACCAAAGAGAACCTGCAACAGGTTAAGATTTGAGACATGTCTGCCTGCATCATTATTGTCTAGCACGAGACCCACATTGGTACCTTAATAAGAAAAAGACACTGCTTTTGACATTTCTGACAAGAGCAGGGCACAATGATAAAGTTGATAATCCATGTTGCCATTTACTGTTGCACTGACCTCTCCTCCTTGAGTTATCTATTTTTATAGTAAGTATGTGTGTGCATATGTATGTATGTGTATATATGTGTATATGTATGTGTGTGTGTATGTGTGTGTGTATATATATATATATATATATATATATATATATGTGTGTGTGTGTATAAAGAGACCCACACACACCTATAGATATGTATCACTGCTCTTTAGAGTATGGTAAAAATGTTCCTCTGCGAAGTGTTGCTTCAGTGATGATCAGTTTGCTGCCGTTACCATTTCATGGTGCTATATGCGTCTTAACTGCCTGGATGACCTTTTATTTCCTAAGGCTTTGTTACTTATTTCCTAGCAACGAAAGAATAAATAATTGGAAGCAAATACAACTGAAATACAAGTTTTATCTCTGTTTCTGCCTTAGCTGCTAAAAGGATACATAAGAGGAAATAATGAGGTGAGCTTTGTGGTTTTGTAGCATGTACTGCATGTATTACTGGGCTACTGTTGCTACAGTTCTTAGGCCTGTTATGACATCATTAAGACAAATTAAGTGGACAAAATAGGGCTGTTTTAAGCATGACATGAAAACAAATGGTTGCAGTAAGATGCACTAAAGTGTAAGAGAAGGTAAGACGTTACATCAGGTGATGATCGATAAGATGTATTTTCTTGCTGGTTTATTAAAAAATATAATCGTTAGACATGATCCAAAATGATGATGAACACACCTAAAGCATTAAACAAATTGATGTTCCTTACTGGCTGCTTAGGTGGTATTGGTGTCTATTTTCTTGTATAATTATGTAGTCATTTACTTCATGCTTTTCAACAATAGTAGTGTCATCACCTTTACAGAAGGCTTTTCCTTCAACTTTGACTACAACTTCAGTTTTTATTGATTTGTTTAAGCACGGTTGCAAAGAGGTTAAGCATTGATGTGTAATGTCTTCTTCTTCATTCAGCTGTTCCCATTAGGGGTTGCCACAGCGGATCATCTGTTTCCATTTCTTCCTGCCCTCTGCATCCTGCTCTGTCACACCAACCACCTGCATGTCCTCTCACCACATCCATAAACCTTATCTTAGGCCTTCCTCTTTTCCTCTTTCCTGGCAGCTTCATCCTTGGCATCCTTTTCCCAATATACCCAGCATCCCTCCTCAGCACATGTCCAAACCAACACATTCTCTGCTCTCTGACTTTGTCTCCAAACCGTCCAACCTGGCTGACCCTCTAATATACTTATTCCTAATGCTGTCTACCCTTGTCACATCCAGTGCAAATCTTAACATCTTTAATTCTGCCACATCCAGCTCTGACTCCTGCCTTTTTGTCAATGCCACTGTCTCCAACCCATATAACATAGCTGGTCTCAATACCCTCTTGCAGACCTTCCCTTTGATGTGTACTGTACATTGTGAAAAAAAAAAAGCATTACAAAAACATGTATGGCATGGTAACAGTGCAAAGAACAAAAATTCAGGATGTAAAACAAGTGAACTGTTAAGGAGAAAATTAATATTTAAATTCTTAACATCAAAACTGTTCCCAATAAAACTGCAGTCTGGTAACAACTTCAGTGAAATTCTTGTTTTGTAAATAAAACTGCAGAAAATAACAGCTTAGCACACTGTCCACAGTTAAAGTAGCTGAGATTGTCTGCAGTGTTTCAAGAAGCCAAATGTAGGTGTCACGCGGACACAATTATCCATCTGTACCAAATCCACAAGCAAGCAGTACAAGTACTGAAATATCACTGCACTTGTCACAAAATAGACACATCTTGTAGAAGTTTAACAGAGTTATCCTAAGTGCTGCAAATGATCACAAGGGTAGCTAGCATATGTTTCAAAGGCAAAAAATACACCTGTCTGACAGATGAAATAAAACAGAGGATAATTAAGCCGTGTTGGGCAGACATGGCAATGTCAGCAAAATGAGATATTGGCAAAGATCCCTTGGGAGATGAAAGAAAAAAAGCAGTTCCCTGACATTTTCATCTCTGCTAGCAGTTTTCACTTTTATTGTTTGTACTGGTTTAGTTTGTAGTTTTGTGGAGTGTAATGAGTCTGATAATACAAGTAGTGAGGACTTGACAAATGTGCATAGACTGCTTGATATGAAGGAGTTACCCTGGAGACAATCTCATAGCAATTATAAGATCAGCCAGAATTGCATCTAGCTATTACTGTCCCAGCCTTGATGGAACAGGCAGTGCTATGAGATACAAAATATTTTAAAAAGTGCTTGTTCTAACCAAGGGTACCCAACTGCCGCATTTGTCTGAGGTACTAGAAAAGCAGCTGGTAGAGAGAATGGCACAAAAGGAGAGTAACTGTGTTGCATACCACGTAGCTAGAGGAGCACGTGGGATAGAAGTGAAGCTTGACAACCTAGAAAGCAAGACTAGGGATAACGGTCGGCATTTTTTCAGGATACTAGAGAGGAAAGATGGTAGCAGCCCCACAGGCTTTTATTGCAGAGGAGCTTTCAAGGTTGCTTCCCCATGAATAACCCACTGCTGATTGAAAGAGAGCACACAACTTTTCTGAGAAGCAAGGGTCATAGTCTTTCAAGGCACTTTATTGTCCATACTTAAAATTATGTGGACAGAGAACCTTGCTGTTTACTGCAGTGCCTTGAGTACATGTGGCATAGATTATTGCAACACGTTGTACCAGAAAAGGAAAGGGGTGGTCCCCCTTTTAAGAAAACTCAAAGTCTTAGGGGCATCTTCTCAGCTATGGTTTCTTGCCTTTCTGTATATCAAACATGCACAGCACGAAGCCTTGCTTGTCATACCAGAAAATGTGGCATATAGTTAAACCATTGTGTCAAAGGGTCCTCCTTCCTCTTCATGCTACTGAGGCACATAGATGGAGTTTGAGGTTTTACAGAAGGGAGGATAAGAGATCTGTCCAGTTGATTCCATCCTCAACTGGCAAGTCACCACTAGAAAAGAAGCAAAAGGCTCATTCTGTCTCAAACCGCCAAGCTTTCTGTCTTTGGGGAGGGGCAGCACCAAATGGCTTTTCTTTCATGAATGTTAGTTTCAGTAACAGGTATGCCACTTTGGCCACGGAGACCGGTTGCTTGTCCAGCAACGTCTTACCCACCCAGCCCTGCTTTGGAGGATTTAGTTCAAATTGAAAATTTGCAAGACAGGGCTGCTATATTAAACACACTAGTGTCTACTGCTAATGGCCTAATACTGACTTATTCAGACAGTTTTTTT
Source organism: Protopterus annectens (assembly GCF_019279795.1). Classification (NCBI taxonomy): domain Eukaryota; kingdom Metazoa; phylum Chordata; order Ceratodontiformes; family Protopteridae; genus Protopterus; species Protopterus annectens. Next base: position 480,242,642 of record NC_056730.1, read on the forward strand.
TTGCTTTCTCCTGCTTGGATCTAGATTAGATGGACTGTATTTATGTAGGCGTTGCTCTCCTGAATAACACGTTTCTCCCCTTTTTCTTGTCTGATGAACCTGCCTGCACATCAGTGTTATGCGATACTTGACATGTTTTTATTATATTATTCATGCATATTTATTTTTGTTGAACAACTTTGAAATGTATAACCTAAGGATATAATCTATGCATAGATATACTTATAATTTATTCTGACTAATATAGTTTTGCTAATAAGGGTGCTTTAGTGGTTTATGTAGGATATAAGAGGATTCATTGTTTTGGCTTTAATGGCTAGTAGGCAAATGTAAAGACATTTGTTATGGGGAATGCATTATTTTGGTCCTGGATCAATTTGGCAGTGGGATCCCAGTGCATTGGAAGAGTTCTAGAAGGGTCTCATGGGTCTGGACCATTGTGGAAAGGAGTTTAGGATTGCGACAGAATATGGAGCTAACCATTCTGACAGAAAGTCATCTGATTCATTAGTACTCATGAATAGATTCTTGGCAAAATGTAATTTCAGGTCATTAAATATGTTTTATCTTCTTTATGAATGTTTCAGGACATGATAGTTGAAGTTATTTTAAAGCTGGAGTCTGTTGGCAGAAATGTATGATGAAAACTGGTGATGCATCAGAGAAGATTGGCATCATTTCCAATTATTTTAATCGCTGTTAGAGAGTTCTAAAGGAATGCTTGTACATTGTTTTGCTTTTATAATTAAATCCCATATTGCAAGCACATATGATGTAAAGCAGTTATGGGATGGAATATTATCTACTTAAACAAGGACAATGGAAAGATGTTTTACATAGTGGAGATGTTTTTGAGTAGTGTCTGTGTACGCCTTCACCCATCTCAATTTGGTATATTTTTGGCAGGAATTCCCCCTTGTGAGATATCAGAAAGGCATGTCAGCTGAAAAAAGGTGCTGGAGGTGTGCAGAAATAGAGGTGGGTTATCCCTGTATAATCTGTGTTTGCCTGAGTACATGAGGCAGTGGTGTAGAATGTGAAGGCAATGTGGTGCACACTAAGGAAGCCTTTATCCTCAACTTAAAAACTAAGCACTAATATAATAATATTTAAAAAAAGCTCATTAATTCTGTTTTTACTCGCACCAAAATATAAGCTTAAGCTGCTTCCAGAAGTTAGCATCTTAGATTCTTTTGAATTCCCTTTCATTATGTCATGGAACAAAGTTATTTTGGTCTCCTACTCTACAAACGGCTCTTTTTCTTAAACACATTGAAGCTCAAATTCACAGAGTTCTTGTTCAGTTAAAACTCGTACAAGATTTCTCATCGTACCATCAAACTCGCTATGCCATAGCCATTAATATTCTTCTTCCCAGGTTTGAATATGGACTACCAGTCATTGCACTGGGCTCTGCACACACATTTCCATTCAGCTCCAGTATGCACAAAATCAAGTACACAGATTGATTTCTCTCCAGTAAATCTGAACACTGCTGCCCTACCCTCCACAAAGAAAAAAATGGCTACCTATAAGTGAGTTTATAGATCGGTATGATGTGGTTTGATGTTTGGTTGTATGTCACCTGTTTTTCAGTAAGTTTGATCATTAAAATGAAACACAGTGCAAGGGATAAAACTGAAGAAATGGGCACAGACAAAAGCACAGGGGATGAGATAAACAAAGCTTTCCTGGAATCTGGGTCTCCAAAGTGCCAAGACTGCAAGACAAAGCAGACTAAACTTCGTCTTGGAGCTTTAACAGGTCTTAAATCTGATAACCTGTTAACACTGTAAGGATGAGAATTATAAGTCCTCAGAATTTTGTAAACTCAATATTTTGTGTGTGTTTAAGGGACCTGCAAACCTTGCTCTCTAAGTAACAGCTGCAAGGTTCTTGCACCTTGGGGTATGGATAGAAAATGCACTTGAGATCCTGAAATTGTGAGGAGTCAGAATTTTCAACCCCATTCTTTCAGTTGGGGCTCCCTTGAACCTGACTGTACAGTGCTTCAAGAGTCTAGGGCCAGTAATGAATGTACAAGTCTGTCTAAACCCCCCTTAGCAAAGGAAATTGTAAGGGGCCTTAATGGATGTGAAAGGTTGCAGTTTCACACCTTATAACATAATCCAATTAATAAAGGACATTTTTCTCCATAGGGTCATAGCTAAGTATTAGGCTAGCTGCCCTTACATGCCATTTTAAGCATTCCCAAATTTCATTTTGTGCTTGAATTAGCCTATCCAATTTGGTTAGAGATTGTCTTTACTTATCCCATGGTCAATAATTATATATTACCTCTAATGAGAATAACTGGGAATAATAGATAATTTGAGGGGACCTGTGCATGGGATAAAGCATGTAGGAGCTGCTCTGTCCATTAGTAGTACAGATGGCAGTCTTAGGGTAAATTTTCTGTTTCCCATCCATAGATACAAGTTGTGCTTGAATGTGCACAAGGGTGAACTTTGTTTTATGTGGATGGGGAGTCTGTTCCAAGCAATGGTATCCTTTACGATTTACACCTGTCCTTCCAAATCATTCTGTTGATGAGGCAGAAGAGGTTTAGATCCATAAATCAAGTATTTATGATGCCATTTGACTTTCTGATGTGCAGTACATCCATCAGTATTGGGTTAGAGGATGCCTTGGATGCCAGGCATAGATCACCTCTTAGCAGTCTGTAGGATACCGAGGAATGTGACAGGGCTTTGAGTCAGTCCCTGTAGGACATGTTGTTTAGGTCATGTATACTTTTAGTAAGCTATCTCTGTGGACATTTACTGGAAAAGCTAACTCAGACTCTGCTACAGATTACTGTGAACGAAAGGTTGGTTCGTTTTTGCCTTCTTGTATTTTGTATTGCTTCATTGTCACCTTCTATTTTGTATATTGTGGTTTATTTTCTTTGTGTTTTACTTGTATTCTGCTTTTAAACTGCATATTTAAACTAGGAAAGAAACCACAGCTGTGTCTCTTGTGAGGCACACAGAAATTAAATTTTCCTCCACATTTTCATTGTGGTGCTGTTGTGTTTTTAAAACTGAACTATCCTTCTACTTGTCCCTTATATTAATGTGACCATCTATTTCCTTCTCTCTCCTTTTTCATTGGCTATTGTAAGTACACAGTTATTTTGTGAGATCACCACCCTTCAGCTATTTAAATTTATTGGCCTTACCACTGTATTCCATAGAGCCAGAAGACAAAATACCCACCCCTTTCTATTTATCTTGCTCTTTAAAATTAGTTGCTCCCCTCTTAAATAGCTGAAGCTTAAGTTACCCCCCACACACACACACACGCACACACACTTTCATATCTAACTGCTTACTGCACAATGCAACTCTTAGGATAGTAACCTGTTTTTCCCATCTTACATTTAAAATCTGCAAAATATACTCCAAGACCACCAAATATTGGAGAACCTATATTCTGCCTCTCATTAGTCACCTTGAGATTAGTGCTTCTAATTTGCTCCTGGTCAGTGAACTAGCATAGACAAGTTATTTCCTGGAGACTGCTCATCACCAGAAAGCCTAATTAACTGCTTCATAGGTGTCAGCTTGGAGTTTGTACTTATGCTTTGCTCCTGGTGAGAGAAGGATCAGTGTGCATTAATTGCTGACTCTGATTGGGTTGAGTGTCAAGTTTGGACCTTCCTAATTGGTCTGGTTGGTCTTCAAGGCATCTATTAGGAAAAGATTACAATAAGCCTACAGACCCTTGCATTATCTGTTACCAGACTGGTAATCACCAAAGAGCCTGTGGGCTGCTTCTCTTCATGGGATTGGTGCTAATGTTTTGCTTCGGGTGAGAGAAAGAAGCACTATATCCCAGCAGTGTGAAGCTTTGGGGAGACCAGAAGTAGTAGTACCATTCAGGCTAATCCCCTCTTTTCGTCATTCTTAACAAAGCTAATTCTTTTTAGTAAGTACTGGTTGATTTGCTAGTGTCTAACCTAACTTCAGAATATCCCCCTAAATAGTTAATCTTTGTCATCAGGGTTTACTTATCAGTTTCACCGCAAGTGTTTGGCCGTACCCTTTATAAATGCAGACCCCTTGAGTTGACATTTTTCCTGTAGAAGCATCCTTGAAATTTCACTAATACCTAGTTGATCACAGGGCATCTAGTTTACAATGACAAGCATTGCCCCCAGAGTTGCAAAGCAGATGTTCATTACATTACTTTTTCACTCAGCTGTCTAATAATTGAGTATGTCGCCATGGATGTGAACTTTCCCACTATCTTCGTTACCATTTTGGTGGATATAGGCATGCTGAAGCAATGTAGAATTTGCCTCATGATTACTGACAACTAACCAATTCTCAGACTGATAGGTTATGTGAGAGATGTTATTTACATAATGTCACTGGAGGCAAAGCTGCCATATAAAAGCACTCCTGATGTCAATCAGGTTGTCAGTAACGCACGCTGAACTCATCGCACACAGCCCAAAGCAGAGAGACAGATCCATATATGCTGAGGCACTTAAATGTAACATTCCTAAACCTCAAAGATGACCTAGATGAAGTACACATAACAAATAACCCTCAGCAGCCCCAAATGTGCTTTTTCAGAACAACACCCATGTCAACACATACAGCCACATCTCATAGAGCCTATACTTCTAAGCCCATAAGGCAAGCCACCACACAATCCAGCATTCTAGTCATTGGAGACTCCATTGTGAAACACACTAATGTCCCTCTCACCAGGCTAAATAAGGAGAAAGACACTGTCAGTTGAATATTAGGGGTCAGGATCTGCCACATTACACGCACACACACACACACACACACACACACACTCAGGTCATTGGGTCACAAGTTTCAGTGACTCAGTTGTGGTCCATGTGGGTGTAAATGACCTGAGATGTGCATCTGTAGACTATAGGAAGAGAGAGAGTATGGTGCTCTCAGAATGAATGTTCCAGGTTGGTCTGAGCCTAGCATTGATAAGCATTTTAACTTCTCCAAGGATGATGCCACAATACAAACAGAAGATGGCTGACTTATTGGCTTAGTTTCTAGTGACCATTCTAAGGGAGTGCAGTATTTGTCAGTATGAGAAGAGATGGTCCACAGACCACACTACATTGCCAGGGATGGTCTACACCTCTCCCCTGTAAGCTTTTGAATATTAGCTTAAACATTGTCCACTCCATAGTGCCTTTTTTAGGCAATACCAAACTGAAAATACTTCTGACATAGCAAATCAAAACAAAAAAAATCTGAAGGTGTTTATGCTCAATGCTAAGAGTTTAAGTAATTCTGCTCACTACAACCTGTCCCTCACCCTAGAGAATGCTGATGTCTGTGCTGTCACTTAGACATGGTTTAAAGCTGCAGAGAGCACATGAGCAGTGCAAGACCATGCTTTCCACACATTTAAACCAGCTACCACACAGACAGGGTCTAAAGGTGGAGGTATCTGGATTTACATCAGAAAATAAATATACATCAAGGCTGGTACAATAGGATAATGCACTTGAGCTTCTCCACGTTCAAATCATCATAGGCAAAATCCATCTCACTTCCTTGCATGCTATAGGTTCCTCTAGATGACTCAGGAAACCCATAATGTGTTTAAACTTATTGGAAATGCTCTCCATCCAATACAATACCATATTCATGGGCATCTTTAATTACCTCACTATTAACTGAGAATCATATATGACACCAAGTGTACAGGCACAGAGATTACTGGATTTTGTAAACACAAACTCCCTGGACCAGATTGTCAGTTCACCAACCAGGGGTTCAATCGTACTGAATCTGGTCCCTACTAATATGGGAGAGTGCTGCACACCCCCTAATCTAATATCGTCTCTGGTAAGGTCAGACTACAAAATGTTCTCCTTTGAAGTAAAAATAAAACCTGGAACCCCAGCTAACCCTGGAATATTCAGGAAGTACTCTTAGGCTAACTTCCTACTATTAAGTGATAACCTGGCAAAAAGTTCAGCACCATGTAAGCCCTGTGAACATTGCTGCCTATGCTGAACTGTCCACAGAAACCCTGTACAAGCATGTTAATAGCTGCATAGAGGCAGCTGCACCCACCATGGAGAAGTACAAAACTAACTCAAAAAAAAAAAAAAAAAAAAAAGCCACTGTGGTGGAATGAATACATCAGTAGGCTGTATAACTGTAGGAAGAGAATCATGGCAAAAAATAGGTGGTTAAGCATCCAGCATGATAAAAGTACTCTCATCAAACTAAATAAACAATTCAGTGGAGAAAGTCTACCAAAGCCAAATTTGAAGTAAATTCGGCCTCCCAGGCCAAGGACAACAAGGCATTCTTTAGCTATGTCCGCAACTTCAAAGGCAATATGCAACTGTGTGCAGAGCTCATTGTTAATGGTGTCACTAATACCAAGCCAGAAGATGTAACAAACCTACTGGCTGACAAATTCAATTCCAACTTTATTCCTCTCTCCCGCTCAACCTTCCCTTAAGAAATACCATCAAATATAACTCCTCCTACTATCACTAGGGAACAGGTCCTTAATGCTGTCTGTAAGACCAAGAACACTGCATTAGTGGGCCCAGACGATATCACAGGATGCCTTCTAAATAGCATGAAACATGACCTATCAGGTTGTATGGAATCGCAAACTAACTGTAGCATCCAAACCAGCTTTGTGCCTTGTGAATGGAGAACAGCAGCAATCCCTCTGCACAAAGGTGGGCCATGTGTAAACCCTGGGAAGTTCAGACCCGTAAGTCTCAAGTCTCGTATGCAAAGCTGTGGAAAGAATTATCGTGGAAATGAGCAATAATGACATAGGAAACGTACAGACAATGGATCCCACCCAGTTTGGTTTAATCAAGGGCAGGTCATGCATACTAAACCTGGTGGACGACTTTGAGGAGATCACCAAATCAATGAATGAGGGCAAAAAGGTTCGCACTGCCTACCTTGACCTGGTCAAGGTATTTGACACAATGCCCAATTCGGGCATTGTTGACAAACTCATGAGTTTGGGTATAAGACCTTGTGTCACCTGCTGTATAGCTATCTGGCTCACAGGCAGGACCCAGGAAGTTAGAAATGGGGAGTCCACCACTACAAAAAGAGTAGTTACTAGTGGAGTCTCTCAGGAATCTGTCCTGAGACTGCTTCTTTTTGGCATTTACTTCCTTGAAATCAAGGCTAATGTCAGTGGCCTCTGCCTGGCTAAGTTTGCTGATGACAGCAAATTAGGAGTAGTCATAGACTCCCCCACTGACAGATGTTCTCCAGGAAAGGCTGATACACACAAATAGCAGGTGTAAGAGTCATGTACCAAAACTAAATGCCAAGAAATGCATGATAGTATCCTTTGGGAAGTCATCCATCCCTGGTAATTGTCATATTGACAACACACCCCTAAGAATTAACCCAGTAGTCATGGACTTGGGGGACACATACAGACAGTAATCTAGCCTTTAATCAGTACATGTCTGCAGTAGTTAGAAAAACCAAACTATGTTGTGCAAATCATAAACAAAGGTATGGTATCTAGGTCCAAGGAAGTCATTGTTCCACTGTATTTGGCATTCATCAGACCTCTCATTGAGTACAGTGCCCACTTTGGTATGTACTTAACCAGGCACACCCAACAATTGGAACGTCCACAGAAGTTCCTCAGTAAAAGAATACAGGTTATAAGTAACATGTCCTTTGTAGACCTTATAAAGGTCCTATCCCTGTATTCTGTCTCCTACAGGCTGTTGAGGAGAAATTTATGCTTGGCATACAAGGCATTTTCAGACCTCGCCCTGATGGATCTCCTGCATATCTGCAAAACAAACACCACCAGGATTACCCATTCTAAGACGTAAACCTTGCCTGTGATATAAATAGGACTTCCTGGAGAGACGGGTATAAAGTCCAGAGACTACCCTTTCTCTGGAACAGGCTCCCCATCCATGTGAAGCAGAGTTCCTCCCTAAATCAATTCAAGTGCAACTTAGATAATTGAATGGGGAACAGGAATTCAGCCCTGGTTTGGCACCTATGTCTGTAATGTACACAGGCAGGCTGTAAATGTTTTATCTCCCAAGTCCCTGCTTACACTTATCAAGGGTCCAAGAACTTGTCAGAGATTTGAGATGCAAAAAGGCCCCTGTTAGCCCTGTAAACACCTATGAGCTATTCCAGTTGTTGCATGGGTCTGGGCAGATACATGCCAAAGGGGGCGTTATATTCAATGAGTGGCCTAATGAGGGCCAAGTAAAGGGGGGCAGTGACATCCCTAGATGTAGACACAATCCCTATGTTTGTAAGCTGTGCAATATAGAAGGACTTTCTTACAGCAGTCGACACATGTTTAAAATAATGCCAGACCAATGTGGGAAAATCCTTCAGAACATTGAGATGCATGTCTTTTTTCAAACTTAAGATACCAAATAACAGGATGCACATGAAAAAGCTATGGTGTTACATGAAGAGACTGAGAAATTGACACAACCAGTGTATTGATCAGATCCACACATTGGTTGTTGAATTTGTCAGAGCATTCCAGGCGTGGCATCTCTAGGTTTCCCTACGTGCAGGCCTACTTTTTCATCTGCAGAGCTAGATCAGAGGCTGGCAGTAGATAAAAGTTAGAATCTGTCTGGGAGACTCACTGTCAGCAGTTTGTCTTCAGTGATATTTTGTGGAAGGTGGCATAAGAGGTAGAAGGATGTTATCCTGAAGGAAAAAGTAACCATGTAGTTTGCTATGCTTGCTTTCCAGTTGATCAGTGTTGAAACCAGGGAATGATCAAATAATGTCATGGTAACAATGAGGTGGCATGCAAGTAGGCAGGAAAGAACCCATTCTTTCTCCCATATATATACACCTGTATTGGGTGGCTGGTTGGCCATAATGATATGGGATCTGGCAATCAAATTAATTTTGCAGTTTCAGGGGCTACCCAGGGATACACCTATTTTGTCAACAGATCTCCAGCTTTTTATACAAGATACTGTATGTACACAGATGCACAAGTCTGATAACCAGAAATGCTTTTCCATTCACATGAAACCAAAATCTCTGTACCTGACACTCATCATTCCAAATGCGTTTCTAAATGTAAGAGAGAGAGTAGAACTCATCTTTAGAGCACCATGCTTGGCAAGACAACTCTGGATAACTCACCTGATTGATTTGGCAACAGAGTAACCATTGGCTGTTCTTTTACACTGCAGATTACTCACTCAAGATGAGAAGTTGCTACATCCCAACCTTAAATGCTTGCATTTCCCAGACTGTTACGTACAAGGCTGATTATCCTCACTCACTAATTTTTATCAGACACGTGACCTGTTCCCAACAAAGTAAGGAGATGTATATTACTAGAAGGACAAGGGTCATATGTTAGTACGAGAACGGTATAGATCCTGCTTCCTTCCCATTGACTCGATATCAAGTAGCCTTCAAATGTATTTATGTAAGACCTGCCTTTTTCTATCATGGTGCACCTGCCAGTCACTTCTACCTGTGCCTACAGAGCTGTTAAGTTCAAAGCAGTACTGTCCATCTCTGGCCACCACATCAGTCTATATTCCTGAGACCGCCTGTATCCATGGCTTGTGACTTGAATCTTGCTGTATAGAAACTACTACTGCCACTGTCTGAATGTGCACAGGCAGCTGACATATATAAGACAGACTGGCCATTTATTTTATTCCTCCTTGCCAGGCCAGCAGAGGCATTCAGTAATGTAGTAGATACTTTCAACTGGCTACCAATCTGTATTACATTCTGGAACGACAAATTGGTATTATTGGCAGGGCAGATTGCGACACGCTCAAGAATGTATCTGCCCAGAACATTTCAGCAGCTGACCCACTGTACTACTTTGTGTCTTTTCTAGTCACTACAAGATAGATGCTTAGTCTAGATAAAAGGCAGGCTTTTTGTTTATGCTTTTTGCAAGACATGTTCTAACCCTTCATCCATTCCTGGGCTCAGGCTTTTGCACTGTGCTACTCTTCTATCTTAATTTTATGAATGTCCTGTGACAAGGAGCCTTACAATGAATGTATTAGTGCAGTTTTGTGGCAGTACTCACAACAATTAGACGCTCAGATAGAAGGATCTTAGCTTCCACTAGTCATCCCTCTTTTAATGTGTGTGGCTTCAGAATATCCTTTTTGATGTATGTGATGGTGCTTGTATTTTGTGTATGCTTTTACTCTTCATAATCACTTGGTAGACTAGATAAGGTACATATATCCTTATATGCTATTGGGTGGTGCACTTTTACATCATTAGATGGTAGCATAGTTAATCTGTTCAAATGCCAGCACCAAAAAAGAAGTAGAAATCTGGTATGTTAGATTCTGCTTCAGGCGCGCAGTGTAAGAGGTACAGCTATCTTGCAGTGGTAATCCATCATTTTGAACTTCTGCTCTAAAGGCACAAGTATGTAGTGCTGTGACTGCAACACATGTGAATGGAGTTTGGTTGGAGATGACCTAGTGAGGAGTGGTCTGCTTGGTTCTTCTCTGGATGGCGAGGATTAATCTGTGGTCAGAATCTTCCCACCATTGATTCCTTGGTGTAGAGTGGGGAACTTCTTTGGTAAATGGGCTTCCGGACAAAGTCTTCTTTGGAAGTGGGGAACATATCTTCCAGAGCCCATTGCACAGCGTGCCTCTCTATTAGAACAAGATTGCTCAGGGAAATTAGGGACTTGGAACCTCCCAGAAGCCTGCCAATTAAGGAAGAGCTAACTGCGGGATTAAGACCACACCCTGCTGCCCCACCCCCAGGCAACAACCCTGATGTGTTCCTAGTAATGGGACTTTTTAAGATGTCACTGTGCTGCTGGTTTGGACCCTCACCGAGCAGGTATAGATCCTGGTTGGTCCCATGAGTAAGAGGGTACCAGGGTGGAGTGAGCCATAGGCGGGAAGCAAGGACAAAATTCAGCAGTGGCAGTTGCCAGAAAAATGAAGTAGAATAAAAGCACTTTGCCTGAACAGGAGGGGAGGATGCCCCCCCCCCCCAATGCGTGCTTAAGCAGTTTCTTTCTCTGTTTCTTCATAGTGTCAGAGATTACCAGTTTATACATATGTATTTGAATTTTCTTTAAATTCCTCCTTTTTGCAAGACTGACTTAGAGAGAGACGTTGCTCAGTCTAATGTTCTTTGTTTTCATGATAGCTCGGCCCCCAGAAGCAGTCTAGTGAATTTGATTTTGTTGTAGGTCTTGACTTAACAGTGCCAATACCTGCCTCACTCAAGGTTGTCATTGATTTTAAGTTAGAGGCTTTCTAAGGACATTCATTATTTACTTTATTACAGGCATTATGGCAGTTTCGTATTTATTCCTGAGAAGCTTGGTGCAGGCAGTCTTTGGTGTTGCATTTTAGTCTGGAGTCCACATTTTTTCCATATGTATCACAAGTGCATCTTTCATAATCACAGTAATTTTGGCCTAGTGGTCTTACAAACTTTACAGTTTTTATTTGTTTTACTTATTTTACAGATGTTTCCCCTATTTCATTTTTAAATGATGTTTCTTGTGGGTAGTGCTGATCTTTTTTGATGATTTCAAGCTTCCCTTCTGTCACTCACTGGATCCATCTATTCCTAGTTACTGGTGAGAGCTAGGGCCATTCATTCTCTGGCCACCTTGAGACCCTGAGCAGCCCATCAGACCTCTTGGAGTCACGAGTAGAGTATTAGGGAGTGGGCCAGTCTGTTGATCATCTTAACTGCCCTCCCTCCTTACCTACCTCCCCACAGTGGCCGCGGTTTGCATGATCGCTGCTTATAGATGGTGCATGCATACTTGTTAAGCATACATACCAAGCCCCTACCAGTATGGAGCCAGTGGCTGATATATCAGCAGCCATCTACACACACTCCTGTAGGTGTCAGGCAGCAAGCCAGACCACTTCCCTCCAGCAAGCTCCTCCATTGCTTCCTTTAACTGAAACAGGTTGTCAGGGCTGTGATCAACGTTTTTTATCTCTCTCTACCACAGAGATAGAAAGGTGGTACTGAGCTTTGTTTGCCAGCCTGAGCAGTAACTCCAGACACATTTAATAGCTTCTGTTGAGAAGATGTCATCTGATGAAGGCTATGTTATTTATGGGAACTTGTTGTAACGCTGTAGCCTTCAAAGGCATTTCAAGTCAGAAAATATCCTTACACTACACTCTGAGATTCTTGGTGAAACCTTTGTTTAAACATCAGTAGGGACTTTTTGTCAGTATTATGTTTTACCCTCATCTTGGCTATATCTGAAAGAAGATTCATGTGGAGCCTAGATAGGGTGGTTGTTTAGTGTCTGTTGTGGATGTGCATTTCTTTCATGTGAACATTACCAAAATTGGATGTTTTATTTCGTTGTCTCTGTGGAGTTAGTGGCAATAGCCTCTGCAAGAATTATTTTAATTACTGTATTTTAATGTTCATGCAGCACTGCATAGTTTTTCATAATGACAAGGGTGGCATTTGAGAATCAGTCCATCTTTCAGGCATGTGGCAATCTCAGTTGCCTCTGAACTAATCTTTTCAAATCTCGTTTTTATTTCTTTACCAGTACTACACGGAGTGAAAGTTTTAGGCACCCTGAATAACAGCTTATATTGCAGAAGAAGTATCAGCGAACAGAATGCAGTACCTGCCCTGACCAAACAAAGGTTACCATAGAGATTGACCCATTTGATTGACTTCTGCTTGGGGTCTGAGCACATTGTGCTAGAGCTGCTAACAGTTCTATAGGTTATTTTAAGAGTAGATCACAAGAAGGTGTATATGAAGCTATGACCTGGTCAAGAGTATATGCTTTGCTAACTATTCCAAGGTTTTAGTTAAAATGCTGTTGCAGGGTATCTTATGTTAGATGTTCGATGCACTGCATTAGTTTGTACAGGCTGTCTGATTATTGCTCATACCTCTGAACTGTCCAGATTTGTTGCCTTATATTGTTCCCTATAAAATATGTAGCTTTCTGGCAAATCACTGCAGATTGAAGTCACTAAATGACTCAAACATTTGAGTTTCAGACTACTTGTCCATGCATGCTAAGGCAAAATCTGTTCTAGCAATTTTCTAAGATCAATATTTAAAATGTGTACCCGATTTAAGTTCATAGGTTGTTACTAGGCTATCGGCCCTAGGGCCTATACAAGCCTAGCCATAACAATTCCCTGGCTATTTCTTCCCACACTATTTACTTCCCTGGACCCCTGTCTAGCAGGCCTTTCTTCCCCCTCACCCAATTATTTTGAACATTAAACTTATGACATAGATGCACATACATGAATAGAAAAGAGAAACAATCTATTAACATTTTTTCATTTACATATATTGTACATTGCATTTATTTTCTTGCATGTATTTATTCCCCACAGATTCCATTTATTTCTGTGTAATTTGCTCCTTCCCTTTTGTAAAGATTACATTTCCATTTCTTTTACAATATTCATACTTCAAATACATTTAGTTCATACTTTGATTTCCATTTTCTAGTAATTGCTTTGTTGGCAGCCAATAGCATTAAGGCTTTACTAATATCTAGGCAATCGGATCCTGTAGCCCAGCTCGGAAGAATCATTTCCTTAGTTACATACTATTTCTAGCAGAATGTTCTGTAGAGAATTTTTAACATCTGCTAGCTCATTACACTTCCAAAAACATGTTCCCAGTTAACCCCTTCTTCCCCATAACACCCCCAAAATTTGCTGTCTACCTGAGGAACATTATTTTGAAGTCTGCTTAAAGTATAAAAATACCTATGGGGAAAAAACATGCCCAAGCAAAAATCCAAAACCTTCTGGAATTTGTTGCACTTCCTGTCTCTCTCTTCCCAGTATATTCTAACCATCTCTAATTGCCTCCTGTAGTTAACATGCAGTATTTTATATGCCCTTTTAATATCTCCTTTTTCACAACAGATTATGTTCTAGAGTCAGTTAGACTCTACCAGAGCAGGTCCTTTGATTTAGGACTCCCCTTTGCCAAGACATCAGTCGCTGGTGGGGAAAGTAATCTCTGACCTGCAGTTTAAACTTCTTGTTGTCATTCCACTGTTACCTTTCCCTCTCTAGTTATTTCATCCCAATACATTGGATCCTTTGCCAATTTTCTCAAGTAAATTCCAGCTCCTTCTTGCTTATTTTCTGTACCCATACTTGTAGTCATCCCCAATGTCAAAATTTCCTTTCTCGTGTTGGCTTAATTCTTGGAATACTTTCTGCAACGTTATGAATATAAAATGCTTGTATGATTGTTGTTATTCTAAAGGATCTGCATCCATTAACCCCCCACACTCTTTACTTCTTGAACTTCCCCTGATTCATCATCATCCATTTCCAACGTGAAATGTAGCCCCTCTACTTGTGTTTTGTATATGAGCAGTAACTGCATAGCTCTAATGTATCCCTTCAAATCAGGTAATCACACTTAACTTTTGCCCTCTTCTCCCAGATGCAGTTCAACTTTTTCTTATTGTCGATAACTTCTCGTCTGGTTAATAAAAATAAGTCTGCCCTGTCCAGATTTCTTACACACAGGTTGTGGGGTGTGGTACAGGTGCAAGAGGCCTCCCTGTATGCAAGGTGCTTATTATAACCATACATCTAAGGATAGTCTTGTTGCAGTATGAAAACTTTCCCTCTATTCCTTGTTTAGGTTTATATTGTTTGCTAATAACTTACTGGTAATTGCTTATGGAATGTTGTATTGCAGTTACTTGATTCCACTAATTTCTACCATAATTTACAAAGTCTTCATTAGAAGAACTGAAGATTGTCTATTACACGCTTTTAATATGGGACACATTTCATTTGCTACCAGAGGGATCAGTAACATAAAGTATTTTCTTGCAGTGGCACTTTTGTCTGGTTGTAGACGTAACTTGATTACATCTAACCTTGAGTGAAAGTCTTCGTATTGTGGTTTTTACTTTGAAATGCAAATGCGTGGAGTTCTGAAGAGATCTGGAAAAAAAATTCTGCTGCTTACAGTTATCGAGTGGTTTTGAAAACAGTCTGGCGTTAGGCTTCCCTATCACCAATTGGGTTTGATCAGTAGCATTCAATAGTGACAGAACCATCGCTGAATAAGTGATTCTGGACTGCTGCATGATAAAGCAAGGAGCCCCTCCTATTGGTTCAGGCTGCTTCAGGGCATTGAAGCAACCTGATCCAAGAATTGGGAAGTGGTTAATGTGGAAGAGGAAGCACTTTTTTAATATTTTTTTCAGGGACTGTGTTCTACTTCCAGGATGTGGGAAGAAGGCAAGTACTTTGTGTGAGAGAGGGTATGTGTATGTGAGGTGAATGTATGGATTGACTGCCACATCTGTATAAAGGTTAAAATAAAGTACTTGTTGCTATTTTTATTTTATTACATTTTAATATCAGAGGTATATTCAGTCTGTAAAGTTGGATTTAATTAGATGCAGGGGCCATCTGTGGATAAACGTGAATGACACTTGTCATTTGTTTAAAATTAGCATTATTTTGTCTTTTCAGAAGTAGTGTGCATTTTTTTATTTATTTATTTTTTGCTTTCTGTAGCAGTCTGGTATCAACATTGCACTAAATAAGTAACCTGTCTATGGTGGTGTGAGCAGGATGTGTGTGATAGCAACTAATCAATGGCAGAGTGTTGCAATATAGCAGCACTTAGTTCTCCTGTTGAGTTTTTTGGCTCTTCATTCCTTCTATGTGCAGTTCCTTTCTCTTTGTGGATTTTATCCATGTGCTTTGGTTTCTTCTCCAAGATACTCAGCAGTATAATGTATGCCTCGGGACATTTGTTGTACTTTTCATCCTAATCTAACACCATAGTGGGGAAAAAAATCTAACACTAGAGTGATATACAGAATATAACTGTATTTTGGGTAGTAGGAAGGCAGGCACTATTCTCAAAAAGACAATGTATTTATTTATGCATAATTTTTTGTTCAGAACATCATTATGTAGTCAAAAGTTAGTTAAAATCTCAAATGCACCTACAACTTTAATTTCTGAGGTCTTAGCAGACCCCCATCTTAGTTCAGTTACTTCCTCCAAACTTAAATTACAATGGAGTCTTGGCCAGTTACAGTGTGTTAAAAGTATGGGGGTGGGACGGGGGGATAAAAAAGTAAGATGAAGTATGAAAAGGCAAGAAAGAAGAAATCTGATTGGGTGGTGTGGGGACAAGATGAGCGGAACACAGGGGGCACTTGGGAAGTGCAGGTGAGACTAATGGGTAACAGGGGGGGGGGCACCCATGGAGTATTGATTACGTCTAGACATCTAAGGTATAGGTAGTCAACAAAGTGGCTATAATGAGTGGGTTTATACTGAAGCAGCCTGTGGATGAAAGTAAATGAACACATTTCCATGATTGTAGGTTAACTGACTTGCTGTAATACAGCCCCACTCCACTATATTTGGCACTACCCATTCAGTTGCTTCCTGCAGCCCCTCCTTGCTTTGAAGTCACCAGTCGCTATTGCCTCGTACTACTAGGTTATGTAACCAGAACAGAACCACAGCTGTTTTAATATGAATGAAATTTAGAAGCAGGTATCAGTGCTTCTGTGGGCTTAAGCAGAAGGAACACCTCATAAAATTGCTGTTGGTCAGTGGTTCATAAAACATTATAACTTATTGCAGTTAACCAGGTTGTACCACTGAAACTACAGGTCTTAATTTTAGGAGAGCTGTTCTGGGAGAGGGGGGACTTAAGTGATTTGCTTGACATCACACACACTACTTAAATGGAAGTTGATAAGATTCAGAACTGGGTCTCCAGCTTTGCAGCCCTGTGCTGCCTGACAGTAAAAATATGAAATAATGCAAATGGATGCTCTCTGTGCTTAAAATATACCTTCCCTTATAGTAGTAGTGGCACAGATACAGCTAAACTGTGATGCATAGCAGGAAGGGTGCACGTAATCCAAAAGAACATGGCTCCCTTGATAGTTCACATAAGCGCTAATGACTGGCTCACCTTGTCATTTAATCATTTACCTTCTTCCTAAGCAGACTGACAAACAGCAGTTTCACCATCTTGTACCGAGTAAAGCAATTGTGTCTATTTTATAACTAAAGGTGTTTTTTTTTTTTTTTTTTTTGCTAACAGGACCTGGCAGCGTTCATTGTATATTTCATGGTAAAACTAACTAGGTATGTTAAAAATTAATAACAAAACCTATTGTTTTCTTCTGAATTTGTTCCAGTTTCTAATTTGTCATATTTCTTGACATTTAACATTAGATGGTTGTTAGTTTCAAAGTAATTCAGAATTTCAAGAAATTGGCTGCTAACATGTTGCACCCTTATAACTGCTTACATTGAAATTTCTTGAAAAAAGATTTAAACATTGCTTAAGAAAATGTACGTGTCCGTTCTATTTAGCTATGAGATGCAGGAAGGGAATTAAAGTGAGATTTTGAATTCACTTTAAGAGTTTAGCTGTTGCATGCATGTATAAAGATTAAAATATGCTAGTTGAGGTTTGTGGTTACTAATTTAACTCTGACAGTAGGAAGCTGTAATTCTAAGAACCGTTGGACCAAAGGACCACACCTCCTCAAGTTTTGGCTTGATTCATATATGAGATATCTTCAAGTGTTACACATTAAAGTGTTTATTCATTCAGTTTTTGTGTTTTAACTCTGATTAATGCAAAGTTTCAACAATGAATCAGTTTCAAATAGTTGACTATCTGGATTGCTTTTCTTTAATATATCCATTGGCAATTAAGAAATTTGTGACAGAAATTTTAACTTATTTTAATAATTCTAGATCTGAATTACTTTGAAAATATAGAAGCACTGATGGTGTTTTTTATTAAAATTAGACCTTTCCGCCAGGGGAACCCACAGGATTTATTGCAGAGAGGTGCAAACTGAGACCCCCCCCCCCCCCCCCACACACACACACACACACAGCCATTCCAGTCTCCCATTACTAGGCTGTTTCTCCCCACTTGCCATAAACACTGTTCAAAACTCTGTGTGCATACTGTTTTATGCTTTACTTCAACAATGATTACAGATATTTGGGTACAATTTTTATTTCAAATTTTATAGCACAGACACTGATAGACATTTGCTAAACAAAGCAATAGTCTTATAGTGAAAACAGACTTGGCATTAAAACCTCACTACCTTTGATACTCACAGTAATTGAAACCCACATTCAAAGAAAATACATCTGGCTAGTGGCGCTTTAAGTTTGCCCCTGGGCTGTTTTCAAATCATAGGCCCCTTGCACTCATTTTTAGAACCATACAAAAATTCTTTACTACAATCAAGAAGGTGAATCAGTTATAATATATAACAATTGAATTATATCCCTTGTATAATACAGCACCACTTGATTTGTTTTAAATTTATAGTTTTGAACATTTTCCCATTAAACAATGAAAAAAAAAACATATGAGCCAATAATGACCAACTGCCCAATTTAGAACATTTCAACCATAAAAGGGCAGTCAAGACTTCTGTCATTACATTCTACCATTATCAGTCAATATGCACAATCTGTGCAGAAGGAAAAGTCATCTGAATAATTCCACATTAGAGATCTGAAACTAATGAAGAGATTGTTGCTAGAAAACAACTTTATAATTCAGTGTTTCATCTACAAATTCAGTGCCTGCTGTCCTTGAAGAATAAATTGCCTATGTTACATTAAAAAAAATAGTAAGCTGCCATATTGCAATAGGGAATGGGTGGCAAGCTGAAAAACAGGCTCATAGTTACTAGGCACCTCATCCAAATGAGGACATACTCAGGTCTGCAGCACCCCACCTCCTTAAAATACAAATATACATGATGTGGGAGTAGATCCTATAGCCCTCTGCATCAAGATGCAGGTATGCTACGTGCTGTGCTACTAACACTGTTTTGAAATTCTATAAGACAACAGTGATATAATTTGCTGAACAAAACGGTTGTACATTTTAAGCAGACATCATGAGCAGCAGTAAACTTCTCTTCCCTTGATGCTCTCAATTCCTTGAAAATGCACCTGAAAGTAATTCCACCTGCTAACGCTAACTAGGGCATTTCACTGTCTCTCTCACACACACAAACACACACACCCCTCAAGCTCTTAATGCAAGAAATCTGGACAAAGCCTAAAATAAATAGGGACAGATTATAACTATTTCTCTCATGAATTCAGAAAATTGTTAGAATAACAGGATTTGTGTTCGTATGCATTTTTCTAAAGGATATGATGTCTAAATCTCAAATGTCTGTCATTATTTAGCAACTTCAATTCTTTTTAGGATGCATATGGGGCAAAAACTTGGACAGCTGAGGGGGTATGCTACCTCCCTCTTGTACATACACACCCACTCACAAAGCCCCCAAACTAGGGACACATTTAGAAAGTTGCTAAAATAACAGGATTTGTGTTAGAATGCATTTTCTGAAGGATGTGAAGTCTTAAACTCAGATAGTCATTACTTTCCTTAGCTCATCCCAGTGATCTGTCAAAAGCAGAATTTTTATAAGGAACAGACCAAAGATATAAGGCAAAAATCAGGACATTCTGAGAAAATCTGTACAGTTAAGAGGTGTAACACACACACATACATCCCCCTACTTCCTTAGAAAGGGGGTAGAACAAGTTTTCCATTACTATGCTTTTCTGAAAGCTATGACGTCTAAAGCTCAAATGTCTGCCATTATTTTCTGACTTCAGTCCTCAATGATTTGCCAGAAAAACACAATTTTATGCGAAACTGAAAATATGAGGTAAAAATTTGGATAATTGCAAGGCATAACTCTCAACCTCTGACAGCAAGAAATCTGGACAAAGCCATAAATAAAAGTGAGACAACGGCCCAAAAGTATGAACAGTTTTTAAATACTGCTCTTACAAACTTAAAACGTTGATAGAATAACAGGTTTTCATTAGCACGAATTTTGTGAAGGGTATGAAGTCTGAAACTCCAATGTATGTCATTATTTTCTAACTTCTGATTTGCCAGAAAAACACAATTTTATGAAAAACTGACCAAAAATATGAGGCAAAAATCTGTACAGCTGAGAGGTATGTAATGTGAGGTGAAGCCCCCCCCTTACTCATAGTCCTACCTCCCTCTTACTTACACACACCCCTACCTTTACCTACCTACTTCTTACTTAAACACATGCACACCCCTACCTACCTACTTTTTACATCAACGCACCCCTACCTACCTATTTCTTACACGCACACACCTACCTCTCACGTGTACATTTGTCCGTAGTACAAACGTCTTCTAGAATTCAAATTCCGCTCAGTAGCAGAAGATGTAAACCATCGGCCGCACAGACGGAGAAGACGAAAACAGGTCACAAGCACCTGTTCATCTGTGCGACTGGAAGCAAAAGGGTAGGTCGCAAGCACCTATTCATTTGTGCGACTGGAAGCAAAGGGGGTTCTTAAAGAAGAATGCCCTTAAAATATATATGTATGTGTGTGTGTGTGTGTGTGTGTGTGTGTGTGTGTGTGTGTGTATTTTTTTTTAATTAAAATTATTCTCCCAGCCAGCCGGTTCCAGGGGGTGCAAGTGTTGTAAGTGCACCCCCTTGCTCCTGCTTATGGGCACCCTTGCTTCCTGCTAACAAAGAACTGTGGCTGCAGCATGATTCACTCCTAAAACTAAAACATACTTCTAAAAGCCAGTAGCTAGGGATCAAGTCACAGATGGATGTATGGTTTTGGTATAGGCTAGACCAAAAGCTACTTACTTTGCAAAAAATCAACTATGGACATAGTAGAATATTGATGGCATTTCATGTACAGTGAATATAAAAAGTGTGTACATCCGTTAAAATGCCAGTTTTTTTGTGGTATAAAAAAATGAGACCACAATAAATCATTTCAAAACTTTTCACCTTTAATGTGACCTATAACCTGTGCAATTCAGTTGAAAAACACATCTGTTAGGGGAAAAAATGTAAAAAAATAAAAAAAAAAAACTTAACAATAAGCTGGTTGCATAAGTGTGTGCACACTTAAACTAATACTTTGTTGAAGCTAATTTTTATATCGCAAAAACCTTTCATTTTAACTCATGTGTGCACACTTTTTATATCCACTGCATAGCTTTACATGCATTTAAAATGCTGGGTTATTGAAATGATCATTTAACTCAGACTTGTACACATGGTTTGAATTAGTGTTTTTCTTTCCTTGGTGCAAAACCATCCCCATTTCATCAGGAATGTTACCTACTATATTGTCCTAAGATTCTTTTTAGAACCTTTAACTAGGTTCATACACCAGTGTGATTTTTGCATTTGAGGCAGTTTTTAAAGGCAAGGAGTAGGTACTGAACAGAAGCAATCCTGCTGATACACACACACACTCTTCTCCTAATGTCTGCCACTTATATTTCTGCTCCTGTTAGTGCAGGAACTACTGCCTGGGATGGGTAGGTTATAGCAGGATTGCTTTGCACTTCTTGTATTTCAGTTATTTAGATGTATCTGTATCTACACAAGGTATGGATCTTGGAGAGAAAGCATGTCTCCTGTGGGCTGACAGGTACCGTGCAGATTTTTATAGCAGTTATCTCAGTTAAAGTCAAAACATTTTTAAGAGAAGCTCTGCATAATTCATCAAGGTAAGGAACAATGCACCTGTTTTAGCTGGTTATTTACATTGTGTTGTAATGTATTGTTTCACTTGTCACAGTGAAACTTGCAGTTATCCTATCAGTTGTGAAAGCAAGAGTACAAGACAAAGGAGATAAACACAGTTACATAAATGGTGACAGAAACCAACTATTTACTAAACCCAAGCTTCTGAAATGTTCCTTCCCTATACTTTTAAGACAATAATAGAGCATGTCTGACAAAATCCAGAGTATGTTTTCAGACAGTCAAAATGAAGTAAGTGTAAATAATATGTAAGCAGCAGGTTTATTTGCTTATCTGTTATTCCAGTTGCACGTGCTGAGCAGGATTACTTTCGCAACAACACATCATCTGTAGGGTAAAACTCACCTGTCTGACAATGGTCTAAACCTGACTTGCGTTCCCTGTTAGTGGGCGAACTGTCACTGCTATTCTGGATTGCTGAATATTTATCCTGTTTTGACAAGAGGGTGTTGAGTGCTAAAGTGCTTATTAAGTAATAGGAGAGCGATATTTAAATATACCTTTCAAACGTGGATTACCAAAATATGAGCTTAAGGTGTCAAACGTTTGCACCAAAAGTAAATGAATGGGGGGTGGGGGTGGAATTTCTGTGGCATGATAGCAAAGCTGTTGGAAAACTGAATTAGTATGCCTTACTTATTTTTCCTTTCATGTCGTGTTGCATAAGACGCATTGCAAATGCAGAGGTGATGTGATGCATTTAATTGGACCCACACAAGTTTTATAGTTACTTTATAGTTACTTAGGCTTTTGGACTAACTTGATCCCGTCTTTGGATGGTAATAATTAACAGTTCCAGTAAAAGGGGGTTCATATCAATTATGTGTTTGTATTTTTGTCAATAGGCCAGCATGATAAATCTTCATCTTTCATCCGCCATTGTGTTATATAGTTAAAGTATAGATGTTAAGTTGTCTATCTCGCCTTCATTCTTGCTGGATGGGTTCGGAGCCGAACCTCGGCTCCGACTCGGTCACTCTAAAAGCTCGAGAGCTAGTTCCACCGGCTCGAGGCTCCCCTATATCCCACAATGCTAGGCGGTAACTCCTCAGATCTCGTTTGCCGCTATAGCGATCGAGGTGCTCTTCCAACCGGCTCTCAGGTTAGTTACTTTAAAAACAAAGTTAACTAAGATAGACCCCCTTTAAGTTAGTTTTTCTGTATTTTTTACTTATTTAGGTAGTTTCTTTAACATTCCCTTGCAAATTCTTCCCCTTTTTTCCAAGAACTTTCAAGAGTTCTTCCCTTAGGCCTTTAGGCCCTGTCCCTCCCTTCCTAGTAGTTGGAGTGACTGTGTTTTCTGTAGGAATTATTTAGTTTAATTTAGTTTAATTTAGTTTAATTTCATTTAGTGTAATCTGTGTGTGTGTGAGTGTGAGTGAGTACACTATCTTCTTTAGAAATGTCTAAAGAATCGAAGGTCTCAGGCTTTAAGAAGTGTGACTCGTGCTGTCAGAAGATGTCTCTGACAGACGGTCACACTTCTTGTGTATACTGCCTGGGACCTTTGCACCTGCAGGACTCATGCGCTGTTTGTCATGGTTTCAGCCCTAGAGTCCTGCAGGAGCGAAAAAATAAGCTTATTTTAAGGGGCTTATTGAAGCCTGAGGGTCCCCCGACTCAATCTTCGGGGAAACCCTCCAAGCCTACCAGACCGCCGGCTCCTGTATCTGAGTCGTCTTTGGGGGCTTAGAAACCTGTTCGAACATCGGCTCCGGCTGGAGCCGATGATTCTCGAATACATGTTCCCACTGTTCCCTCGGCTCCGGCCGGAGCCGAGGTAGTCACTGCTGAGTCTGCTCCGATAAGGCTATCGGAACCGACTTCTAGAAAGAGGTCCAGGTCACCATCTATCGGCTCCGTTCATTCGGCTCCAGCATCTCCATTGTTGTCTGAACGGAGCCATAGATCTCACTCCTCTAGGTCGTCGAGACTGTCAGATCATGACCTTCAGAGGGTAGTGAGTCGACTTCTGAAGTCCGAGGCACTGGCCCAGATGCTTCAGAGCCCGACTCAACAGTCGATGGCTAATCCTGTCACTCAGAATGTTCCTCCTCTGACTCTCTTGAGTTCGGAGCCGGGGCAGCTCGGACCCGAGACTGTGGGTGCATTGGAACCGATACCTTTGTCTTTGGTGCCGTCGTCTGCTCCGATGTCTTCTTTGGAAGAATCTCGGCGCCGGACTTCCCTCGTCGGCTCCGAGGGGGTGAGTGGCATCGGACCCTTGTCCGACCCCGGTCTCCCTCTCGGTGCTTCGGCGCTGGTGAGTTCGGCTCCGACATCGACCTCGGAGCCATCACTGTCGGTGCCGAGGGAGGTTTTCAGCTTTTCGGAGCGGAGACCCTCTGGCTCTGCCTGACAGAGGTGCCTTCGAGGTCATGAGGAGCGTGTTGGAACCTGGTTCAACCCCACAGTCGGCTCCATCTTCCCCTCCCTCCACGGTGCCTGCGGTGATTTCTTCTCACTCCCTCATCCCGGATCGTAGAGAGCCAGCTCCTCAAGTATCCCCAGTGGGGATCTCCTCCTCTTCCGAGGCATCTCCTGACACGGTAGGAGAGCCCCGTAGGAAGAGGCAGTGCAAGAGGAAGCACATCGACTCCCCTGAGTCTGTCACCTCTGACACTGATTTAGAGGATTCTGAAGGTTCCCCTCGTTCCCCCTCTGAAGATGTCTCATTCGCAGACATCCTCGAAATCTTAAAATAGAGGGGGAATTGGCCAGCCCTCAACCCTTCAGAGGATGAATCAGTGTATCTTGAGGCGTTTGGCTGTCGCCCTTCCACCTCCTGGGTGTCCCCTCCCTTTGACCCCCTCATGGAAGTGGTGGCGAGGAAGGTCTGGACGGCTCCTGACTCAGTGGAACCCACCCCCAGGAGACCATCAAAATTTGTCACTGCCCCCAAAGACAAAGAATTCTTGACCAAAGGCGTCTCTGTTGATGCTATGGTGGTGGCTGCAGCCACCAAGAAGGAGCTTGCTGATCCTTCAGTGCCTGTTCATCCTCCTAACAAGGAGTCTAGGACCATGGACAGGTACGGGAAGCGGATGTTCTCGTCAGCGACCTTTTCTATGCGCTCGCTGAATTACCTGTGTCATTTCACTCATCTCCAGAGGGATTTGCTCAAGGAAGCGAGTGAAATGTTAAAGGATCCAACAGCTGCGGGTTTTCAGGATAGGATGAACTCTCAGCTAGCGACCCTCAATTCAGTAGCTAACTCCTCCATGCGCCTTCTTTCATACGCGGCGGATGGGGCGAGTAGAGCGGCAGGTACAGGTGTGGCGTTACGTCGGCATGCCTGGATGCGGCTGTGTAACTTTGCGGACCCTTTCAAGTCGTCCTTCACTAACTCCCCTTTTGATGGATCATCCCTTTTTGGTCCTCAAGTGAAGGAAACCCTGACTAGGTGCGAGACTGATGGCAAGACTCTCTCTGCCGTTGGAGTCCATTTTTCTACTCCTTCTAGGCCTTACCCCAAGGGCCAGAAGGGGGGAAAGATGTGGTTCCGCAAACAACCACAAGGAGTTTCGCCTGACGCACAGAGTCGGTTCCCCCCTAGAGGCAGAGGGGGGAACAATAATAATAGACGCTGTCCTAGAGGCAGAGGGGGCCCGCAGAATCAGGGCAGTCGAGAATCCTTCTCTGACCAGCCCTTTCAGCATCCCTGAGGTGTTGCCCGACTGTCAACCTTCGGAGGCAGTCGGGGGAAGATTATCTCTGTACCCAGAAGCCTGGCTTTCCCTTACTCAAGACAAATGGGTACAGTCTATCATTTCCGAAGGCTACAAAATCCCTTTCTTTCGCATTCCAAAGCAGTCCGGAAAATCCCTTCCAGACGTTCCACCCAGTCAAAGGGAGCAAGCGGCATTAGAAATTTCAAAGCTGCTAACAAAAAGAGCTATACAACCAGTATAGCAGACCAACAAGGATCCGGAATCTACTCCAAATTCTTTTTGGTTCCAAAGAAAACAGGGGACTGGAGACCTATTTTGGATCTCAGCAACTTGAACAAGTTTGTCAAGAAAACAAAATTTCAGATGGTCATGCTGCAGTCCATTCTGCCCCTTCTGGGGCGGGACAACTGGATGTGCTCTATAGATCTCCAAGATGCATACTATCACATCAGAATGAACCGACGCTGCAGGAGATTTCTCCGCTTCAGGCTGGGAACCAGTCATTTTCAGTTCAGGGCCCTGCCCTTTGGTCTCACTACAGCCCCCCCCCCCCGGAGTGTTTACCAAATGCATGGCAGTGGTCGCCTCTCAGCTGAGACAACAAGGATTCCAGGTGTTTCCATATTTAGACGACTGGCTCCTAACAGCCCCCACCAAGCATCTTCTCCTTCTTGCCAGAGACTACACCTTACACACATGTCAAACACTAGGCATTTCAATAAATTACGAAAAGTCTGTCTTGTCGCCTTGTCGTGTTATTACCTTCATAGGCGCAAATCTAGACACAGTCAACATGTCAGCCAGACTCACAGAGCAGAGAATATCAGACATACACAGACAAGTCTCTCTTGTCTTGCAGAGCAACAAAGTCAAAGCCAGACTGATCCTGAAGGTCTTAGGGATAATGGCGGCGGCCATCCCTCTTCTACCATTAGCTCGCTTCCATATGAGAATCTTACAATGGATGCTCTTCACACAATGGTCTTTCCAACGACTTCCAATGTCCCATCCTATTCGGATAACACAATCGTGCAAGAATCATCTCTCTTGGTGGATCACATCTCCCCAGCTCTTCCTAGGGAGACGTGTTGTTCCTTCCCCTCCGGTTGCTACAGTGCCAACGGACGCCTCCCTGATCGGGTGGGGGGGGCATTACCAGGGCAGGACGGTCCAAGGCATGTGGTAACCTTTCGAGTGCCACTTGCACATAAATGTCCTAGAGATGAGAGCAGTGCTTCTAGCGTTGCAAGCCTTACAAGACTCTCTTCCCAAGGGAACTATAGCAATTCAGACAGACAATATGTCTGTAGTGTGGTACATCAACAAACAAGGCGGAACCAGATCTTGCCCCCTATGTCGAGAGGCACTCAGACTGTGGCAATGGGTGATTTCTTCTCAGCGGTTTCTGTTAGCAACGCACATTCCCGGGAAGTCCAATGTGATTGCGGACAAATTGAGCAGAGCTATTCTCATGCCTCACGAGTGGTCTCTGAAGAGTTCAGTGTTGGAGAAAATTTTTCAAAAGTGGGGCTGGCCTTGCTGCGACCTTTTTGCTACTCCCCAAAACAGCAAGTGCGACGATTTCTTCACCCTCTTTCCCTAACCAGGCCACCCCAGCAGAGACGCTCTAGTCCACGATTGGCCCCGGGGACTTCTGTATGCCTTTCCACCCTTCCCACTGATATCTCAACTAATTCAGAAAGCCATCGCTCAGAAAGCTTCCATGATCCTCATTGCCCCTTACTGGCCTCGACAGGTTTGGTTCCCATTTCTTCACCGTTATCTGTTGGAGCAACCCTGGCATCTGGACCCAGTTCCAGACCTCCTGACTCATCAGTCGGGTCAGTTGCACCGCTCCCTCCCTTCTCTGAACCTCACAGCGTGGTTCCTCCTATTCCAACTTTAGCCAGGCTTCCTCTAATATCTCACTCAGTTCGCGATACTTTGATAGCCTCTCATAAATCCTCCACTCGGAAGATTTATGATAGTAAGTGGAAACGTTTTTCCTGTTGGGCACAGTCAAAGGATATAGATCCTTTCACTGCTTCTATTCAGTCTGTTTTGGATTTTCTAGCCGAACTTTTCCACTCAGGTTCGTCTCCGTCCACCATCAAGGTTCAATTGGCGGCTATATCTAATTTTCATGTCTGTGTCTCAGAGTCTTCCATTATGTCTCACAAGCTCTGCAAAGCTTTTCTAAAGGGAGTTTTTCTCCTCAAACCACCTATCAGGGATCCTCCTCCTCAATGGGATCTCAACTTGGTTCTGACTTCCTTAATTCTTTCCCCCCTTTGAACCCGCGGCTTCATGCTCAGTGAAGTTACTGTCTTGGAAAACACTCTTTCTGGTAGCTATCACTTCAGCTCGAAGAGTCTCTGAACTCCATGCTCTGTGTAGTCGACCCCCTTATCTATTGTTTCATAAGGATAGGGTATCTTTACGTACTAACCCGTCCTTTTTGCCTAAGGTAGCTTCACCAGCAAATTTGAATCAAGCCATTGATCTTCCAGTTTTCTTCCCTAACTATTCGAACAGGTCAGAACAGAGATTACACTGCTTGGATGTTCATCGCCAACTTGGGTACTATTTAGACAGGACCAAACAATCCCGGAAATCCGATCAACTGTTTGTGTCCTATGCAGAAGGTAGAATGGGCCTTCCAATTTCTAAGGTGTCTCTCTCTAGATGGCTTACTTCGTTGATTACCCTTGTTTATGAGATCAGACATCAACAGCTGCCATCCAAACCCAAGGCTCATTCGACTAGAGCTTTAGCCACATCTATAGCTTTTCAAGACAGACTGCCTATTGATTCGATTTGTTCTGCAGATACTTGGGCTTCTCCCCATACCTTCATATCTCATTATAAGTTGGACTTAGCCTCTAGAGGCCGAGCCAACTTTGGTTCCACTGTACTCAAGAGTCTGTTCCGATAGGCCACCCGGGACAAGGTGCTAGGGACGCGGTCCCATCCAGCAAGAATGAAGGCGAGATAGACAACTTAACATTTAGAAGTTGTGTACCTACCATAACGTTCCATGTTAGTTGTCGTCTTCTCGCCTTCATTCTTGCATCCCACCCTCCTTCCCCCTAGCCTGGGCAGACCTAGAGGAGATTGTCTTGTGACCTCTTTATCTTTCTCCCATGCTACCACCTCTATATATGCCTCTGTTAGGTTTAGGACACCTCACACTCAGCCTTATAGAGGTGGGTTACCTTTCTCCATGTTATGAAGTTTTTTCCTGCTTGGCCTAGCTTTCAAACGAGATCTGAGGAGTTACCGCCTAGCATTGTGGGATATAGGGGAGCCTCGAGCCAGTGGAACTAGCTCTCGAGCTTTTAGAGTGGCCGAGTCGGAGCCGAGGTTCGGCTCCGAACCCATCCAGCAAGAAAGAAGGCGAGAAGAAGACAACTAACATGGAACATTATGGTAGGTACATAACTTCTAATTCCTGACCATACCCTTCAACTTCTTAGTGCAAGAAAATCTGGACAAAACCTGAAATGGGGAGAGAAAGGCCCAAAAACTGGGATTTAAATAGTGTTTTTATAAACTTAGAAAGCTGCTAGAAAAACAGGATGCGAGTTGGTATACATTTTCTAAAAGCTGTGAAGTCTGAAACTCAAATTTGTCATTTAGTGATTTCAATCCTCGGATCATCCTAGAGATTTAACACAACAGCAAAGGAAACCATAATGAAATACACTCGGGAGGCAGCAACTAGGACCATAATCCAAAATTGAATGTTGCTTCTGGTACCCTAGCATATAGCCTTCAAGAAGGCTATATGCCGTGGTACCAGAAGCACCATTAAAGAAGATGATATGCTGTGGTACCAGAAGCACCATTAAAGAAGACGATATGCTGTGGTACCAGAAGCACCATTAAATTTTGGATTATGTTCCCAGTTGCTGCCTCCTCCTTCATAGAGATTTGCCAGAAAACTACAAATTTTCTGAGAAGCAGACCATAACCATCTGGGCAGTTGAGCAAGATGTTCCTGACCCATAAAGAAATGGGAGCACAACTGGTTTACTGCATATTCATTCAGAATTACTTTTAACAGTAGTCAAAGGCAAGTAACCTTAGCTGGCTCAATAAGCACCCTGTGCCGGTCTCATGAAAATGTTTTTCATGTTTCACTGTTGCAGTCATTACATTTGGGTAATCTGCTGGCTGGTTGCCCTCAGTCGGCCTGAATTCCAAAGTCTTGGGTCCTGCGTCAGTTGCTGTCTTCTCTTCCATGACGCCAGGGGTATAAAACATGCAGCCGACACCATTTTCTTTAGTCTTTCTTGCCGTGCGGTGCCCGAAGCAGAAGCATTTTGCAAGTGCCGGTCAGCCAACTACTGAAATATTCGAGTTTGAGTTTCAGAACCGAAGTCTTCACTAAAGCTAAGTACCCAGTTGGGGAAACTTTTTTCTTGCTTTTTACCGATGTCAGAAAAAGTTAATAATTGTATTACTTGTGGGAAGCAAATACCTCATAAGGCTTTCCATTTATACTGTATTCCTTGCCTAGGCCCTGATCACAACGTGCCTGGCTGTCGGTTTTGTGCTAGATTTAACCAACGCATTATTAAGCGTCTGTATATTTTTGCATCAAAGTATTTTGGAAACAGATTTAACTACCCTGAAATGTCGTCGGATAGCAATCTGACTGCCGGAGCACATAAAAAACACAAAGAAAAGGACAGAGAAAGCCAGTCGAGATCCAAAACCGATGACGAAGCTTCTCCTAAGCCAGTCACCGGTACTCAGTGAGGCGCTTTCGCAGCCCCTGATACCCGCTACCTTCAAGTATCAGGCCTCTACCAACATCCATGTGGAGTCTGGCATGCCACAAGATACTCAATGTATTGGACCGACAGATGCATCTCTCTCTCGGATGTGTCCGGAGTTACTGAGCAAGCACCGGCTTCTGAGGGTCTATTCAGACCTCAACATTTATATATCAAACCGACGACAGCTGCAAAACCAAAGACAAAGGCAACTTCCAAAACTAAAACAACGAAGCATGAGCCATATGCACAGGCCTCTATGCCTAGAAAACAGATGATCAAAATGGCTGAAGACCTTATTACCTTGATCAGGGGTACCCATCCCCCTCCCGATAAGGGGCCTAGGCAAGACACTGATTATGAATCTTCAGATCAGGTTTCTATTTCTTCCGATTCCTCTTCTGATCATGAATTATCTATACCTCCCTATGAGGATTCTGATGCTGAGGAGTCTATTCCATCTGCATCCCCTCCAGAGGATTATTCATTTGGAAAAACCTTGCATAGTTTGAGGGAGCATCTTCACTGGGAGTCAAGACTTCTCAGAATCAAAAAAGAGGCTCAGGGATTTCCTTCTCCCTCAGCATAAGCCTTTAGCCATTCCCCCTGTTTTAGACATTGTGGATGATGTGTTTTTGGAGTCAAGCTTGACCCTGACTCCTTACCTCTGGCTCCCAGTAAACCTGACAGATATTACAGGGTCCATGACTCACATAAATTTTTATTTAGAAACCCTGCTGCTGATCCTGAAACTATTTCACAAGGTCCAACGGGAGTTAAGGCCTCAACAGCAAAAAATCCTACCCCCTCTGACAGAGATTCAAGGGCACTAGACAGATGGGGGGAAAAAAGGTTTATACATCTGCAACCTTGGCAGTCAGGGCCTTAACCTGTCAATTTCATATGCTTAAGTACCAACAACTTGTTATGGGATTGCTGAAACAGAAAATTATGTTGATTTCAGAATGTGCAGAAAATAAAGAATTGCAGGAATTATTGCATGCAGCTGAACTGCGGTAGTGGTGCTGCGGTAGCGTTGTCGCCTCACAGTAAGACGTTGTCCTGTTCGATTCTCAGCTAGAGCATCTTCTGTGTGGAGACATGGGTGAATGGGCATACCTTCGTTGAAGGTTGTGCGTCAGGGCCAGAAACTCGGCACGTAAAAATCTACTGCCAATCATTAGCGGACCAGAGTTCCGCTGTGGCGACCCCTAACCGGGAAAAGCCGAAAGAGACAACAACATTGCATGCAGCTGAACAAGTTGGAAAGCATACTTTGCAGTGTGGTTTTGATTCCTTAGAGGCCTCCTGCAGGACCGCAGTTACTGGATCTGTGATTAGGAGGCATGTCTGGTTAAAGGAACAAAATTTGCCTGATCATGTTAAAGCTAAATTGCTAGATGCACCTTTACATCATGATTCTCTGTTTGGTATTAAGGCAGAAGAGGTTTTAAAGAAAATGGAAGACAAAGCTACGTCTATGCAAACTGTTAAAGACTTCTTACAAGTGCAGCCACCAAGATTCAGTAGAAACTGGCCTAAAAAAATTGGTCCTTTCCTGTGTCAGACAGAGCTCAAAGGGGCAAATCCAGATGCCCAAAGGGTTCCAGAAACCAGGCACAAGATTCATACAGGTCAAAGCAATGGGGCGCATCTACCTCCAAATCAGGGGGAGATGAAGCGCAAACCTACAGAAAACAGTCCCAATGACTACCCTCTGCCTACACCAAGCACTTATTTTTTGACAGCACCCTTAGGGGTAAAATTAGAACTTTTTGCTCAAAATTGGCAGTTAATAACCCAGGACAAGTGGGTACTAAACATAGTACCACAGGGATACAGATTCCATTTCCACACTCTGCCAATGGCAGACGGTTGGCCAGATCTGCCCACAAACCAATGGGCAGAGGCACAGAAACAGGTTTTGTCCCGCATGGATATAGGGGCCATTCAACCAGTACCAGAACAGGAAAAAGGACAAGGTTTTTACTTGACTATTCTTGGTATCCAGAAAAGGACAACGCCTGGCGGCCAGTACTGGATTTATCAATTTTGAACACATACCTGGACATTCCAAAATTCAGAATGCTAACTTTGCAGCAGCTTCTGCCCATGCTGGACAAGAAAGCTTGGCTGGTGACATTAGACCTAAAAGAGGTATACCTGCATGTCCCAATAAGACAATCGTGCTGAAGATACCTCAGATTCAAGGCTGGCTTAATGCATTACCAATTCTATGCACTGCCCTTTGGCTTATCTACTGCACCCAGGGTCTTTACAAAGTGCCTGGCACCAGTAATTGCATTTTGCAGACAAAGAAGTATACAAATATATCCTTACTTGGACGACTGTCTCATTCAAGCAGAGAACAAGGACACTCTTCTTCGACACCTGGCATTTGTGAAAAGGCTTCTAACATGCATAGGGTACACAATAAATGAAAAGAAATCACAACTGGTACCCTCTCAAAAGATAACATTCCTGGGTGCAAGCTTGAATACAACTGCCCAGATGGCCTACCTTACGCCAGACAAAGACAACTGACTACTTAGTTCAAACTGATGGCAACAAAAACCCAGGCTTCTAAAAGACAAATTCTGCAGGCTCTGGGCTTCATGGCATCCTGCATCCTACTAATTCCATATGCAAGACTGCATATGAGGAAACTTCAATGGTACCTAAAAAGTTTATGGAGTCAGCATTCACACAGTCTGGAAACAATGATTCCTCACATTCCCTGCCTGCAACAGGAGTTTCTATGGTGGGCAAAGGCCTGTCAGCAAAACATGGGACGGCCCTTCACTCTACCCCCTGCTAGCCAAACCTTAACAACAGACGCATCAGATTATGCCTGGGGGGCCCACATGGCAGGAAGATGCATTCAGGGCATATGGGCACCAAAGCAAATGCATCTATATATCAACCAGAAAGAGATGCTGGCTGTTCAAAATGCCTCAACAGCCTTCAAGGACTTACTTCAACCAGGACAACTACTGATAAAGACGGACAACACCACAGTCATGTGGTATATAAACAAGCAAGGGGGCACACACTCATACCCCCTTTGCAGATTAGCCATGGCACTGTGGGACACTGCTTTGACCTACCAAATACATCTTCAAGCCCAATTCCTGCCAGGAAAACAAAACACTCTGGCAGATGATTTAAGCAGAAACCTTATGGATCCTCACAAGTGGAAACTAAATCCACAAGTCTTCAGCATAATAACAGAGAAATGGGGGAGCCCAGACATAGACCTATTTGCCTTTCCTCAAAATTATCAATTGAAAAGATTCTGCACAAGGACTTATCACAGACAAGCATGGAAAGTGGACGCCCTATCCTTCAGTTGGAAAAACCTATCAGTTTATGCCTTTCCTCCTCTGTCTGTTCTACCCAAGGTCCTCCTAAAAGTCGGACAAGAGAAGCCAAAGATGATATTTATTGCCCCGGACTGGCCCCGACAATACTGGTGCCCAGTCCTAAGGAACTTGTCTCAATACCCAGCATGGACCTTGCCTCAAAGACCACTACAACTGTCCCAGCAAAACAGTCCGATCCTGCACAATCAACTACAGACTCTAAACCTGGCAGCATGGCTAATCATGTAATCATACAAACAACACCGCTCAGTAAAGCTGTGATGGATGTCATTTTGGAAGCCAGAAGGCCTAGTACTAGAAAATCTTATACCGACAAGTGGAAGAGATTTTGTGCTTGGAATCAAGCACAAGGAATGGATACAGCAGAACCAAATATTCCTCAGATATTACAATACTTAACTGAGATGCTTGACAAAGGCCCATCTTTCTCATCAATCAAAATCCATGCCTCTGCCATTTCGGCTCATTACAACACAGAGCCACCAATATTTTCTCATCCTTTACTAAAGCAGTATCTTAGAGGAGCCAAAAATGTAAGGCCCCCAAGAAGATCAACATTATCTGCATGGGACCTCAATTATGTGTTGGAAAAGCTCACCCTGCCTCCATTTGAACCAGCTGCTACCGCTGATATAAAGTTCTTATCGAAGACAGCTCTGCTACTAGCAATTACTTCAGCAAGAAGAGTTTCAGAGCTACAGGCCCTCATGGCTGTAGAGCCTTTTATCATATTTTACCTGGACAGGGTGTCTGAGAAGAAATTTTACTTTTATGACTAAGGTGGTTTCCAGTGTGGCTCTTAACCAAACAATTCATCTGCCAACTTTTTATCCAAATCCGCAGAACAAAGGGGAGAGAAGTTTGCATTCCTTGGACGTACACAGACAGCTAAGATTCTTCCTGAACAGGACTACAGCTCTAAGAAAAACTGAGCAATTACTAGTATCATATGCTGCAGGATCAGAAGGAAAGGATATTTCAAAGCAGACAATTTCAAAGTGGATAAGCCACTGCATCCGTTTCTGCTACTTACACCATGGTAAACTTGTGCCCAAGGGCATTAGGTCGCATTCCACCAGAGCTGCAGCTACTTCAGCAGCCTTTCTCAGAGGAGTGCCAACAACATTCTAGAGGCTGCCACTTGGAGTTCTGTTCACAACTTTACAAAACATTACCATTTGCCTCTATAAGTCCAGGGCAGGCTTTGCCACTGCAGGGCCTTACAGCCGCACCTAATGCTGTTTAGCTCCAGCCTCCCAACCATAGCTTTGGGATTCTACCCAAATGTAATGACTGCAACAGTGAAACACGTTGTGTACACTTACCATAAATGTAGATGTTCATAAAGCCAACTGTGTTTCTTCCATAAGTTGTAACTAATCTGATTATATGTGATTTTGAAGAATCTCGAACCTGATATGATAACTCAGATCTAGCTTGCTGATTCGCAAACCGGTTGGCCCTGGTGATGTCACTGTTGCAGTCCAGGTTACCCTCCCGCCATCCCCCTTGTCATTCTGAAGTTTTTCCTTCACTATCTTCTACAACCTATGTGGTGTATTTGCTTGTAGATGAAGGTAAAGTTTATATTGATGCATGTATTTATATATACATATATATATATATATATATATATATATATATATATATATATATATAAATATATAATATTGCTACCTTTTTGGGGGCACCTGACATCGGGGGCAAGAAAAACCAAAGAAAATGACGTTGGCTGCATGTTTTATACCCCTGACGTTATTGGAGAGAATACAGCAACCGACGCAGGACCCAAGACACTGAAATTCAGCCCGACTGAGGGCAACCTGCCAGCAGATTACCCAAATGTAATGACTGCAACAGTGAATACACTCGAACATCTACATTTATGGTAAGTGTACACAGCTGTACTTTGTGCCCCACCCTCTCAGCCTTTCAAGTGAAGAACAAAAATAAATGAAATAAATAAAACTTCTGCCTTCTGCGGACGGTACCCAATCCACACCTTCCCTTTTTTTTACTTTTATACTGTAGCAAACTGCTTGCTACAGTTTGTACTCTGCCCAGAAAGCTACAAACCATTTGTGACAGGGTATTCAAACTTCCTTTGAGAAGTACACATATAACTGCTTTGTTCATCAAAAAAAGGAATTTACATGTAGAAAGCTCAAATAACAGTGAATTACTGCTTGTGAGGTTGGTGTTCAGAATTTACTTAAAATTCTGATACACAAGGTTTACT
Organism: Protopterus annectens; assembly: GCF_019279795.1. Classification (NCBI taxonomy): domain Eukaryota; kingdom Metazoa; phylum Chordata; order Ceratodontiformes; family Protopteridae; genus Protopterus; species Protopterus annectens. The sequence continues at coordinate 480,278,319 of NC_056730.1, forward strand.
TTCGTTAAAGCCAGCAGTGATTCAAACTATTGGTTTAAAGCAGCATGGGAAGTACGCAGGAAAGTAGGAATAAATTTGACAAATTGGTGATAACTGAGGGGGTATTTTTTCATTTATTTATTTTTTAATTTTTAAGGGAGCCCAAAGAATAAGAAAATGTAATAATTTTAGCCAGGGAGAATAGTAAAACAAAGAAGATGACCTTTCTTGCAGCTTTTGGGAGATTTTACATATTCAAGTTTTCAGCAATATTGAGGCACAAATTGCCCAAACTAAATGCAGATTTCCATACAGGGATTCTCTAAACAAGTCCCATGCCAAGACTTAAAAACTAAGATGAGTGGAGAGCCCAGCACCGTTTCATTTACTTCAGCAAAGCCAAGCCAGGAGTATTTTACCACAAGCCAGGCTCACCAAGTGTGCCAGTGATTAGCACCTGCAAAGTCACGCCTACAACAGGTCCTTGAAGGGCAAATACTCAGTTTTTGAATCTCTGTGATAAACAGTGCCACCCATGTAGTTACTTAAATTGTCTCTTACCAAAATATTTGTATGTTGGGGTAGGGGGAAAGTTTTAGTCATAACTAAATAATTGGCACCAACATTCATCTGCTAATAAATCAGAATTGCAGAGTTGCCTTGTTTTTACCATCTAATTGGCTTGTTAACCTAGAACAAGCGTTTGTACAAAAACCCCAGAACTCTATTTCAAAGCATCAAGGATACCACCAAAATATGCTACAATTCCCCATAGTCGTTATTCCCCCCTTTACAGCCCCCAGTTTTAAAAAAGTTTTGCCAACCACTCATTCACTAACTTTTCAAGTTGAGGAGGCATCTGCTATAACCATTTCACATAGAATCCTGTCTTTACTGATAACGAACTGCTAATTCTTGTACTTTATAAAATAGACATGACCATACCTCTCAACCTGCTAATACAAGAAATCTGGACAAAGCCTGACAAAATGGGGGGACAAAGGCCAGAAAATGGGGTCAGATTTTAAATATTGCTCTTATAAACTTAGAAATTTGTTAGAATAACAGGGATTGTGTTAACATTGAGTGTCTGAAACTCAAATGTATGTCATGAATTGGTGACTTCAGTCCTCGGATCATCCCAGTGATTTGCCAGAAAACCACAGATTTTATGAGGAACAGACCAAAAATATGAGGCAAAAATCTGGACAGTCAAAAGATATGGACATGGCTGATTATAATTTAGATCTGCTTTTATGATTCTCAAGAATCTGTTGTATCCTTTTCAAAAATAAACTTGCTTACAATTTGCCTCTATTGTCCACAAAATGTATTTCAGAATTACAGATTCAGATTTATATCTTCTGCATCCTTGTCTGACACGCTCTTCCTTCTGGAGACCATTTTCATACTTGCATCCTGTGGAAACTGGGCCTTCAGTTAAACCACATAAGACCATTATAACTTATCCCCTTGTTGGAGGAGAGATGCATATCTGACTAAAGATATGCACAGTACATTGTCAGTTTAGGTTGGCTAGTCCCCCTGATTCAGGGAAGATCATAAGTGGTTGACTTTCGGCTTCCTTATCTCTTAATGTTTTCCCAGCAAAGCCATGTGAACTAGGGAGGTGGTCAGAGATTAAGACGACAGAACACCCTTTCTTCCCAGGCCTCCATTAGAAAAGAGCCGTACTTGGTTGAATTTTCCAGGTAAACAAAATTAAACAACTTTTGAACTTTCCTGAGGTCTGAAGTGAGTTATCTAGAGGGTCTGCATATGTACTTTTTTCTGCTCTTAACAGCTTTGTTCATCATTAATTCTAAGATATGCCTGAAGTTTTCTGGTATTACTTTAATTTTTGGGAAGTTGGCAGCCTTTTTGCTTACACATATTAGACAACCAGATGTACAAAATAAGATTTTTGGGACAGGTATTAATACCAAGTGTGAAATGAAGTGAATGCTCATTCCTAAGCCTGCAATCCAGGGGAGTGAGACCATTATAAGCTAGAGGTGATAGAGGGTAGTCCCCCTGTCTTGCTCCTGTTTGGGTAAAAAAGGTTTTTGACACAGCAGAGCTGTTAACCACCCCATCTTGCTACAGAAGTGTATAAGCTATACATTTTCCTAATTAAATGTGCCACTGAAGATGAAGTCTATCAAGGCAGCTCCTTAAAATAACGCCCTCTGCTTTGTCAGATTTTTTTTTTAGTTTGTCAGAATTATTTATGCTTGTTGAAGGTGATATTAACCCAAACCATAGAATCCTTGGGTGATCTTAAGAGGCTGTGCCTTTAAAGTTTAACTACCTTGGGGAAACTGAGTGCAATATCATAGAGGACTCCTATGTTAGCTAGCAACTTCTTTACTACACAAGTCAAAATTGAAGAGAGAGAGTCTAGTAGGATGCTGACATATGTACAGGTCTTTTCTATCCTTTGGCAGAAGTTACCAAATGCTTCTTCATAGCAGAAGATAGAAGAAGCAGACAAAATTGTGTGAACTAAGGTTGCCACTCATTTCTTGAGGACTCTGGAGTGTATTCTGAGGAAGAGAGCAGATGGCTTTTTCATAACTTTATTTTTCACAAAAGGTAGATATAATCTCAGTGTAGACTTTAAGAGTTTAGCTGCTGCATGCATGCCTTATAAATGGTTTGACCAAGGTCTTCAAAAATTCCTTCATGAAAACCATATATTACAGCTGGTTTTGTCTTGTTTTGATAGAACCTGACTTTTGCTGTTTGTCTTTTCAGCTTTTCCTGGTTAGGGACCACCACAGCGGAACTCCGGTCCGCTAATGATTGGCAGCAGATTTTTATGGTGCCGAGTTGCCAGCCCGACGCCCAACCTTCAGCGAAGGCACACCCATTCACGCATGTCTTTCGGAGGCCACTCTACCGTGGGGAGGACATGCAGACTCCACACAGAAGGCACTCCAGCCGAGAATCGAACAGGAGAACCTCTTACTGTGAGGCAACAATGCTACCGCTGTACCACCACCTGACTGTTGGTTGAAAAAACCCAGTAGTTTTATCACATTGATAGTCTTTTCTAGTAATTGGGTGTTTTAAGATGCATGTGGAGGTCTTGTGCCTCTCTTAATGTCTTGCATTTTCTAATTAAAAGCATCTCTTGTGTATCTATAAATGCTTTTGACCCATTAGTAACTATTGTGTTCTCTTGTAAGATCACAACACTTGTACCATTTGGAATGGCATCTACTTAGAACCAAAGTAGCTTACTTACATCGTAGTATTTTATATAGGAGCATTTGTAAGTAGCTCCGTAAGCAGTTCAAAATGCATTTCCTGTTCACTGCGCCATTCATTGGCTCCACTTTGCTCTGAGAGAGACTAAGCACAAACTTTGAAGCACATTTTCATATTTTCATATCAGGAATCTTCTACATTATCTTTTTTTAGACTTTGTATTTACATGGTTGCTTGGAATGTTTTTTTTTTTCTTCTGGATATTTCTTCAGACTCTTTGTTAGAATATGACAATGTATTTTAGACTTGGATAATTATGCTGTCTCAGTGTTTTCAGCTCCATCCATCTCTTGCCATGCTAGTCTTGTGCCAGACGCAACATGAAACGATTGTGCATATTTATGAAATCTTCCAAGATGCCATTTACCTAGGCAAACAGGTATTTAGAATATGTCTGGCGCTAATGAAATGCCAAACAAATGTCTAAGGAATTTTTACAAAGCTTATGGCTAAAAAGAGACCTTCAGAAAGTTCTACCACATCATCTAGTACTGTTGGGAAATTAGCAATGCCTCCCATTAGGAAGACTTTCTCTTCTAGGTAAAATTTGTGATCACTCATCCAATTATCCACATTTTTTTAACAAGAAAGTACTGTGCTTGAAGTGGAAGAGTATCCTGTTCTACAAATGAGGTATATGTTGCTTTAGATATCTGTCACACCATCTGGTCTTGTTGAAGGGGTGGTGTAGAGGAAGGTCTCTAGAATGGGTGTTTGGTTTACAGTGTATTGTACTTAGGTGAAGGTGTGCAAAAATTGATGAGCCATTCATTCCATGGAAAACTAAGTAGAGATCATTCCTCGGGAGTCTGTATGACACTGAGCAGAGTGATAGAGCTTTTAGTCTGCCAGATTATCTAAGGGTACTGAGATATTTTTGGTGAGGAAACATTGAAGTCTCTCAAGCTGGTGTAGGTGTCCTGGTTAGGTACATGCCAAAGAGTGTGTTATATTCAATGATGGGCCTAATAATGGATCAATAAAGTGGAATTAATAATACCTTTTGACCCTAAGTAGATGCCACAAAGGACAAGCTGCACAAGGAAGAAGGATTTTAAACCATCACAAATACATGGTAGTCAAAGGAAAATTTGTTGTCAGCATATGTACCCAAAACCCTGATGACTGTCAGATTTAAGTGGAATGCTATGTATATTGTAAGCAGTAATGATGCTAGATTTACCAAATGAAACTTTGCTGTATTTCTTGGTGTTAAGGATAAGCCCATGATTAATACACAAAGCATTTGTTTGTTCCAGCCATTGATTGGAGAACCGGAGTATCAGAATGGGATTTGAAAGTTACCCCCAGTTTGTAATCCTCTGCTAACTTGGTAAGCCACTGATATTAAGTTGTGTCACAAAAATATATACCAAAGAGGAGGAGGAGGACCCAGGACAGAGCCTTGTGGGACACCACTGGTGACATTTTTCTGTCTAGAACAAATACCACCCCTCTGCCAACCTTAATGGTATGAGTGCTGCCAGACAGCCAGATATCAAGCCAAAAAACTGTGTATGGCTTACTGTTGAGTTGGAGGAGTTTGTCAATAATCCCAGCATGGGGCATAGTGTCAGGGGCCTTGGCCAGGTTAAGATAAGTAGTGTGAACTGTGTATGCCCCTTATCTTTGGCCTTAGTAACCCTTTCAAAGACCTCAAGCAGGTTGAGCAGGCACAGTCTGCCATTTACAAAGCCAAACTAATGTTACATACGTGCACAACAATAAAAAAGGTTGGAAAATCAATATATCCTCCGATATAATTCTTTAAACCAACCATAAATATTAATTGACCCAAACTATCACCATTGTTCGTAGTTCATATTACCAACCCACAATTTGTGCTCCATAACATAAACATAAACCTTGGGAAATGAATATCAAACAGTATATTTCACCTCACCAATATCCATGGAACCTTGGCCCAAATGGGTACCATAATAGCCAACAAACTCGCATGCTTCCCCAAAAAACAAGGGAGAAAAACATGCCAGGTCTAATATTAATTGACCAAAGCTAAATAGCTCGCTACGTAGCCAGAATGGGCCAAAACCAATTATAAACCTAAAACAAATAGTGATAACAAACATATGGTCAGTGTAGTGGAGGCAAAATCACTAATATATATATATATCACAAAATATTAGTGAAAACTTGATCTGATGTCCTGGAGCCCACCCGACTGGCATAAATAAAAATCAATCATGGGCTGGCTATAAATTAATAAGATCATATATAAATGGAATTGTCACTATACCTAACATGTATATAACCAACTCCATGTATTAACACTCACCAAAGTCCCTATAAACCTAACTGATGTAAATACATCACACAAAAAGCAAAACCCATAGCCCACAAATACACAAGGATGAAGGGGGTAGGAATAATAGCCAAAACCACTCTTGTTATCTGCTAAACATCAACCATCACATTAAAGAGAAAAAAAATCAGTTACTTTAAATTAACATATTTGGGTGAGCCCCAATGCAGCCAAAAACTTGCAATTCTATTATTAAAACATACAAACTGAATTATAAAAAATATAGTCAGGATAATGTAAATTAAATAAATAAAACTAGACAAAAGCCAACCTGAAAGTTAGCCAAAAATTTGCCTAAACAAGACATATATAAATCCACACTTTTGACTTTTAATTGCAAAAAGAAATAAACATTTTTAATGTCCAGAAACTGCTCCATTCATTAAATACCACGTCCAACGGAAGACATCCCCAAGCCTGAAACGATAAACTATATACTTGTACTTGCCATGGAATAATGCACAAAATGCCCCGCCATGTGAAAAAAATCGAAAATGGTTGAAAATAACAGGTCCGCTCAGTTCCTTGATCAAGACTATCCCAAACTGTGTATTTAAATTCCAACAAACTGAGAAAATCACCAAAAGTTCACGAAGATGAGAAGAAACAAACAGCATCCAATTTGAAATATTTGCTGGCATTCCCCAACAGTCGAGAGCACCCCAAGCTGCTACAGACAAAAACCAAAGGAACACCACACTGGAAACGCCATCAGCAGGAAAAAGCAAGCCAAAATAGTTGCAACATCCCCTGCATGAACGGCATGTGCACGGCCATATAAGAAGGTCAATCCAAAAAGAAGCCAGCACCCAACTCCTGTGGCATATCAAATAATTTATTTCATAGTAAGACAGCAAAAATAGTCATAGTACACCAACATGGTTGTACCGGTTTCGGCCAGAGCCTTCTTCAGCAACCAAACATGATGAAAAAATGGTTATACCTAACATGCTATCTCCTTTCTTTTATATGTCTTAAGCACACAAGGAGCGCCCTCTAATGTATACAAAAATAATGCCAAACTAACAATACACATAAAATATGATCATATTAGGTTTCAGAATAAAGGATCCTATGTTTCACATGAAATTCTTACTAATAAAGAAAAAATGTGGATCATCAAATTGGGGGCTCTTTTTTTCCCCAGGTTTGAATGATCATTTTTGAAGCATTCTTATTCTAATTATGTATTTATTTTTGGGCTGTAGGTAAGTTAATGATTTGGTTTTATGTGTATTGTTAGTTTGGCATTATTTTTATATACATTAGAGGGTACTCCTTGTGTGCATAAGACATGTAAAAGAAAGGAGATAGCAAGTTAGGTATAACCATTTTTGCATCATGTTTGGTTGCTGAAGAAAGCTGTGGCCGAAACCAGTATAACCATGTTGGTGTACTGTGACTATTTTTGCTGTCTTATTATGAAATAAATGATTTGGTATGCCACAGGAGTTGGGTGCTGGCGGCTTCTTTTTGGATTGACCTCCTTATATGGCTGTGCACATGCCATTCGTGCAGGGGATGTTGGAACTGTTATGTTTGCATGTTCCGCCTGTGTCTTGTTTTTCCTTTGGGTACTCTGGTTTCCTTACGTTGTTTGTCTTTCGGCTTTTTCCCGGTAAGGGGTCGCCACAGCAGAACTCCGGTCCACTAATGATTGGCAGTAGATTTTTTTACGATACACCGAGGTGCCAGCTTGATGCCAACCTTCAATGAAGGCACACCCATTTACGCACGCATGTCTTTCGAACGCTACCCAACCACAGGGAGGACATGCACACTCCACACAGAAGGCACTCCCAAGCCAAGCTGAGAATCGAACGGGAGAACCTCTTGCTGTGAGGTAACAACGTGTTTTAGAAATATGCATATGCTGGTTAAATTGGCTACTTTAAAGTCTCCACTTACACAGCACTTACCCTGACCCTTCTGTTCAGCACCTCTGAACTGCTGTTATTTAGGCAGTAGCACTATGACTTTTGGCATCTGCTTTTGCCATGTTGTTCTTAGTTTTCCTTTTTTTCTGGTTTCTGTCTAAAGGTCCTTTTCAATGGCATATATGTTATTAAATGACTATTAAGTAACTGAAATGTGCGTGTACAAAGATTCATTGTTCTTAGGTGTGTACTAGACTAATGGCCCTGGAGCCTTTACAAGCCTACCCCATAGGATTACCCTGGCATCGTGCCACCTGACCTTAGTTCCTAGTACCTCTGTTAAGTAGAGCCAATGGAGTGATCCCTTGACTTAGCCATGTCTGACCCAGCTCTGTTAGAAATGCTACATCTAAAGAAATCCCAATCCCTCAGCACCACACACTCCAGAGACCTCAACCTCATTACCACAATCGACGTAACATGTTGGAGGGACAGGTTCATAACCCAGAGACTGCCCATGCTCTGGAATAGACTTCCCGTACATGTCAAGCAGAGTACCTCACTGGCCCTCTTCAAGAAAAATCTTGATGAGTGGATGGGAAATGGATGGTTCACCCTGGGGATCACTCCAGTGGCTCTACTTGATAGAGGCACTGGGAACTAATGTCGGCGGCATGATGCCAGGGCACTTCCCTGGGCAAGGCTTGTAAAGGCTCCAGGGCCATTAGCCTAGTACACATCTATGAACCTATGAAAAAAATATTCCTGAAGACTTCAATTTTCCCTGGGAAACCAAATGTCTAGCCATTTTGCAGCCAGTGTGCTTAAGAGATTTGATGAGAGGAGATAGTTGATTCAAAGGGTGACCCAAATCTTGCAACCTTCCTTTTTGAATACACAGTTTCCTTCAACCTCCACTCCATTCTTCAAAAAGCAATTCTAGCAGCAAGGTGTCAACTCACAGTATTGTAAACATATTTGGCAAGGAGGCTCCAAAAAGAAAGGAAGAGCCTCTCAGTCAGGGACTGTCTAAAATGTCAGAGTGACTATTTTTCTTTTCAACCCCTCCCCACCTCAAACTCCTGGCATTCACTCTCCTCTGAGTCTACACTTTCCTTTGTGGCATCTTATTTTTCAGACAAATGGGTACTGAATGTCATTCAGCAGAGGTACACTTTGCAATGGAAGTACCGTCTTCCTTTTCCATGGGATTTCTCCTTAGGCAGTAAACCAAATACAGCTTTTTCCTGCAGTGAGTTGTAAAACTTGTGGCTCCCTGCCTTTTGGACATAGGGTTTTATTCAAGGATTTTTTTGTGGTGCCAAAGAAAGAAGGGACCTGGAGGCCTATACTAGACCTCTGCATTCTCAATATTTTTATCAAAGTACCAATGTTCAAAATATCCCTTCACACCCTTTACCTCTTCTCCCTTTACTAGCCTTCATGGTAAAGCTAGAGTAAAATGATGCCTGTCATCACATTCTGCTGACAAAATTTCAGATGGTTAAGATTTTCTGTATCTGGCTTAAATGATCTCTTTCTTACCCTTTGGACTATTTACTGATTTAAGGCTATTTAAACTATCTGGCTCAAGTACTTGGCTTATTACAGACTTCAAGGAATTCACACTTTTCCATATACTGATGATTCTTTTATATTTGCAGACTCTCTTCAGTTATCAAGAGTCTTTAGTTAGTGTTCAGAATCATCTACTTAGTCTGGGTTTTCAAACTAACTTAGAAATCTCTCATTCCTTTTCACAGAATAGTTTTCTTGGGATATCTGTTAGGATGTCCTTCGTTTCACTGTTACAGCATTCATTACACTGGAGATTCCCTGCCAGGGGCGGACTGACATCTGGCCAGTATACCGAAGCTTTTATGTTGCTTTAGGGTACGCCGTATGTCACACACATGCTCCTTGCATGGTGTAGGGCATAAAGGTGACATCCGGCTGTACCATCCTCAGAACTTCTTTGCTGCCAGTCCGAATGCCATCTTTTGGTCATCTGTCTGAACACCTGTTCTGTTACTTGTTCATCAAGCTGTTTCAGGTAAGTTCCCGGTTGCGGTTTTGTTGTCTTATCTTTCCTTTGCTTTTTTATTTGTGAGGTTTTGTTATCCAAGAGGGGTAAATGTCAGTGTAGGAGATAGATTCCCCATAAAGACCGTCATGAACCAGTGGCAGAGTCAGAAATTTGAAAAGGGGGGACAAGGTATGGAAAGTAGGCTACGGGGGAATGCCCCGAGAGAATGCATGAAAATGAGAGTGCAAGGCACACCACGTTTAAAATAATGACCACAATAATGTATTTCAGTTTGCTGCTCATAGTTGCATATATGGGCTATGAAGAGCCATATCAATTTGTTCTGCAATGATTATGTACTAGCCTGTGTTTTGCCAGCATGCCTTATTACCCTTAACCCAAAAGATAACCATCTTCTCTCTATACATCTATGGTGTGATTGTGAGAAAAGCAAACAATTTAGTGACCACAATATTATCTGGATGACCATTGACGCATACTGCCCCTTAAGACACACAAAGACAGCCATCTTCTTGTGCATCTCCTAGGTCCAGTTGTAAAGAAAATGAAATATCTAATGCCAAGGCATTTGACTCCATACCACATGTAAATATAATAAACAAGCTAAATGAGCTCAGTATTAACCCATACATGGTTAGATGGATAGCAAGCTGGCAGAAGAACAAACCTTCTACAGTAAGTGTAGGGTGGACATCCTCAGAGCATAAAGGTGAGCACTGTGTATTCCCTCTGGGATCTGTGCTGGGACTTATGCTACTTGCCAGCTTCTTTTCATATCGCCATTTATCAAATAATGATGTTTGGTTAACTGAGTTTGCAGATAATTGTAAGCTGATAGTGACTGTCCAGTCCTCTTCTGACTTACAGTAAGGATATCACCTTGAGAGACCTCAGAGATTCATAGCTAAAAAGATCAGTGGCCTCAAATGTCTTAAATTATCAGGACAGAGTGGTAACTGTATCTCTTACTCAGTCTCTTATTGACTCCTCTGTGGACATCTACATTTAGTTTTTCAAGCCATGAAAGATCCAACCCTATCTGACTCCTGTTCCTTCCCAGAACAAATGGTACCTCAAGTACCTGGTAAAAGGAACTAAACCATCACATGATATATGAATCTGTTGTACTAAGGTGTTTTGTTTTTCAACGTATCCCTCACCTCTAATACTGACTTCTCCTATGTGTCAAAGTAGCATCCTTGCCACCTTCAGTCTTACTCTAGACAGCTGGAAATTCTCCTGAAATTCTCCCCTAGTCTACCTTGTCTTGCCTGCCAGAAGGCTGGAGGGAACTTATGAATATTTTTGTTTTGACTAGGTGTGTAATGGTCTGCACACTAATTGTCTACTACTTACTTATGGGTAGCAATTATCAGATGTTCTTAGTCTCACATTGCTGCAGTCATAACCTGTGGGTAGTCCGCTGTCCTCGGTTGGCCCGAATACCAAAGTGTTAGGCTGGCGTCGGTCATGGGCGCTCAGAACTGACGTCAGTACGCAGTAGTACTTAAGCGCATGACCGACGCCATATCCTCAGTCTTTCTTGCTGCATGGTCCGAAGCAGAAGCAGCGTTTGCAAGTGCCGTTCGGCGTCCTGAAATTTTCGTTTTTCGAGTTTCAGACCGAAGACCAAGTTGGGCTAAGTACCCCGTTGGGGAATATTTTTGTCTTTTCTTGCCTCAGTTAATCCGGATGTCAGAAAAAGTTAATAATTGTATTTCTTGTGGGAAACAGATACCTCATAGGGACTATCACTCTCTCTGTATTCCTTGCTTGGGGCCTGAGCACGACGTAGTCGGGTGTCGCTTTTGCGCTAGATTTAATAAGTGCACCATTAAACGCAGATTAGATTGTGCTAGGCTTGTTTTCGGTAAGCGGTGTAACTACAACATGCCGTCGGATCCTCCGACTCCCGCTACCGCAAAGAAGCGAAAAGATAAATCGTTAGTCTAAACAGGATGAGTCGTCCGTTGCGGACGCCGGTTCTATGGAAACTACGGTTGAATCTGTGGATCCAGCCGAGGTCTCTGCTGAATCACAGGGGGAACCTTTAATTTTACAGGAATTGGCCTCTCGGGAGTTAGGTCAGGCCAAGGGGGCTTCTCAAGTTCTGTAGTCCCATCATTACAAAAGGTTATTAGGCCTTCTACTTCTGTCACTAAGGGCCCTGCTAAAGCTAAATCTGGTCTTTCTGGTACAGGCAGCAGCCCTAGTTCTTCGGGCTCTGTTCCTAAAAAACATATGTTGAAAATGGCAGAGGATTTGATTACTTTAATCAGGGGTTCTATGCCCCCTCCAGACAAGAGGCCTAGGATGGAGACAGATGTGGAGGGATTGGAGCATTCCTCAGATTTTTCTGAATCTTCAGCTGAGGACATTCAGGATTTTCCTCCCTATTCTGATTCGGATGCAGAGGATTCCTGTCCTTCTGCTTCTCCTTCAGAAGATTTTTCCTTTTCTGAAACCCTACACTCCATGAGGGAGCATTTCAAGTGGGAAGGTCAGGATTTTTCAGATTCTCGTAAGAGGCTTAGGGAATTTTTGTTTTTGCCACAACATAGACCTTTGGCTATTCCCCCTGTTTTAGATGTTGTTCAGGATGTTTTTTCTGAAGCTTCCCTTAATCCTGATTCTTTACCCCCTGCCCTGTCAAGCCAGACAGGTATTACAGAGTTCCAGAGGCTCATAAATATTTGTATAAGAGTCCTAGAGCTGACCCAGAAACTATTAGTCAAGGACCTAAGGGTGTCAGGGCTTCGGTAGTTAAGAATCCAGTACCTCTGGATAAAGATTCTAGGGCTTTGGATAGGTGGGGTAAGAAAGTGTATACCTCCTCCACGCTAGCTATGAGGGCTTTAAATTGCCAGTTTCATATGCTGAAGTACCAGAATTTTCTGTTAGGTCAGTTGAAATCTAAGGTAGATGCTTTAGCTGAGGGTATAGAGTGTAAGGAATTGCAGGACTTAGTTAATGCCTCAGATCAGGTTGGTAAGCATTCCTTGCAATGTGGCTTTGATGCTCTTCAGGCTTCCTCCAGGGTGGCTGCCACTGGTTCAGTTATTCGTAGGCATGCCTGGCTTAAGGATCAAAATTTGTCAGAGCATGTTAAAGCTCGAATTTTGGATGCTCCTCTACAATCTGAAGTTCTTTTTGGTTCTCCTGTGGAGTCAGTTTTGAAAAAAATGGAAGACAAAGCTAAGTCCATGCAGACGGTTAAGGAATTTTTACAAGTGCAGCCCCCTAAGTTTAGCGGGAATTGGCCTGCAAAAGGATGGTCTTACCGTTCTTCCGAGTTTCAGTCTAAGGGCAGGTCTAGACGTGGTAGGGGCAGAGCTCATGCTCAGGGTTCTTTCAGACCTAGGACTTGGAGTTCTCCTGCACAATCTTCTGGTGAGGGCAGGGGTCAGCCTTTTCGTAAGCAGACCCAATGACCTGTATCTCCAGATGCCAGACTCTGCCTGTCTGGCAGCTCCTCTGGGAGGAAAGTTGGCACTTTTCAAGCAAAATTGGCTTGTGGTCACCCAGGACAAATGGGTGCTGGACATTATAAATCAAGGCTACAAGTTTTATTTTCACACCTTGCCTCCTTTCAAAGGCATGCCGGATGTACCTCCTCAGCAAAGGCTGGAGGCCCACAAACAGATTTCTTTACTTTTACAAATGGGGGCGATCCAGGTGGTACCTCCGTCAGAAGTAGGCCTGGGGTTTTATTCTCGCCTATTTCTTGTGCCAAAGAAAGGAAACACTTGGAGGCCAATTCTGGATTTGTCCATTCTCAATACATACCTAGACATTCCAAAGTTCAAGATGTTAACTTTACAGCAACTTCTGGCTCTGCTAGGCAAAGATCACTGGATGGTAACTCTGGATCTCAAAGAGGCTTATCTTCACATTCCTATCAGGCCCAGCTGCAGGAGATTCCCTGCTGGCTGGTACTTTTCATTATCAGTTCTCTGCATTGCCCTTTGGCTTATCTACTGCCCAGGGTGTTCACAAAGGTCCTGGCTCCTGTGATAGCCTTCTTAAGACTAAGAGGAATACAAATTTATCCTTATCTGGACGATTGCCTGATTCTTGCTCAAGACAAAGTCAAGTTACTTCAACATCTACAGTATGTAATGGCAGTTTTAAGGTGCCTAGGGTATTCTGTGAACGAAACAAAGTCCAGTCTAGTACCCTCTCAGGACATATGCTTTCTGGGTGTGAGACTGAATACAGCCTCTCAGATGGCCTTTTTGACCCAGGACAAACAAAGAAATCTTCACCTGTACTTCCAGCAATTATCCCTAATGTCCAGGCTGACTGCAAGGACAAGTCCTTCAAGCCTTGGGGTTCATGGCATCTTGCATTCTGGTACTTCCCAATGCCAAACTGCATATGAGGAAGCTACAGTGGTATCTCAAAAATGTATGGACTCAACACTGCCACGATTTGGACACTGTCATTCAGATATTACCTTGCATCCAGAGGGAATTCTTGTGGTGGGCTCAGGAATGTCACCTAAACAAGGGACTCTCTGTGACCCGACCAGAGGCGAGTCAGATCTTAACGACGGATGCCTCAGACCTGGCTTGGGGAGCACACTTCAATGGGAAATGGGTTCAAGACACGTGGCCTCCCAGACTACAGCATTTGCATATCAACATGAAGGAGATGTTAGCAGTCCAATTTGCCCTGATGGCCTTCAAGGATCTACTTCAACCAGGACAGGTGTTGATTCAAACAGACAACACAACTGTTATGTGGTACATCAACAAGCGGGGGGGAACCCATTCTTACCCTCTTTGCAGACAAGCTATGATTTTGTGGGAGACTGTTCTGAGGTTGCACATCACTCTTCAAGCACGGTTTCTGCCAGGAGCACAGAACTCCTTAGCAGATGTTTTGAGCAGACAAATTGTGGATCCCCACGAGTGGAAATTGGATCCTCATGTATTCCAACAGTTGACAGTGGCTTGGGGAACTCCAGACATAGATCTGTTCGCTTCTCCACTAAATTTCCAACTGCCAAAAGTTTGCACAAAGATGTTTCACCCAAAAGCTTGGAAAGTGGATGCTCTATCTTTCAGTTGGAACAACCTTCACGTCTATGCTTTTCCTCCTCTGCCTCTCCTTCCCAAGGTACTCTTGAAAGTCAGACAGGACAAGCCTTGCATGATTCTAATAGCACCAGATTGGCCACGACAGCACTGGTATCCTCTGCTGAGGAGTTTAATACAGGAGCCTCCTTGGCCTTTGCCACCAATTCCACACCTGTTGTCCCAGGCAAGCAATCATTTTCTCAATGTCAGGGTACAGTCCCTGCATCTGACAGCCTGGCGATTCTGTTTTAGATCCTGGGGGGTCTCAGCTTCCTCAACAAGTTTTGAATGTCATTTTGGAAGCCAGACGGCCTAGTACTAGAAAGGTTTATGCTGATAAATGGAGGAGATTTTTTCTTTGGAGCACAGCAAAGAGCTTTGATGTTTCAGTGCCTAATTTGAGTTTTACACTACAGTACCTTACTGAATTATTAGACAAGGGTTTGTCTTTCTCCTCTGTGAAAGTTCATGCTGCAGCCATTTCTGCTCACTATGATTGTGACCCTCCTTTATTTTCTCACCCTTTGTTTAAGCAATTTCTTAGAGGGGCAAAGAACATAAGACCCCCAATGAGAGCTCCTACTCCTTCCTGGGATCTCAATTTTGTGTTGGAAAAGCTTACTTTACCTCCTTTTGAACCTGCAGCTACATCTGAGTTGAAGTTTTTGTCTTGGAAGACTGCTTTTTTGTTGGCCATTACGCCTGCTAGGAGGGTATCTGAATTGCACGCTCTCTTGCCGGTGGTACCCTTCCTGATATTCCATATCGATAGGGTGTCCTTGCACTAACCCTACTTTTATGCCTAAAGTTATTTCTAATGTGGCCTTAAACCAGTCTATTCATTTGCCTACTTTTTATGCTGATCCCCAAAATAAAGGAGAAAAGGTCTTGCATTCTTTGGATATTCACAGGCAGTTACGCTTATTATTTGAGCAGAACTAAAGAGTTCAGGAAGACTCAACAGTTATTTATTTCTTTTGCTTTGGGTTCACAAGGGAAAGCTGTTTCAAAGCAAACCATTTCTAAGTGGATTGGCCATTGTATTGCTTTTTGTTATTCTCATCATGGAAAGGATGTTCCGGCTGGGATCAGACCTCATTCCACTAGGGCTACTGCCACATCTACTGCCTTTTGAGGGGGTAGCTACTAAGGATATTTTGGAGGCAGCTACTTGGAGTTCAGTGCACACTTTTACTAAACATTACCATCTCCTCTTTATTCCAAGTCTAGGGCTGGGTTTGCCACTGCAGTTGTACAGGGCATGTTAGCAGCTCCTAATGCTTTTTAGTTTTGCCAGCCTCCCTTTACCTTTGCTTTGGGATTCTACCCACAGGTTATGACTGCAGCAATGTGAGACGAAGAACATAGTACAGTTTTGTACCTACCATAAATGTAGATGTTCGAGGATCCACATTGCTGCAGTCCAATTTTCCCTCCCTCCTTCCCCTCTATAGTTTGGGGTTGCTGTGTTTCTTTTGGGATAGTTATTATTTTATCTATGTTGGTTGTTGGGTATTTTCTATTTTGGCTATGGCCTTTCCTTTTTAGGCCTTCTGACATCTGGGGCAAGAAAGACTGAGGATATGGCGTCGGTCATGCGCTTAAGTACTACTGCGTACTGACGTCAGTTCTGAGCGCCCATGACCGACGCCAGCCTAACACTTTGGTATTCGGGCCGACCGAGGACAGCGGACTACCCACAGGTTATGACTGCAGCAATGTGGATCCTCGAACATCTACATTTATGGTAGGTACAAAACTGTACTTTTTTGCATGCCTGTAAAGCTGCAGTGTAACCACCCCGTGGAGGCCACATAGTACCACTGCTACAGTGCTAGTATCACAGCCACTTCTGGTGATCAGGTCTTAAGTAGGATCACCAGAAAGCAGTAAAACTAGTGTATTCTAGCTTGTTGCTGCTACTCTCCTCTACCCAGTGTCACGATTCCTGTAACTAATATATACCGAAAATATGACTGGAATGCTGTTGTAGGCAGTGTATACTGTCACTATCTGTGGGCAGTGATGACAGTGGGACCTGCTATTGTAGGCATTGTATACTGTCATTGTTTTCCACAGATAGTTTGCATTGAAAAAAAAGAGGCCCTGAGAATACTCCTTGAGTACATAACCTGCAGACATCAAGAACAGATGCAGTGCAGACATCAAGAACAGATGCAGTGTCACCAACATGGTGGCACAGACAGATAAGGTCCTGACTACAACCCAGGCATCCTAAGTTTGATTAATGGTTCAGGCTTCTGATGCTGCTAGTGGGTAGGATGTGTGTGGGCCTGTCCTTGGTGGAAGACCTTGACATATGATTTGGACATTTGCTGGTACTGGCTGGGAGGACGTGTGTACCAATCCCTGGGATGTAGAACCATGCTGGACATCTCTCTGATACAATTCTGGTGGAGGCTAGAACTCCGAGATGATCACAGGCTGAATGGGCAGAAGGAAACAGCAGTCAGACCAGGGACAGGGCACAGATTTCAGCTACTCCTCATTGCAACCCCCATACTGACAGTTGTCAAAAGGTAGTTAGTGTATAAGGGCAAGAAAAAAGTCTGGTACCTTTCAAGATTATGGCTGCACTCAGGGTAGCTCAACCATTGCTCCCAGGGAAGAGAGGAAGCAGCGATTGTAAAAATGAGCCCTCACCATGAGCAAAACAGAGAGGCCACATGAACATGCTGGGAGTGAGGCTTCATGGTCAGAATGGGTATTGTACCAAAGAAAGAAAGAAAAAAGATACAAAGTCTCTTGAAAAGTAGGTGCATCCAGACACCTATTTACCATAAAATATACATATACAAATGCACTTCCAGTAGGACTGTAGGGTACTACTATGAAACATAAGTTAAGTTTAAAAAATTGAGTGTGACAAAATAATGATAGGAGGTAACGATACTACAGAAAAATCTTCCTTGCCTTTGTGTTTTTATTCTGATCTCTCTGCCTCACACACACACCACACTCAACTCACTCAATTTTATTCCAAAGCCAAGTGTTAAAATAAATTACAGAGCATTAACTGCAGTATGTTGTCATTATGTGTCAAGTTATGTAAGCCAGAACTTTCTAGCCAGTGCTTTTAGACACGTAATATTTGATAGACTTTTAACACTTTAGTGCCAGGGCTATGTAACAAAATGAAGACTTCTAATCATGCCTAAAGCAATCTATTTCAACAGCTGTTGTATGATACTCCATTACACTATCTAAAGGTTTATGTTTAACTGCAATGTCTGCCAGATGTCTCAGCTTGCAGACAAACCTAAAGGATCTAATACCTTCAGTAAAGCAGTGTTTAAAATAGGTGTGTGATTTATGGCAACATTGCATTTACACATAATACAAACAGGAAATTTCATTCATTTATTTATTTTTAATGTTCAGAAACGTTGTTATGGTTTTAACAACTAAGTGAAAGTTAAAAAGACAATATTTGAATTAATTGTATGCAAAAAAATTAACAAATAATGAAAATTTGTACATTGCAGATTTCATTTGTTTTACCTTACTAGCTACAATGGATTACTGTGAAGGCTCAGCAGCTAGTAAACAAATGTCTCCTCATCTCCATTCCCAGTCCCTGAAACTGACTGCATGATTCCCCTCATGGTGAGCAGCCTATATTTAAAAAATATGAAAAGTCTAGTAGTCACTTGCCATTTTTTTTTATACTTTTCATTTTTGAACTTTATTGGCAGTGGACTTTTGGTGTGAAGTTTTTTTTTTTTTTTGTGTGTAGTATAAGGTCCTGTACTGCTGGTCCCCCCTGACCCCATTAACTGCTCTGTTCCGTCCCTCTGCAGTTATCAGTACTGCCTCACCTCAAATGATATCCCATCACCAAGGCACTACACGACACTCCATACAAAAGTAACCTGTGGATGTCCACTGACCTACAACATCATACTGCTATGTAGTTTTATGCTTAGGACTTTATAACACTGCTCAGTTCAGATAAACTCACTCACACCATCCCCAGCTATTAGTCACAGTATTGCATTACAAGTCCATGTACTACAGTAGGGCAAGTAGTCACACAAATGTCCACATACAAACTTAACTGGCATTTACTGAGTTCATAGGTTTAGTAAGCATGCAGTTCAGGAAACCATTGAGCCCAGTCCAGTTTCCCAACTGCCCCAAGGCATATTTGGGTTAACTGACTTGCTCAAAGGCACTCACTAAGCAAAGGGAGGCTTAAGGAGTCGAACCCTGGGCTACAGGAAGTAGCGCAATAACAGATCATAGATTTAATCCCCTATTCTGTCACTGATAGCTAATTATCATTATAAGGCCCAAATAAAGAGTAAAGCAAAATATTAATTGTGCGTAGCAAAACGTTTTGGAAACACTCATTTGTAAATGATTTTTTGTAATGTGGCTCTTGGTCACAGCAACAGATTTTAATTAAAACACAATACAATTTTAAATAGTGTGTGAATTTCTGTAACACAATTTTGAACTCAGTTAATATACAGTAGATTTGTGTTAAACCTCTATTAAATATGTTAATTAGGTGTAATGACAATATTACAAAAAGCCAACATTAAGTGTTTTTATAAAACATACAAGCAAGTTAATTGCAATATGTAGTAATGACTGCTAGGAAAGATGTGCAGCAGGTAAGGGTGATAAAGGACAATGAGGGAAACGTACTCACAAGCGATGGAAAGAGTACTTTGAGGGGCTGTTGAATGAAGAAAATGAGAGAGAGAGAGAAGGTTGGATGATGTGTGGATAGTGAATCAGGAAGTGCTACAGATTAGCAAGGAGGAAGTAAGGATAGCTATGAAGACGATGAAGAATGGAAAGGCTGTTGGTCCAGATGGACATACCTGTGGAAGCTTGGAGGTGTTTAGGAGAAATGCAAGTGGAATTTTTAACCAGATTGTTTAATGAAATCTTGGAAAGTGAACGGATGCCTGAGGAGTAGAGAAAGTGTTTTGGTACTGATTTTTAAGAATAAGGGTGATGTGCAGAGCTGTAGTAACTACAGAAGGATAAAATTGATCAGTCATAGCATGAAATTATGGGAAAGAGTAGTAGAAGCTAGGTTAAGAAGGGAGGTGATGATTAGTGATCAGCAGTATGGTTTTATGCCAGGAAAGAGCACTATAGATGCAATGTTTGCTCTAAGAGTGTTGATGGAGAAGTACAGAGAAGGTCAGAAGGAGTTGCATTGTGTCTTTGTGGGCTTGGAGAAAGCATATGACAGGGGACCTAGAAAGGAGTTGTGGTATTGTATGAGGAAGTCGGGAGTGGCAGAGAAGTATGTAAGAGTGGTACAGGATATGTACAAGGGTAGTGTGACAGTGGTGAGATCTGCAGTGGGAGTGACAGATGCGTTTAAGGTGGAGGTGGGATTACATCAAGGATCAGCTCTGAGCCCTTCCTTATTTGCAGTGGTGATGGACAGGTTGACATACTAGATCAGACAGGAGTCCCCGTGGACTATGATGTTTGCAGATGACAGTGTGATATGTAGTAAGAATAGGGAACAGGTTGAAGAGAACCTGGAGAGGTAGAGGTATCTAGAGAAGAGAGGAATGAAGGTTGGCAGGACTAAGATTATATGTGTGTGAATGAGAGGGAGGATGCAGGGAGTAGAGGTGGCGGAAGTGGATGAGTTTGTATACTTGGCATCAACAGTTCAGAGTAATGGCAAGTGTGGAAGAGAGGTGAAGAAGAGAGTACAGGCAGGGTGGAGTGGGTGAAGAGTGTCAGGTGTGATTTGTGATAGACTAGTACCAGTAAGAGTGAAAGGTAAGGTCTGCAAGAGGGTAGTGAGACCAGGTGTGTTATATGGGATTGGAAACAGTGGCATTGACAAAAAAGCAGGAGTCAGAGCTGGATGTGGCAGAGTTAAAGATGTTAAAATTTGCACTGGGTGTGACGAGGGTAGACAGGATTAAGAATAAGTATATTAGAGGGTCAGCCCAGGTTGGACGGTTTGGCGAGAGAGAGAGAGAGGCGAGATTGCATTGGTATGGACATGTGCTGAGGAGGGATGCTGAGTATATTGGGAAAAGGATGCAGCTGCCAGGTGACAGGAAAAGGCGAAGGCCTAAGATGAGGTTTACGGATGTGGTGAAAGAGGACATGCAGGTGGTTGGTGTGACAGAGCAAGATGCAGAGGACAGGAAGGAATTGAAACAGGTGATCCGCTGTGGCGACCCCTAATGGGGAACAGACGAAAGAAAGAGAATAAGTAATGACTGCATTAAAAAGAGGGCAAACTTATGACTGAATATTGAGATGGATGAGTGATGGACTGAAAGTTTGAAATACAACGGATGGGGCAAAAGTAGTTTTGCATATCACTGAATACAAATTTGTACAGTGGTATATTATACTGTACTTTTAAGAATCATTAGTTAGCCTGGTCACATTTATAATGAGGCACCTCCCACACAAGGCGTCCTCTATTTCCAAACACCCAGTGCTAGTTTCACCTGATCCTGAAGTCTCCAATATCACCTTATGTGATGATGCTTCACGTTTTCAAAAAAAAGTTTGTAAACTGTTTTCTGGGCCAGCAGAAAGTAGTGTTTGACGTAAAACAAAACTAAATGTCGTAAAGTACCAACAAAAGTGGTACAACTGTTAGGTATGGCAAAGTTCAAGAATAACAGATTGGATTAGTGGCAGTAGCAAAAAAGGGGGGTGGGGTGCGCCCTTGCGCCATAACCTAAATCTACCACTGTGAACAGTGTCTGTTTTGCCTTGGCACTTCGTACGCCCATAGGTCTTGTTCTGTCTGTTAGGCCTTTGGGGTCTATGACATTGGATCGAAAACTGATTTCATCGAACGGCTTTTACACCGAAAATGCCATTGATAAAGACAGGTGCCCTGTCTTTGAATGTTGTCCCTTCAGATTTTGTTCCCTCTTTTACTTCCTCAGGGTTTTATGGTGTCACTGGATCTCAAGGATGCTTATCTCCATATCCCTATTCATCCCTTTTTCAGGAAGTTTTTTTACATTTCTCTGTTGCTTCCTAGCATTTTCAGTTCTCTACTTTGCCCTTTATACTGCCTCAAGGGTATTCACCAAATGCCTCGCTCCTGTGATTGCTTTCTACAGGCTTCAAGGTATCCAAGTCTTAACTTACTTGGATGACCTCCTGTTTCAGGCATCTGGTCCAGAGATCTTGTTGCAATTGCAAAGTCTTCATTTTGCCATTTCCCCTATGCAAAGTGTGAGATTCATAATAAATTTCAAAAAGTCTTTTCTAGCTCCTTCACAGGACCATGTTCTTGATGGCGTGCAGGATCCAGTCTGTTCTTATGCTAGTATCCCTGCCCCTCCCCCCGAAGGCCTTAACGCTCATTTCCTGTTTCAAACTCTTCTTCCTCTGACCTCTGTAACAGCCAGGGAATTTCTGAAAGCTCTGAGGGTCATGGCCTCCACCATTCCTATGCTCCTTCTGGCCAATCTCCACCTGTGAAAGTTTCAGTGGTTTTGAAGTCTGTCTGGCTTCAACACACTCATCCCTCAAATTTGTAGTCCCTCTTCTGCCATGTCTCAAGAAGGAACTTCACTGGTGGATTCAGCATTTGTCTGTAAATCCAGGGTGGCTCCCTTTTCCATCCCCCTCTTCTCTCTCAGGAGCGGTTCAGATGCTTCATATGTGAAAAACAATAAAACAGAGTGGCCCACATACATTTTGATAGCATTAGGGATATAACATAACATAACTGGGACATTTTCTGGGCTAATAGTGAGTATGTGGAGAAAATGGGGAACGAACCCTGTAGTGGTGTATAAGAAAGATCTAGGTTTTAAAAATGTACATGAAAGAAAAGAAAAAAGTCACCCTGGCTGCATGTCTAAATGCAGACACTGTAATCAATGTAGGTATGTAAAGGAAGGTGTAGAAATTTGTATACCCAGATGGTGAGTTTTTAAATTTTGTCAGAAGTTGAACTGCCAAAGCAATAATGTGTATCTTGCTGAGTGTCAACAATGTTTGTCATTTTACATTGGTAAGACCAAGAATAAATTTAAAAGTAGGATCTACCAGCATCAGTATGACATAAACAAGAATGACATAAGAAATGCTCTTGCATAACCTTTGGTTCTTATCTGTGTGAATTTCTCAATGTTGGTTTGGCTTATTCTGCTGTTAGGGCCTGCTTATCAGCTATCTCTGCTTGTCTGCCTTTATGTCCTCCTTTAGCTTCTAGATATGAGGCTGAACAATTTCTTAAAATCATCCTTAATATTAGAAAGCCTATTCCTCCTCCCTGGGATCTTAATTTTGTTTTGGAAAAATTGACTTAGGCTCCTTTTGAGCCTGCAGCTTGCAGCTTCCTTGCAACATTGCTCTTGGAAGACGGTACTTTTGTTAGCCTTTACTTCTGCCAGACTGGGTGTCTGAACTTCTAGCCCTTATGGATTGTCCTTCTTTTTTGGTGTTTCATAAGGAGAGGGTGTCCTTGCATACTAATTCTTTTATGACCAAGGTGGTGAGTGAGTTGTACCTTAATCTGTCTATTCATTTGCCCACTTTTTTCCCTTCCTCGCAATCTGCCAGTGAGAAGGTGCTACACACATTGGATTTGCATAGGCGACTCAGATTTATTTGAAGATTTTCTAATAGTCTTAATCAGCTCGGTCTCCTTTCATACTAGATCCTTAGTCTTGCTTGGACACTCCTAATCTTATTTCTTCTTGGATCTCTAAAGTTCTCTCTCTTTGTTATTCATTTCATGGTAAGAGCCTTCCTTATTCTGTTAAGGCTCATTCTAATTGAGCTGTGGCTTCTCCTGGTGCTTTTTTCAAGGGTTTGGATACTAACTTTTCTTGAAGTAGCTACCTGGACTTCTGTGCATACATTTACCAAGCACTACAAATTGGTTGGACTTTCCTGAGCTAGGGCTGGTTTTGCTAGGGTCATCCTTCATGGCTTCCTAGAGGGCTGTGCTGGTGTCCCCCCCCCCCTTCTTCCTGAGCTTTGGCACTCTCCCTGGTGTAATGAATACTGTAACAATGAAATGGAAGGACATACCACCGTTGTGTAAAATCTTACCATAACGGTAGATGTCCTTCTCTTCACTGTCGCAGTATTTACTCCCTCCCTCCACCCCCTGGTTCATTTCTCTTCTGGATATACCGATTACCTTTCTATTGCTTAGGCTGGTGTTCCTACTGGGGTTCTCAGTTCTGGGGATGGTAAGGCTGGATGTCGCCTTTATGGCCTATGCTGCACAAGAAGCATGTGTGTGACATATGGCATACCTTAAAGTAACTTAAATGCTTTGGTATACTAGCTGGATGTTGGGCTGCCCTTGGCAGGGGCTCCCTAATGTAATGAATACTGCAACAATGAAAAGGACATCTACCTTTATGGTAAGATTTTGTAGAACTGTACTTTCTGCCCTATGAAGAACATTCCATCCTGCAGACAAGATAGAGATGTTCCAACAGTTCTTCCCAAGTTTTTTCCAGTCAGAACAAAGTATCTACCAGAGAATTTCCCAAGATTCTTGGGTACATTGTTTCTATGATTGTTATGATTCCTTTGGCTAGACTTCACTTAAGAAGGTACCTCAGATCAGTTCTAAACTTGGCATCTGTACCCTTTACCTTTTCAAATCCCATTTCAGGTTTTGTAACGTAGTAGAGAAGTTGTTTCCAAAGGAGTGAAAATACTCATGTGGAACAGACAGGACAGACAAAAACATATAACTGTCAGACATGGTGGCATTTATTTATTTTATTTTATTCAGTGTACCTGGGTAGTACACTGATCACAACTGATCAAAAAAAAAAGACCAGCTACAGGCATAGCAAAAAAAAAAAAAAAAAAAAAAAAACAGAAATTCACAAAAAGTGTAATCACAGACGGTAGGAAATCTTGTGGACAATTGATATAGTATGTAAATATTAGTAGCAGGTGAGAACAGAAGGTCATATAGGAGTGATGAAGGTAAGGAGGGAGTTAGGTTATGTGTCCAATGGAAAAACACTTGCAATCAGGTTTTTGTTAGAGGTGTCTTGAGTTGAGCTTTGAACTTGGGGAAAGGGGAGACTTTTTTAGGCGGGGGGGGGGGGGATTGCCACAGTTTAAGTGCAAGAATAGAAAAGGAATGGTTGGTACAGTGCAGATTGGTTTGTTTTGCATGAAGTGAGGGAGTTAATTGGCAGAGGTTGCAAAAGTAATAGGATGTGATTTTATTATGGAGGTGGGAAGGCATTAAGTTGAAGTAGTTTTAAAAGAAGAGACCCTAGGAATAGCTCAACTGTGTAAGAGATTGAAAGCCATTTGGATTTGGCGAGGGTGATGCAGTGTTGTTCCTAAGAGGGAATTGAAAATGTTTGTTTTCAATGGACCATAGAATACACAAGTTTTTTTTTTTTTTTTGTAGAGGCTGCAGCTATGACGGCAAGCTCGTAATCAAGTTGAGGACTCCTTTGCTATTGCAGCTGAAGAGCTGGTCTGGGGAGAAAGGGAGATGGTTTCCAGCACCAGAATAAAAGAGAACCAGTCTTTTTCTTTGTGTTTTCATTGTGGCTATGGAAGTTGAGTGACTGATCTAGCAATAAACCAAAGTATTTAAAAAGATCTGCAATGTTTATATTTTAGAAGTTTTTTTCAGCTTTTGTAAAGTTTCAAATGTCTTTTTTTTGGAGGGTAAAGGATAGTTAGAAATTGAAAACAGTGATACGAGTATGGATCCCTGGGGTATTCCTCTGGTAAGGGGTGCAGGAGGTGATAGGAATGAGCCTATTTTGACTCTAAAATACTTATTTTTTTTAATAAATTTTGAAACCAGTTGAGTGTTGGGACTAACCCCGATTTCTTGGAGTGAGTGAAGGTGCAGGAAGTGGTTACCAAGATCAAAAGTTTGGTAAGATCAATGACGAGAGGTTGAAAGGTTTCCTTTATCCATGTTCAGAAGCATCTTAACTGTAAGTGAGCATAGTGCTGTTATTGTGCTCCAGCCAGTGCAGAATTCATGCAAGAAGGGTGGTACTGTTGGACGTAAGTGAATGGTTTGTTGCAGATTAGTTTTTCAAGTACTTTACCAAGTGTAGGGAGGATGGAGATAGGGCAGAAGTGGGAAAGATTTTCTGGCTGAGGTTTTTTTGGGAAGGGAGATTAACAAGAGCAGATTTCCATAGTCTGACATTGTATTTTGAGTTAAACAAAAGTTCTAAATATGGAAAATAGGTGTGGTAAGGAAGTCTCTGCAGAGTGATATAAACCAAGAGAGGTAGGTTATCTGCACAGGAAGTCATCCAGGGGAATGTTTTATAGTAGGGGTCAAGGTCTTTGTATGTAATTTTCTTAGAATAGAAGAGGAGGGTAAAAGGAGAAGGAGGCTGGGTGAGTTAGGAGTGGAGGGTAGAGGTTGTGGTACTAGGTATGTGGCTCACTTCCATGAAAGTTAGAGATTGAGCATTGGCCTTGAGAGGTCCGGATGGTGATAGGGGTGGAAGTAGGTCCTGTGGATTTTCTGCCTGTTAGGAGATTTACTTCCTGCCAGAAATATTTTGGTTTACCTAGCAGAACTAGGTTTTGAAGTAGTTGTTTTGTGCCTGTATATGGCTTGCTTAACTAGGCTACATAAGAGAGGTAAAGGCAGTTTGATTTTCTGGAGAGGGGTTTCGTCTCCATGAAGACTATGCATTGTCCCTAAGTTTGAGCAGAGTTTTCATTTCACTGCTTAGCCAGGGGGGAGGGGGTTTATTGTATTTGAAAAGGTGCTTGTGTGAGAGGGAAAAATTTGTCTTGAAGTCAAAGGAGAGGGTATACATAAGACCTGTTGCAGATGAGTTGGCGTTCTGTAATTTGGCAATGGGAGACCAATCAAAAGTTGCTAGTTTTTGAGGTCTGTATTGATGGTAGATCTGGGTCTGCAGCTAACTATTTTGGGGAGCAGGTTTTGTCATTGGTGGATAATTTGGAAGGTTATTGGGGAGCAGTCACAGCACGAGGGTGGAAGAACAGATATATTGAAGATGATAGGGGAGTTGTAAGTGATTAGCAGATCTAGAAGGGAGTAGTTGTTGGTTCAGAGGTTTGGATGAGTATTATCACTGACTAACTGCATAAGGTTGATATTGGCTAGGAATTCGGCAATGTCATTTCACAAGGGACCCTAGCAGTTTAAGGTAAAGTCACCTAGGCAGCTGAGGTGATAATATGAATAAGGGACTTAAATTTCTTGAGAGGCTGGAGGAGGAAGGTAGGCAGCTGCTATTAGAAGGTGACTGTTGTTTTTTCAAGAGGGAAGTTGTAGAAGGATCCAGTTGGGTTTAAGGCGCTGTCCTTCCATATCATGGTTGCAGTATTTTTTACATAAGGGATCTCCTGCCACAGATAGCCCAGTATACCAAAGCCTTTAAGTCTTATAGGTGCAGTACATCACAAGTATGCTTCCTGCGTAAGGCATAAAGGTGATATATGGATGCAAACACTCAAAACCTCTTTGCCGCCAGTCCAAACCACATTATCAAGCATCGGTTGGTCTGAACTCCCTTCTGCTGTGCTGGGATTTCTTGTCTCCTTTTTTTTCTATTTTGTCTAGTGTTTGAGTTCATGTCATGCAGGAAGGGAAAATATCAGTGTGGGAGGCAGATTCCTATAAAGACAGTCACAAAAAGTCTTTTTTTTTTTTTTTCTCTCTCTCTTCTTGGGTGCTTTACACAACCATATGGAGTACTGGGTTCACTACATAATCCCAACATTTTGAAATATCGAATTTCAAAATCTCGAGACTATATAGCCGAAACCAGTAAATGCTGGAAGATTAGAAGATCGAAATTCAGATTCCCGAACATACAACACACATACACGCAATTTCCCCCCACAATCAAACATGTCATCCTACACTACAGATAAGCGGGTGCCAAGCCCCCCCTGCACCCCCATGTGGGGGCTGCATCCCCACACCCCCCTACTTAAATATACCAACTCCGAGATCGCACAGACACACAAGGGAAACTCACACCCACACATTTTAGTCTCTCACACACACACACACACACACACACACACACACACACACACACACACACACACACACACACACACACACACACATCACAGTCACAACACAGACTGACACACACACACACACACACACACACACTAAAGCCCCTAACCAACACACTTACACATAGATACTTACCTGAACTTCCACCTATCCATCAACGAACCGCAACACCAGAAGCGCTACTTCAGTATGTCCGAACATCGGGATTTTGAATTTTGCGCTTCTGGTCTTCCAGTATTTAGGGGTTTCGGCTATATAGTCTCGAGATTTTGGAATTCGATATTCCAACATTTCGAGATTATGTAGCGATCCCAGAGTACTGTATCTGCCAAGTGATTCTGCCTAAGACCCTACATAGTTGTTTAGCCTCCTTGTCCATAAATTTTGAGAACCAATGACTTAAGCTGTTGGCTGGAGGTGCTTTTGCAGAATCCTCCTATTCCAAGGACCAGCCATCTGCCAAGAAGGCCAAAAAGATTATGCCTGATCTGGTTGCTGTCCAGCCTCCCCAAACGTCTCTAGAAGCTAGTGAAAGCCCTGAAGACCATCTGGTGCTTACCTCTGATTCCTCTGCCCACAACCCCATCAGGGGACAGCATGGATCCAACTTCTTGTGTGTCCTTGGAGCTTTTCCAACATCTGCAGCTGACATTGAGGGGGAGTCTCACTTGATAATATCCGAGAGAGTGAGGGAGGGATTCCCCCAGATTTTAGTAAGGGAGGGAATACCTACTGTTGTTAAGTATTGCCAAGGGTCTGAACATCTGACTGTTTTTTAGGGTGGACATCCTGCAGAAAGCGAAGCATATTTCCCTTGCAAAAGGTCCCCAGCATGGATGGCAGAATTTTACTCAGGGTCTGTTTAATGCTTTAATGGCTTTGAAGCCTCCTCAAAGAGGGACCTGTTCCTGACCCCACTCCCTAGTCTTTCAACCCTGTTAAGAGGCCTAGGGAATTGGATTCCTCAGATGAGGACTTGACTTTTGGAGAAGAATCCCTTGTGTAGTATTTTCATATTCCTTCTCCTCTGGACTGTGGTGTGGTGGAAGAGGATTCTTTAAGTCCAGGTTCCCCCTTGGAAGAGTTATCCTTTCGGAATATTATTGCCTGTATGATGGAGTATTTTAAGTGGAACTGTTCACAGGTCTCTGACATTCAGAACCGATATTAAGAGCTCCTAGGAGTCTCCCAAACCATCAGCTGTCAATCCTGTTTTGGCAGCCCTTTTGGACATCTTTACTGCTGCCTTTGTCCCTGCTGTTTCTCAACCTCCAGACCCAAGGAACCTAACAGGTTCTACAAGGTGCCCGAGGATGAACGTTTTTGTATAAAGTGCCCTTCTGCTGATCCTACCAATATTGGTTTCATTTTCTTCTGATAAACAAGCTGTTGCCATCTACTAAGCTCCTTCATTCAGATAAGGATAATCGTGCCATGGAAAGATTGGCCAAGAAAGTTTTTGTACTGCTATACCTTGCTTTGTAGGGCTATTAATTACCAGACCCTATGTCCAGATATATTTGGTCCTCCTTTCCCATTTATATAAGATGGTGTCTAACCTTCTTGATTCTGATGGGAAGACCTTTGCCCTTTCCCTGCTGGGGTCCACTTCTCATGTTGCCCATCTCTTGATAAATTGCAGCTGTGGTGCAGCTGATGCTTCTTTCTGGGCTGCTGCTTTTGGCTCAATGTTGAGGAGTTATTCTGATTATATTAAGGCCAAACTTTTGAATGCCTCTCTGAATAAATAGAAATATTTTTAGGACAGCTTGACTTGTGTCCCTCCAGGATAAGGGTAAAACCTTTCAGGAGCTTTAACATATTTTTGGCTCCCCTGTCCCCAAATTTCAGAGGAATTATCCTAAGTCTGTCTTTATTTATAAACAGACTTGTCCTACTCTTAAGGGTTAGAAAGGTTCTAGGTGTATTCCTCCTTTTAAGTCTACTCTGACTCCTCCATCCCAGAAGACTTTTCAGGACAAGCTTGTTTCTATTTGACATTTGGCTATCACTTCCCTTCTGCCAGGTCCCCCTGTCTCTCTGAATTTCTTTCTCTCTTCCAAATTAGCATTGGATCACCTCAGACCCTTGGGTTCTGTCTGTTATCCATCAGGGATATTTCATAGTGTGGAAATCTCTCCCCCCTGTTTACAGGTATTCCTCAACCTCCCACAGGACAGCTTCCTCATTTTCCAGAGGTTCTGAAATCCCTTTTTGATCAGGGTATAATTCAGCTTATTCCACCCACCCAGGTGTGGAAGAGGTTTTACTCCAGAGAGTTCTTGGTTCCTCAGGAGGAGGGTACATAGAGACAACTTTGGATCTTTCGCTCCTCAACACTTCTCAAAGTTCCATCGTTCCGGATGTGGTCTCTTCAAACCATGTTTCTTCTTCTAGTTAACCCCAGGTCTTTTTGGTTTCTCCAGACCACAAGGATGCCTACCTTCACATCCGCTTTCACCCTCTGTTCAGGAAATTTTTGTTTGTTTGTAACTTGCATTTTCAGTTCTCTGCTTTGCCCTTTCTGTTGCACCAAGGGTATTCAACAAATGCCTTGTTCTTGTCAATTCTTTTTGCAGCCTTTAATGGATGCAGATTTTTTCCCTGTCTAGATGACCTCATTCAAGCTGCTTCTCTTGGAAATTTGTTGCAGGATTTCCATTTTATCATATGTTTCTTAAACAGTGTAAGGTTCACCAGAAATAAGTTCCGATGCCTTCTCAGGATCATGTTTTCCTTGGGTGCAAGCTTCACGCTGTTCCTATGTTGGTGTCTTTCCCTGCACCCAAGGTTTTGTCTCTGACAACCCTTTTCCACTGTCGTCTTCCTCTATCCTTTCTCATGGTCAGGGAATTTCTCAGGGTTCTAGGATTTATGGTCTCCGTTATTCCCATGTTCCCTGTCACCAGGCTCCATATGAGAGCATTTCAGTGACACCTCATATCATTGTGGTTCCAACAATGCCACCCGTTGAAGTTTCCTATTCATTTTCTTCCTTATCTTAAACTTGAGTTTAAGTGGTGGATTCATCATCATCTCTCTCTCTCTCTCTCTCTCTCTCTCTCTCTCTCTCTCTCTCTCTCTCAATCCAGGACTTCTCTTCCAGGCTCTGATTCTTTCTCAAGAGCTGTTCAAGGACTCCTTAGACTTTGGCTGGGGACTTTCTTGTGGCCTTCTAAAGGTCCAGGATTTATAGCTTCAGTTTGGCTTCAACATTCTCATCCTTTTTATTTTGTAGTCCTTCCTCCATGTCTCAAGCAGGAACCTCAATGGTGGATTCATCAGTTGATGTTCTTCGTGTTTCATTGTTGCAGTCATCACACTTGGGTTATCTGCCTGCAGGTAGCTCTCAGTCGGCCTGAATACCAGAGACATAGAATTTCTGCATCGGTTGCTATCGCTCCAGGAGTGACTTCACGTTGTCATGGGTATAAAAACAGGCAGCCGAAGCCATTACATTAGTCTTTCTTGCCAAGGAGCCTGAAGCTGAAGCAATTTGCAAGTGCCGGTCAGCTGCTTAGTGAGTTTTCGTTTACGAATTGAATCAGCCTGAAGTCTTCTAAAGCTAAGTACCCCATTGGGGATCCTTTTTTTCTTGCTCTAACCGATGTCAGAAAAAATTAATAATTGTCTTGCCTGTGGAAAGCAAATACTGCACCGAGATTTTCATTCTTACTGTGTCACCTGTCTAGGCCCAGACCACGATGTACCTCGCTGTTGGATGTTCTTCATTCCACATTGCTGCAGTCCTAACTATTGGGTAGTCCGCTGTCCAGTCGGCCCGAATACCAAAGTATATGGCTGACGTCGGTCAGGGCGCATTAGACTGACGTCAGTACGTCAGGGTACTAATGCGCATGACCGACGTCATATCCTCAGTCTTTTTTGCCGCATGGTCCGATGCAGAAGCAATTTTGCGAGTGCAGGTTGGCGTTCTGAAAGTTTCTGAAGTCAGAGTTTCAGACCGAATCAAAGTTGGCTAAGTACCCGTTGGGAATATTTTGGTTTTTTCTTGCCTCAGTATTTAACCGGATGTCAGAAAAGTGAATAACTGTATTTCTTGTGGGAAACAGATACCTCATAGGGATTACCATACTTTGTGTATACCTTGTTTAGGGCCTGAGCACGACGTTGTTGGATGCCGCTCTTGTGCTAGATTTAACAAACGCACTATTAAGAGAAGGTTAGACTGTGCCAGGTTAGTTTTGGGAAGCGTTGTAATTATAAAATGCCGCCGGAGGCTCCGACGCCCGCCGCCAAAAGCGCAAGGACAAAGCAGCAAAGCCTAGAGTGGAAGAACCGACAGTCCCTGACGCCGGATCTTTAGAAGGCTCAGTGGAGCCGGAGGTTTTGCCAGGTGTTTCTTTGGAGTCTCAGGGAGAGACTTTACTGTTACAGGATGTATCCTCGCAGGAAGTAGGCCAGGCTGAGGGGCTTCTCAGGTGGCTGTTCTTCCCTCTCTTCCTAAGGTGGTTAGGGCCTCCCTTCTGTTTCCAAGGCTTCTTTGAGAGGCAGGCCAAGTTTAACTTCAGTGGGGGTTTCTCCTAGTGCTTCAGGGTCTTTGCCTAAGAAACATATGCTTAAAATGGCAGAGGATTTGATTACTATGATTAGAGGTTCTATGCCCCTCCTGATAAGAGGCCTAGGGTAGAA
The DNA here is from genome assembly GCF_019279795.1 of Protopterus annectens. Taxonomy (NCBI): domain Eukaryota; kingdom Metazoa; phylum Chordata; order Ceratodontiformes; family Protopteridae; genus Protopterus; species Protopterus annectens. Next base: position 480,310,573 of record NC_056730.1, read on the forward strand.
CCTGAGTTTGAGAGTTTTGAGCAATGTTCGAGGCTTCTGAGTCTTCGGCTGAAGACTTGCAGGAGTATCCTCCTTATTCTGATTCTGATGTGGATGATTCTACTCCTTCAGCTTCTCCTCCTGAGGATTTTTCATTTTCAGAGACTCTGCATTCCATGAGGGAGCATTTTAAATGGGAAGGTCAAGATTTCTCTGATTCCAGGAAGAGGCTTAGGGAATTCTTGCTTTTACCCCAGCATAGGCCTTTAGCTATACCTCCTGTTCTGAATGTGGTGGAAGATGTTTTTGCAGAGGCTTCCCTCAATCCTGATTCTTTGCCTCCTGCCCCAGTTAAACCGGATAGGTACTATAGGGTGCCTGAAGCTCATAAATATCTTTTTAAGAGTCCTAGGGCAGACCCAGAAACTGTCTCTCAGGGGCCTAAAGGTGTGAAGGCCTCTGTTGTTAAAAATCCTGTTCCTCCTGGTAAAGAGGCAAGGGCTTTGGATAGATGGGGAAAGAAAGTGTATACTTCTTCCACTTTAGCCATGAGGGCGTTGAATTGTCAGTTTCACATGTTAAAATATCAGAATTATCTCCTTTCACAATTGAAATCTAAGGTGGATGCTCTGGCAGAAGGTATTGAGTGTAAAGAGTTGCAGGATTTAGTTCATGTGTCTGAACAGGTGGGTAAACATTCCTTGCAATGTGGTTTTGATGCTGGGCAGGCCTCCTCGAGGGTGGCTGCCACTGGTTCTGTTCTTCGTAGGCATGCCTGGTTGAGAGATCAGAATTTAGCTGAGCATGTTAAAACAAGGATTTTGGATGCTCCTTTGCAGTCTGATGTGTTGTTTGGTTCGCCTGTGGAAGCAGTCTTAAAGAAAATGGAGGACAAGGCTAAGTCTATGCAAACTGTTAAGGCTTTTTGCAGGTGCAGCCTCCAAGTTTAGTAGAAATTGGCCTACTAAGGGATGGACTTATCCTGCTTATGATTCCCAGTCTAGGGGTAGGTCTAGACGTGGTAGGGGCAGAGCTCAAGGTTCTTTTAGGCCTAGGACAGGCAGTTCCCCTGCTCAGATTTCTGGTGAGGGCAGGGGTCAGTCCTTTCGTAAGCAGACCCAATGACCTGCCTTTTCAGCTGCCAGTACATTCTCGCCTGGCAGCACCTTTGGGAGGAAGGCTGTCTCTTTTCAAAGAAAATTGGGATTTAATTACCCAAGACAGATGGGTTCTGGATATCATTCACCACGGTTACAGGTTTTATTTCCATACCATGCCTCCTTTCAAAGGCATGCCAGACATTCCTCCTCTACAAAGACAAGAGGCTCACAAGCAAATTTCTCTGTTGCTCCACATAGGGGCCATTCAGCCAGTTCCTGTGCCAGAAAGGGGCCTAGGATTTTATTCTCGCCTGTTCCTAGTACCGAAGAAGGGGAACACGTGGAGGCCAATTTTGGATTTATCTATCCTCAACACTTATCTGGATATTCCCAAGTTCAAAATGTTGACGTTACAACAGCTTTTACCTCTGCTGGGCAAGGATCACTGGATGGTAACTTTAGATCTCAAGGAAGCTTACCTTCATGTGCCTATAAGACTAAGTTGCAGGAAGTATCTGCGTTTGAGCTGGAAATTCTCATTATCAGTTCTCTGCATTGCCCTTTGGCTTATCCACTGCGCCCAGAGTATTCACAAAGGTTCTGGCTCCAGTGATAGCTTACTTCAGGCTAAAAGGAATTCAAATCTATCCTTACTTGGACGACTGCCTGATTCTAGCTCAAGAAAAAGAAGACCTTCTACAGCATTTGGATTATGTCATAGCAGTGCTAAGATGCCTAGGGTATTCTGTGAACGAAATAAAGTCCAGTCTAGTACCCTCTCAAGACATGTGCTTTCTGGGTGTGAGACTGAATACAGCAGCCCAGATGGCCTTTTTAACCCCGGACAAACAAAAGACTCTTTCCAGTTACTTCCATCAACTATCTCTTCAGTCCGGGCTGACTGCAAGGACAGTCCTTCAAGCCTTAGGGTTCATGGCATCTTGTATTCTGATGCTTCCCAATGCCAAACTGCATATGAGGAAGCTGCAATGGTATCTCAAAATGTATGGACACAGCACTGCCAGGATTTGGACACTGTCATTCAAATAATACCTTGCATTCAAAAGGAATTTCTGTGGTGGGCTCAGGAATGTCACCTAAACAAGGGACTCTCTGTGACCCGGCCAGAGGCGAGTCAGATTCTAACGACAGATGCCTCAGACATTGCTTGGGAGCTCATCTAAATGGAAAGTGGATACAAGACAAGTGGCCTGCCAGACTACAGCATCTACATATCAACATGAAAGAGATGTTAGCAGTCCAGTTTGCATTAATGGCTTTCAAGGAGTTACTTCTTCCAGGGCAGGTGTTGATTCTAACAGACAACACAACTGTCATGTGGTACATCAACAAACAAGGGGAACACATTCTTACCCATTGTGCAGGCAAGCAATGATTTTATGGGAGACTGCGCTCAGCTTGCAACTAACTCTTCAGGCAAGGTTTCTGCCGAGCACAGAACTCCTTAGCAGATGTGTTAAGCAGACAAATCATGGATCCCCACGAGTGGAAACTGGATCTTCATGTATTTCAAAAATTGACAGTGTCATGGGGAACTCCAGACATAGATCTGTTCGCTTCTCCACTAAACCACCAGCTGCCAAAGTTTTGCACAAAGAGGTTTCATCACACAGCTTGGAAAGTGGATGCTCTTTCTTTCAGTTGGAAAAATCTTCATGTGTATGCTTTTCCACCTCTGCCTCTTCTCCCAAAGGTGCTTCTAAAGGTCAGACAAGACAAGCCAAGGATGATTTTAATAGCTCCAGATTGGCCTCGCAGCACTGGTACCCATTACTGAGGAGTCTGGTAAGGAAGCCTCCATGGCCTTTACCCTTGATTCCACACCTGTTGTCTCAGAGGGACGGTCACCTGCTCAATGTCAAGCTTCAATCTCTTCATCTAACAGCCTGTCATATTCTGTTTTGAAAGACAGCAGGTCTCAACTTCCTCAACAAGTTTTAAATGTGATTATGGAAGCCAGAAGACCTAGTACAAGGAAAGTGTACGCAGAAAAATGGAAGAGATTTTTATTTTGGAGTGCAGCAAACAATTTGGAGATTTCTGAGCCTAATTTGAGTGTGGCTCTTCAATATCTTACTGAGTTATTGGACAAAGGTTTGTCTTTCTCTTCCATTAAGATTCATGCTGCAGCAATTTTAGCTCACTATGATTGTGACCCACCATTGTTTTCGCATCCTTTGTTCAAGCAATTTCTTAGAGGGGCAAAGAATATAAGACCCCCACGTAGAGCTCCTACTCCTGCTTGGGATCTCAATTTTGTGTTGGAGAAACTTACTCTACAACCTTTTGAGCCTCTTGGCTACTGCTGAATTGAAATATTTGTCATGGAAGACTGCTTTTTTGTTGGCCATTACTTCTGCAAGAAGGGTTTCTGAGTTGCAGGCCCTTATGGCGGTAGAGCCTTTTTTGATTTTCCATAAGGATAGGGTATCATTACGTACTAATCCTTCCTTTATGCCTAAGGTGGTTTCTAGTGTGGCTTTAAACCAAACTATTCATTTGCCTACTTTTTATGCAGATCCCCAAAATAAAGGGGAAAAGATTTTGCACTCTTTAGATGTACACAGGCAATTGCGTTATTATTTGAGCAAGACTAAGGATTTTAGGCAGTCTCAGCAGTTGTTTGTTTCTTTTGCTTTGGGTTCGCAGGGAAAGCCTGTGTCAAAACAAACTATTTCTAGGTGGATTGGGTTTTGCATTGCATTTTGTTATTCCCATCATGGCAAGGAGATTCCAGCTGGAATTAGGCCTCATTCCACTAGGGCTACTGCCACTTCTACAGCATTTCTAAGGGGGGTGGCCACTAAGGATATTTTGGAGGCAGCTACTTGGAGTTCAGTGCATACTTTCTCTAAGCATTATCACCTTCCTCTCTACTCTAAGTCTAGGGCTGGTTTTGCCACAGCTATTTTGCAAGGCATGTTGTCAGTTCCTGCTTCCTTATGATTTGCCAGCCTCCCTTACCTCTGCTTTGGGATTCTACCCAATAGTTAGGACTGCAGCAATGTGGAATGAAGAACATAGTACAGTTTTGTACCTACCATAAATGTAGATGTTCGAGGATCCACATTGCTGCAGTCCAATTTACCCTCCCTCCTTCCCTCTGTGTTTAAGGGTGGTTGTGTAGGTGAGGTTATATTCTGGTAATTTTGTATATATTGTACATATTTTTGGTGCAGGTATGTTTGGAATTTTTGGTTTTGGCCTTAGCTTTTCAGGGTCTTCTGACATCTGGGGCAAGAAAAGACTGAGGATATGACGTCGGTCATGCGCATTAGTACCCTGACGTACTGACATCAGTCTAATGCGCCCTGACCGACGTCAGCCATATAATTTGGTATTCGGGCCGACTGGACAGCGGACTACCCAATAGTTAGGACTGCAGCAATGTGGATCCTCAAACATCTACATTTATGGTAGGTACAAAACTGTACTTTTTGTGCCTTGTTCTACACCCAAACCATTTGTCATCAGGCCCTTATTGTTCTTCCCTTCGTTCTCAATCTCCGTATTCCGAAACTGCTTCGGTATGCCATCCCACTATCGATTTTCTGAAAAAATGTAAGGATAATGACAGAGACAGACCGCACAGGTTCAAAGCTGCCGACGATGCTTCTGTTAAGCTAGTTGCCAGTTCGTCGATACTCAGTGAGGTGCTTTCGCAGCCTCTGATGCCCGCTTCAAGTGGATTCGCAGGCCTCTACCGAGACCCGTTCAGAGTCCGGTATGCCGTGAGACTCTTCTTCGACTATGGAACTGGTGGATGTCTCTACCTTGGATGGCTCTGGAGCCACAGAGCAGGCACTGGCTACTGAGGAAGTTCTTCGCACTACCAATGTTCGACACAAACCGACTGCTTCAGTTCTATCTAAAACTACCAAGTTTCTAAGGCCAAGAGTACGCGTTATGATTAGAAAACCAACGACCAAAGAGCATGCACCTGCTACCTTGCCACAAAATAAAATGCTTGGAATAGCAGAAGTCCTTATTATGCTGATTAGGGGAAGTCAGCCTTCCCCTGCTAAGAGAAAGAGACCATTTGCCAGCAGCTTCAACAGACCAAGAGTCCGACTCTGAGGTTTCTGATTATGAAGACATGCCCTTATCTGCTTATGAGAATTCGGATGCAGAGGAATCCATTCCCTCTGCCTCTCCTCCAGAGGATTTTTTCTTTTGGTGAAATCTTGCATACTTTGAGAGCATTTCCACTGGGAATGCCAAGACTATTTTCAGTCCAAAAAGACGTAGAAAATTTCTATATTTGCCACAACACAGGCCTTTAGCAATACCCCCAGTCCTGGAAGTTGTTGATGTCTTTATGAAATCCAGTTTTACTCCTGATAATTTACCTCCTGCCCCGAGGAAAACAGACAGGTACTACAGTGCCTGACGCTCACAAATTTCTTTTCAGAAATCCTACTGCTGACCCAGAGATAATTTCCCAGGAGCCCAACTTTATCAAGGGAACTACAGCTAAGAATCTCACCCCTTCGGACAGGGATTCCAGAGCTTTGGACAGATGGGGTAAGAAAATATATACCTCTGCAACTCTTGCCATTAGGGCTTTGAATTGTCAGTTTCACATGCTGAAGTACCAACAACATATTGTGGAACTTGTTAAGCAAAAAATCACTACCTTTACAGGCTGTGCAGAAAATAAAGAATTGCAAGAGCTTATGCATTCTGCTTTGGCTTTGACACCCTAGAAGCATCTTGCAGGGCAGCAGTCACTGGTACTGTACTGAGAAGGCATGATTGGCTTAAGGAGCAGATCTTTCCAGATCATGTCAAATCAAAGTTACTTAGACACTCCTTTGAGCAAGGGCAATCTGGCACCAAAGCAGAAGAGGTTCTTAAAAAGATGGAAGAAAAAGCTAAATCTATGCAGACAGTCAAAGAATACTTGCAAGTACAGCCTCCTAGATTCAGTAGGCATTGCCCCTCGAAACATTGGTCCTTTCCAGCCCCCTCAAGGCCATCTCAAACTCAAACTCTCAGACCCAGGAGAAACAACCCCCCCCCCCGACTAAAGTCTCAGGGTATGCAGAGATCTAAGCAATGTAGTGCCTCCACCTCTAAAGCAGGGAGTGCTAAACCACCCCCTTACAGAAAGAATTCCCAATGACTTCTCAACTCCACCCCCCCCCCCTCTACCCAACTGCTTGTGCCCCAAGGAGGAAAACTTGCCCTTCATGCAAAAAACTTGATTCCCATCACCAAACACTAATGGGTCCTCAACATTGTATCCCAGGGGTATACATTTTACTTCCACTCACTGCCAACCCCAAAAGGGTTCCCAGACCTCCCTCTAAACCAGTGGGCAGAGGCTCAAAACCAAGTTCAATCCCTGCTCTCTATAAAGGCAATTCAGCCTGTTTCTGCAGAACAGATAGGTCAAGGATTCTATTCCAGACTTTTCCTGGTACCCAGAAAAGAGGGCACTTGATGCCCACTCCTAGATCTTTCAATTCTCAACACCTTCCTGGTGGTACCAAAATTCAAAATGCTCACCTTGCAAAAGCTTCTACCTATGCTAGCCAAAGATGCCTGGTTAGTCACCCTAGACTTAAAAGTAGCCTATCTGCACATCCCTATAAGGGAGTCCTGCAGGAAATATTTACGCTTCAGGGCAGCAGCTCTGCATTATCTGTTCTCTCTACTTCCCTTTGGCTTATTCACTGCTCCCAGAGTATTCACAAAATGCCTGGCTCCAGCCATTGCTTACTGTAAACAGAGAAATATTAAAATTTACCAATACTTGGACGACTGCCTGATCCAGGCAGGCAGTCAGGAAATGCTGTTGCAGCACCTGACATTTGTAAAAATCCTTCTAACGTTCCTGGGGTACACCATCAGCGAAACAAATCAAAACTAGTCTCCATTCAAAAGATGAACTTCCTCAGAGTGGATGTGCTCACACAGAAACAGGAGTGTTTGATATATTCCAACTCCCAAAAATATCTTCAGTTGACTGGCTGGATGACAGGGACTTAATACATTTAACTCATTGCATTCATGTGATGCCTCCAGGTGTTTCTGCAGTTGTATCCTACTGACTGCTTTAGGTGTCATATATTTTGTTTATATTTACATTAATAATTCCGAACCATGCTATCTATATAAAGTAGTAAAATATTTCATATTCAAGTTTACACATTGACAAACATAACTACATTGATATTTGACCTCTGTCTAGTTGAGATAAATTAATTGTTCATATAATATTTATTTATATTGTCATAAATTTCATCTTTTTCGAAATATCTTTGCAAACAAGTAGCACAGACATAACTGCTTAGTCATATATGAAAACTGTCAGTTTAATGAATAAAATGCTGTTGACAGTATGTGTGTAAATCAAGTGATTGCCGAGATGATGCAAGTCATTTACAAAACATTACAAATTTAATATTTACTGTGTTTACTGTGACTTATAAAATCCAGTTTACTACATGCAACCTAAAGAATACTACCACTATAAAAATAGTTTGTGCTGAACAGTTTGCAGTTTACAATTCTTTAATAGCCCTATGGTTCCAGAGAAGAATATTTGTTTTAAATATTATGATTCTGTCAAAAAGCTTAGGCACTGCCCATTAGAAGTTACAGTGCAAATTTCCAGAGCTCCATTGGAGGGAATGAGTTAAGGCATGTGTTTGTTGAGGACATTCAGCAGGTACTAAGGCAAGAAAGCCTACTTCTAAAAAATCATACATTAGCAAATAAAGATTTTCTAGTTGGTGCGAGCAAAATAGCCAGCATCCATTCAGGGCTAGTGTTTCTCTGGTTTTACATTTGTGTGAGTTTTTTTCTATGACCTGTCTTATTCGTTTATCAAGATTAATTTTTCTGCCATTTCAGCATGTCTGACCATGGATCCCCCTTTTTCCAAGGCATTCCCATGTCTGAATGTTTTTTGAAAGGGATATTGCACAAGAGACCTCCAGAAGACCAGTGGCTCCTGCTTTCAATCGTAATCTTGTGTTACAGAAGTTAGTACTTTCTCCATTTTGAACCAGCTCAGCTGGCTGATTTTTAGGGTCTTAACATGGAAAACAGTTTTATTGGTCTCGCTTACCTCTGCAAGAAGAGCATAAAGCTCTTAAGGTGAGTCAACCTTATCTCACTTTCCAGAGAGAGTTTCTTTTGAGAACTAATCCTTCTTTTATGCCTAAAGTAATGTCCAAGTTTTCTTTAAGCCAAACTGTGCATCTCCATGTTTTTCCCAGAAATCATGTAGTAGATAGTGGAGCTTTTCTCCTCGGGCCTCCACTGAAAATGGACATGTATCCAGCTGGACCAGCCCGGTTAACAAATGTAAAATAAATAAAAAAATAAAAAATAAACTCAGAAAATAAAGGAGAAAGGCTACTTTGTACTTTGGATGTCCACAGACAACCCAGGTACTGTTTTGACATAATCTTTCAGAACTTCCAATCAGTGTTTATTTCATGTGAAGGTAAGAACAGGCAACCTTTGTCAGAGCAGATTGTTTTCAAATGTTTGTCTCAAGCTATTATCTTTAGTAATTCCTACCACAACAAAATGAGTCCAGGTACATTCTACCTTGGCCTTATCTATGGCTTTTTGGAAAGGGTTGAACTCTAGAAATACTGTAGAAGCAGCGACCTTGTCCTTTGTACATGATTTTACAAATCATTACAAGTTTGATTCCATCTCCAGGTCTATGTCAGGCTTTGCTAGGATCATTCTCCATGGACTCCCAACTGTTAAAAGAAGAGTAGCGGAGTTGCAAGTTCTCATGGTGGATGAGCCATATCTGGCCTTCCATAGGGATAGGGTGTCATCAAAAATAAATCTCTTATTCGTGTACAAGATTGTTTGAGTTTAGTCATATATTCCACTGTTCTATCCTGACCCTCAAAACCAAGGAGAGAGGATTTCTACGTACTCTGGATATGTAGATAGCTCTAGTACCATCCCCACAGAACAAGGACCTTTAAAAAAGCTCATCAGCTTTATTATGTTGCTATTAAGAAGGAGTTGTCATCATCATCAACCTACCTTTTTCCCATTTTCTGCATGAGGTTGAGATTTTGTGTAAACTGTTGCCCTCTCTTTCTATTCAGTTCCACTCCCCTACCTTCTTTGACACTCAAGCCTGACTGTCGCAGGTCTTCTCTCTCACAATCCATCCATCTTTTTGTTGGATGCCCTCATTTTCTCATCTTTACCTGATAGTCTTCTGTTTTTTGCACAAGTGTCTAAACCACAGTAATCTGTTCTCCTTGACCTTTTCAGCAATTAAAGCTACTTTGGCTTCTGTTCTTATGTCCTCATTTCTTTGTCCCACAGTGTATATCCTACCACCCATCTCGGGCACTTCATCCCCATCACCTCTAGTTTCTTCAACTACTCTGCCTTTTACTCCCCATGTTTTTGTATTATACAGTAGTACTTGTCACAGCACTATTTAGTACACCATACTTTTCAGCTTCATAGGCTTTCTTCTGTCATAAGCTACACCTGACGCACTGTGCCAGTTGGCTGCAGCCTCTCTGATTCTAGCTTTGACCTCCTCATTCAGACTTCCCTTTCTCCTCAGCCACCCCGCCCAAATACTTGAAACTGGAAACCTGTTGTATTTTCTCTACTGTCTCAATTCTCAGCTTCTTCTGATTTCTCCCATTTGCTGCCATTACAAATGTTTTATCTATATTCAGTTTCATCTCATGTGCCTTTTGTTCTGCATTTCATTCTCCTATCCTTGGCTGAAGTTGCTGCTCAATGTCTGAGTATGCCACATCGTCTGCATACAGAAAAGTTGTTCTGTCGCCTCCAACCTGTTTGCTAATATTGTCCATTACCACTATGAACAGTAGCGGGCTCAGAGCTGAACCTTGATGCACACAGGCTCTCACTGGGAACCCCTCTATAAGACCGAAGTATGTTCCTACTTGAGTCTTTGGATCCTTGTACATAGATTGGACTAAGAAATGTTAACCCATATCAAAACAGACCGTTTTCCATATGGTTGTCATCTGCTATTCCCTTTTGTTATGTCCACCATTATAAACTGCTCCTGGCAGTACCAAGGCTCTGTCTAGAAGGCCTTGCCATCTTTGGCATATTGGAATGGGGTGGACTTAGAGGCAGCTAGATGGCATTATAAACGGGTTTTTTTTTTGTAGATCCTAACTGGCTTTGCTAGGACCATAGATCCGTATCTTTCTCCTCTTACTTGTTGGGATAAGCTTTAATAATCAACCCATATTATTATTAAAGGATACTGCAGTAGTGAGAATAATGAACATAATACAGTTGTGTAAGTTGCTGTTACTCATAACAGTAGATGTTTAAATTCCTCACTTCTGCAGTAGCCACACCTAACCTCCAACCCACTTTTATTGTGTATTGTTATTATTAATACTGGAAAATAATTTGGTGGTTTTCTTGTTTGGATAGTATAGGGTGTGAGTAGGCCACTGCTTAAATTTTGGCCAAGAAAGTCCTGAAGATTTTCCTCTGACTGCTGATTTCTCCCTCTGGCTGAAATGTTAGCAGTCTGAAAGCGTGGAAGAAAGACGGAGCTTTTAGAAGCTGTATGTCATAAAGCACTCTGTAGCAAAATGTATGCAGTTGGATGCCTGGATAATTCAATTTTGATACCTTGTTAGGCACCTTTTTTCCCCCCTAAGGACAAGTAGCAGTTACCGAAGAAGGCTTAAAAAAACATTGTTGGTAGAAAAGATTTTTTGATGGTGCCATACCCAGGGTCAGAACCCTTTGAAGACCCAGCTGCCTCTGGTTCTTGATTATTTTTTGCCCTTTGGACTTTGTTTATTTTCTGTCAAGATTCATCTGTCAGCCATTTCTACTTGACACCCCTCCCAGATATCCCCTTACTTTCTGTTCCCAAGTCAAGCAGTTTTTGGAAGGTATTTTACATATCCGTCTACCTAGAAAACAGGTGGCTTTGTCTTTGGGTCTGAATTTTGTGCTTGTGAAGCTTATTCCATTTTAACCAGCTCATCCAGCTGAATTGAGGTTGTTAACGTGGGAGACATGTTTAATCATTATTCTGCTTACTGCTAAGAGTATCTGAGTTACAGGCTCGTATGGGTGACTCAACCCCACACAATTTTCCATTAATGTAGGGTTTCTTTAAGAACTAATCATTCTTTTAAAGTGTTTTCGTAGGTTACCTTGGCCCTGTCTCTTTTCCAGAACCTGAAAACAAAGAAGAAAGAATTATTCCTACTCTGGATGTCCACAGACAGCTCAGATATTACCAGAACAAAACGTAATCCGTCTGGGCAAGTCTGTCAGTTGTTTATTTCCTGTGAAGGTAAGAAAATAAGGTAACCACTGTCAAAGCAGACTATTGCCAGATTATCTCATGCTATTTCTTTTGCTACTCTTCTAGAACACTCCAACTGCAGGCAGGGTTAGGACAAGGACGTTGGTTTCTTCTGCGTCTTTCTGGAAAGTGGTTGACTGGAGGAGTATGCTAGTGGTAGCAGTTTTATCATCTGAACATACTTCTACAAAGTACTGTAAACTGGATTCTGTTTCCATGTCCAGAACATGCTTTGCTATGACCAAGTGTTCCTGAATTCTTAATTTATTTCTTCTTCCTTTTGGTTTCTAAGCTGTGGTAATTGACCCAAATAGCAGTGGAACTAATATTGAACATATTACAACTGTGTAAGTAAACATACCATGACTGCATCCTTCCAGTGCCCTTTGTATTTTTTTTTTATTGCCAGAGTGTGGATATACATTATTGATTGCATATATAATTACTCTTGTTTTATGTTTCGTAGCATTTTTTTCTTTCAGGGCTGTTGCCTCCCTTCTTGGTGCAGGAAAGCTCTAAAGGTTTTGGCGCACTCGCTTTTTATATGAGGCTCTACTGTAGCTCCTGACATAGCATGTGGTATGTGCTCTTTAGCTTTGATAAGCTGACTAGTTGGTCATATCCTTGGTACAATAAACCCAAATAGCTTAGGCTATAGCATCAGTGATATATTACATCTGTTATTAAGATGAGTGCACTTGCACAGCTCTGCTATAGTTTAAATGCTGTAATTAAACAATTATTCAGAGACCATGTGGGTAGGGCAAACGAATGTTGCCCAGTGCATTAAATTCTCTTGCTGCAGACATGCTAGCCTGAAATGTATTGCACCTCATCTCTTACTGTGCAAATCTGCTACCACACACACAGGACCGAGACACGATTGTGGCTAGCACAGACTGTTACTGAACCTAGGATCTGCTGCAACATTTGACTTTACCTGGTCGCTGTAGGGCCATACTTATCTTCCGCATTCTTCTGCTGAGATGGAAACTGGACAAAAAATACCATTAATCTTAAAGCAGAAGATGCAAAGCATTTTGTTGCTATACCCCTACTGACAAGACTTGCTGTGCAACTGGTTTTGGTCCAGTCCGTAGAAATGCATATATTTGCCAGTCCATTAATCTAAACAGATAAAGCCCCGACTGTGACCTAGATAACCAGAATTTGATTAGCTCCTGGGGCATCTGTTGGAGCAGGCTGGAAGGGAGAAGAGGAATGAAGAGGTCAGATCCGCTTGCCTTTATCAGGGGAGGTGAGGGGGGTACTTGTCCAGGGCACACAAAGGTTTCTGAGTTCCACAGTGGAGACTGGAGAAATAGGTTCATAGGCAAGTACTAGGCTAGCCGCCCTTGTTGGCTATTTTAATCGTAGCCAGTTTCCCTAAGGTGAGAATCAAACTCTGTACATATTAACCATTATTCCAGCCCACAACTCTGATACACGATGTGCTTGTTCCAGGGGAGAGGGTAATTTGCGAGCTTGGATTACCCATGGAAGCGAATGACTCCCACACTACACCCTTTGCATGTCTTCCCAGAAGAGTGCATACTGTGGGCATACAAGGGGAGTTAGGGCTATAAAGGGATAACACTGGTTTGCAAGAAGTGATAGCATCTCTCCTTTTTCTCTCATCCCTTGTCCTTAGGGAAGTTGAAGAATGAATGGGACAGCTTGATGAGTGGTCATTCTGATTATTGGGAAACCAGAACAAAAAAGTGTGCTTCTTTCTTGTAAAGAACACTTGCACCTACTCACCTCAGTCTTAAATATGGAGTAAAGCAGTAAATCAACCAAGAACCAAACCATTCAACAGAAAGTTAATAAATAAAGTACTTGCTGTCTCCTTTCAGAACTGTTCGCACATTTTTACAGGGTTGTAGTGGTACGGATACAGAGCCTTTGACTTGACTGGCACAAAGAATACAGAGTAGTACGTATATTTCCTTTGGGCCAAAAACAAATCTTATCTTTTTCCTCTCATCATTTGTGTCAAGAGTAATCAACAATGGGAGGAAATAACTGTGTGTGTAGTGTGCAGAAGATGCAGTGAATGTATTCATGTGTGATAGATGTGCATCACTTCAGTCATTCTTAGCTTGGAGTTAATGTTTGTCGTAATCATTGCTTTAACTGTGTTCATGGAGTTCAGTTCTCTTGTTAAATAATTGAATTTACTTTTATAATAAAGTTGTTTACAGTGCTTTTAAACTAGATGGTGTTCTGCTGCAGTGCAATGGATGCTTTCTGTATATCTAGACACTCATGAAACTTAACAAAAAAAAAAAAAAGGTTTCATGCCAACATGTAGAAGTAAGATGGCAAGTTAAGTCAGTCAGTGGAGTGGGAAGGTGGGAGTTAGATTTGTTCGCCAGGAAAACTGCTTCTGGTTAGAAGGGAATCTCAAACGTAATACATTTCTTGCATGCATTTACTTATCCTGACTTTTCTGGGTGGTTGTATCAAACTTCACTGTCAGCAGAAACACTGACTGCAGGTTTTGAAACTTCGAAATTTAATCAAAATAAAATTTTTTTTTTTTTTACATTTTTTGCACACCCTCTACTAAATAAATATACCAACCTCGAGATCTCACTACAGTGAGGAAAACAGTAAATTTTCCATTCCGTGCTGTACGGCGATCTTCATTCAAAACGTTAGATGTTTCAAAACTTCGATCTTATGGTCTTGACCATTTGCAGTTCGAAGTTTTGAAAGGGAATCCTGACATACACAAACACACACTTTGCCCATTCTTAAAACAAGGTGTTACTGTGCTACTGTCTAGACTTGTTTTAAATACCAAATGCATCCGTAAAGCAGGATTTGTTTGGAGAAAGGTTAACTTTGACAGAATTTGGATATTTTACCTGCAGAAGTGCATCAAAAGATCAGTAACATAAGTGAAAAAAATTCTCAGCAGTAATATATTGACACACCGGAGGCATTCTATTTCAGTTTAATGTGTATACCCACTTAAGAACACAAAAAGCACCTGCTGAACTTTTGTATTTGCAAGGTGTTTACTGAAACAGTGCTATCACATGACCTCTGCAGCTTTACTGCTGAAACAATAGGCCCAGCTTTTAACCCATTCTATAAATAACTTTCTTCTTACATATGTCTTGCTTCTACTTATGCATGGATTAGACCTGTGGTACTCAAGTTATCTCATTAAACAGTCTTTGTGCTTTGTCTTTAATCCTTGTAGAGATGATTTGGATGAGATTCCTGAATTGTTCTGCATTGTTGAGTGGAATTCTGGTGACTGGTTCAGAAAAGATGCTGTATTAGATTGCTAGCTGCATTTATGCATCAGTATATGCGATTGCCTTTATCTCCTTTTATGTGCTGTGTTTGTGGCATGATCGAATACATCACTAGTGTCGACTGGAAATTACCTTAATTCGCCATGGGAAGCAGTTTTGGCATTTTGCACAGCCCTTCCTAGAATTTTAGCTTTCCCGGGCAGATCAAGTATTGCCTAACCAAATCAGCACAAAAAATCTTTAGTACCAAAGAGAAGCAAAGGAACATGGGAGGGAAGCACGCTTTTTCTTTAAAGTAGAATGTTTCCTTGAAATGTGAGAAGTGACATTACAACGTTGTAAAGAAATTTTGACATTACAGTGAGAATTTATGCTAGTCAAGATACGGAAGCACTTAACAGGGCAGTGCTGACCTCTGCGGGCCTCAGTGTTCCTTATTCACAGAAAATGTTATGCATTGCATTAAGAACCACCTTTTAAAAGGCAAATATGAATGTGCAGTACTACCCATATGGTGCATTCTTCACCAGCTCCCATTGTATCCTTCCTGAGCAAGAATTTAGCTGTTTGTAGTCTAGCTAATCCCTTTGACTGGGAGCAAAAAAATATAATTACTACATTGTCGGTGCTTTCTCTTTTAGGAAGTTTAGACATAACTGAACTGAAATTGAACAAAGCTGTGAGTATATCTTTTAGTTGCGCTACATCTGACCATCTTAAGTAATTAATCAGATGTCTCATCCAGCAAACATCAGTAAAGTTTAGAAACTGAGTGGCTATTCACAAAACCTGGAGGTTTTCTGACCTAAAATAAATAAATGGTTAAAAAAAAAAAAGTCATGACAATTCCCATGTCAGGAATGAATGTGAATGAACTTTTTAGTGAACAAGCAACCTTATCTTGGTGGGCTGAGAAACCTGCATAAAAAAGAATAAGATGCATCACACAGATGCAGCAGCCTGTAAAAATTGTGATGACAAGAATTGCATGTGTGTGTGTGTGCAATACATACATGTATGCGTGTATATATATATATATATATATATATATATATATATATATGTGTGTGCGTGTGTATATATATATATATATGTGTGTGTGTGTGTATATATATATATATATATATATATATATATATATATATATATATATATATATATGTATATATATATATATATATATATATATATATATATATATATATATGTATAGACAGACAGACACACGATATAAAAAGTGAAGTGTACACACCCCTGTTAAAATGCCAGGTTTTTGTGATATAAAAAAATTAGATCGCAATAAATCATTTTAAAACTTTTCCCACCTTTAATGTGATCTATAACCTGTACAATTCAATAGAAAAACAAACAATTCTGTTAGGGGAAAAATATAAAAAAATAAACTTACAATAAGCTGGTTGCATAAGTGTGCACACCCTTAAACTAATACTTCATTGAAGCACCTTTTCATTTAATTACAACATTCAGTCTTCTTTGGTCGGAAGGAGTCTGTCAGCATGGCACATCTTGATTTTACAATATTTGCCCACTCTTCCTTGCAAAAGTGCTCCAAATCTGTCAGGTTGCGAGGGCATCTCTTGTGCACAGCCCTCTTCAGGTCACCTCACAGATTTTCTGTTGGATTTAGGTCTGGGCTCTGACGGAGTCATTCCAAAACTGTAGTTTTCTTCTGGTGAAGCCATTCTTTTGTTGATTTGGATGCATGCTTGGGGTCATAGTCGTGTTGAAAGGTGAAATTCCTCTTCATCTTTCTAGCAGATGCCTAAAGGTTTTGGGCCAAAAGTGACTGGTATTTGGAACTGTTCATAATTCCCTCCACCTTGACTAAAGCCCCAGATGTAATGTGATCCTATCTCGCCTACATTCTCTACAGATGGGTTCGGAGCCGATCCTCGGCTCCGACTCTGCCACTATACAATAGAACGCAGTCTCTTATTGGCTGAGTCACCTTGTATCCCAGGATGCACCACTACTGCTTCCCCAGATCTCGTTTGCCACTTCTCGAGCATAGACGTGGTCTCGGACTTGGCTGAGCCAAGTACCTCTTAGTGACATATTTTTCTGTCAAATTTTCTTCAAAAACTGACCCAAAAGCTGTTTTAACAGCTACTTGTTGTTGTGTGATTGTGTATTTACGATTTTTGTGGTAAAATATATATTTTTTGTGGCAAGGATTCCGTTGAGTCAGTGGGGCCTTGCCCTATCCAGCGCTTGTGTTTGTTAGAGTTGGTAGTTTGTGTAGTTTTTTTGGTGTACTCTTAAACGTTTAGACTGTTTTAACCATGTCGAAGGAACATAGGCCATCAGGTTTCAAAAAATGTTCTAAATGCAATTACAAAATGTCCATTACGGATGACCAATTCCTTGTGTGTTTATTGTTTGGGCCCGAAGCACCTCCAGGAATCCTGTAGCGTTTGCCATGCTTTTTCCTCTCGCGTGCTCCAAGAGAGGAAAAATAAGTTGATTTTGAAAGGGCTTATTACCCCTTCTTTTGAGGAAGCCCTATCTTCTTCCCCTTCGAGGAAGAAAAAGTCTTCGGCTCCGACCAGCCCGTCGGATCCGGCAGCAAAAATGTCAAGGCAGGCTTCTTCGTCGGCTTCACGGACTTCGGAGCCGAGGGTGGAATGGTCTTCCTCGATTTCTTCAGCCTCGACTCTTCTGGCTTCGGAGTCGAGAGCTCGGGCGTCTAGAGGCGAGTCATCTCCATCAGCTCCACTGCCTTCGGAGCCGATGAGGGTTGCCCACTCAGACTCTTCCCCTTCGGTGCCGAAGTCCCCATCGGCTCCGAGGGAAATTGCAGTGGTAATGGAATCTCCCTCGGCACCGATACTTCTCGAAACCATACGGAGCCGGTCCCCCAAACTTTCGGAGCCGGCGGAGAAGTCTACTTGGACCCGGTCGGTCTCTTCTCGGTCGTCGAGGATGTCTGATTCGGATGTAGACAGGGTGCTTCAAAGGCTTTTTCAGTCTCCGGTCTTTCAAAAGTTGGTCTCTGCTCCAGCCCAGTCGACTCCGGAGCCGGTTTCCCACCTTGCTATCTCGGTTCCTCCTCCAACAGCCTCGGCGCCGTTGGAGTTGGTGTTGGTGGAGCCGGTGGAGGTTGTCGGGTCGGTTCCGACCCTAACTCCAACCCCGCCCTTCGGGTCGGGGTTCGGTGCGCGGACCTCCTCTGTCGGCCCGGGGGGGACGCTTCGGGACCGATCCTTTCGGTTCCGAGCCTCCCTCTCGTTGCGTCGGCGGCAGGAGCTCCGACTGCTGTTGTGGCCTTGCGGGTTGAACCATCCCAGGACTCTGGGGGTCCCGCCTTCAAGGCCATGAGGAGTGCCTTGGCCAAATCCTCTCTGGCCACTTCTACCATCTCACCACCACCTTCCCTTGGCACGGAGACTGGCTCCTTTGCAATCCCCCTGTCTCACGACAGCGGAGCCCTTGGGCCTGAGGTTACCCCCATCGGGGGTTCCCTTCTTCCTGGAGGTCCCTCCGAAACGTCTTCGGAGGAACCTCCGAGGAAGAGACAGTGCAAGAGGAAGCACGTCGACTCCCCTGATGAGTCTCTCACCTCGGATACCGACCTCGATGATGCGGAAGGGTCCCCCAAGTCGTCCTCGGATGATGTATCCTTTGCGGACATCTTGGAAATCCTCAAGCAACGAGGCGACTGGCAGTCCAAACCCCTTCTGCTGAGGAGTCAGTGTTCCTCAAGGCTTTCGGGGCTCAGCCCTCCGCCTCCTGGGTGTCTCCGCCCTTCGATGAGCTTCTGGATTTGATCTCTCGAAGGGCGTGGGAGCACCCGGATTCTGTGGAACCGGTGCCAGCTCGCCCTAATAAATTTCTTTCAGCCCTCCCGAAAAGGATTTCCTCTCCAAAGGTGTGGCTGTAGATGCCCTGGTGGTGGCATCTGCTACCCAACAAGATGTGGCAGAGGCTTCGACGTCCATCCATCCTCCTAATAAAGAGTCCAGGAGCATGGATCGGTACGGGAAGCGCACCCTTACTTCAGCAGCCTTTACTTTAAGGTCTCTGAATTATCTGACGCACTTCACCAGACTTCCGAGGGATCTGGTCAAGGAACTTTCAGATACCCTCTCTGGTAACCTACCTGAGCAGTTGGCCCAGACGGTTAGCTCTCAGTTGGCTACCCTATCATCGATATTGAACTCGTCCATGAGGCTCATTTCGTATGCAGCCGAGGGGGCGAGTAGAGCGGTGGGAACAGGTGTTGCTCTACGGAGACAAGCCTGGCTTCACCTGTGTCATTTTGCGGAAGCCTTCAAGTCTTCCTTTGCCGACGCTCCCTTTGATGGGTCCTCTTTGGTTGGACCCAAGGTAAAGGACACCTTGACTCGCTGTGAACAAGAGGGTAAGACTTTGACTGCGGTAGGGGCACGGTTTTCCACTCCCTTCTGGCCTTATCCCAAGGCTAGAAGAGGGGGGAAAATGTGGTTCCGTAAATCTCAAAAGACTTACTCCTCACAGCAGGGCGATCCCCCTTCTAGAGGCAGAGGAGGGGGAAATTTTTCAGGAAGACGCCGTCCCAGAGGCGGCGGAGGCCCCCGCAACACTGGAGACCACGAGTCCTTTCGTGGCTCCTCAACCTTCCAGCATCCCTGAAGGATTGCCCGACTGTGCAGCTCCGGAGCCAGTCGGGGGTCTTTTTTCGAAGCACCTAAAGGCCTGGGAGAATATCACTCAGGACCGATGGGTGCTCCTAATCATCGCCGGAGGTTACACCATCCCCTTTTCTCAACCCCCCCACCATCCCGAAAAATCCCGGATCCACCACCCAGTCAACGGGATCTTGCAGCCATCGAAATCTCAAAGCTGCTTCAAAAAGGAGTCATCCAACCGGTCCCCATAGGCCAGACCGGATTAGGGACTTACTCGAGATTCTTTTTGGTGCCAAAAAAGACCGGGGACTTGAGGCCCATTTTGGATCTCAGCAAGCTAAATCGATCAGTCAAGAAGTCCAAGTTCCGGATGGTCACCTTGCAATCCATTCTCCTGCTGCTGGAGAAAGGTGTTTGGATGTGCTCCATAGATCTCAAGGACGCCTATTATCACATCCTGATAGATCAGGCATCCAGGAGACACTTGCGCTTCAGCCTGGGAGATGGTCATTTTCAGTTCCGTGCACTGCCCTTTGGTCTCACCACAGCCCCCAGGGTGTTCACCAAATGTTTGGCGGTGGTGACTGCTCACCTGAGAAGTCTAGGATTCCAGGTGTTTCCATACCTAGATGACTGGCTCCTAACTGCCACCTCCAGGCGTCTACTCTTACAAAACCTAGCAGCCACTATATCTCTAGGCAACTCCCTAGGAATCACCTTCAATTGGGCAAAGTCTGTGTTGCTGCCTTCTCAGCGCATACGGTTTATCGGAGTAGAGATAGACTCAAAGCAAATGCGGGTCTATCTTCCTACAGAGAGGATAGAAACATTACAGTCTCAAGTTCGAGCCTTGCTTCTCAAATGCCGAGCCCCAGCCAGGATGGTCCTACAACTGTTAGGTTCCATGTCAGCCACCGTTCTCCTAGTCCCCTTGGCAAGATTACATATGAGGATTCTCCAGTGGCTCGTGTCAGTCCAGTGGTCTTATCAGGATCTCCCTCTGTCACCTCATTCTGATCACAGAGACGTGCAAACAGGACCTTCGTTGGTGGCTTCTTTCCTCCAACCTGGATCAGGGGCGACCCTTTGTTCCACCACCTCCAGTGGCCACATTGACTACGGACGCCTCCCAGACTGGGTGGGGGGGGACATTACCTGGGCAGGTCAGTCCAGGGCAAGTGGCATTCCGACGAGAGTCTCCTCCACATCAACATACTAGAAATGAGGGCGGTGCTTCTATCTCTGCAAGCGCTACACGATTACCTCCCTCTGGGCATGATTGCCATTCAGTCCGACAACATGTCAGTAGTCTGGTACCTGAACAAGCAGGGAGGGACCAGATCCTACCCCCTTTGCAGAGAGGCCATGAAAGTATGGGATTGGGCGATTGCAACCAAACGTTTTCTGGTAGCAACACACATTCCTGGGAGATCCAATGTGATAGCTGACAGACTGAGCAGAACTATTCTGTCCCCTCACGAGTGGTCTCTGAACGACAGAGTGGCAACTCAGATTTTCAGAAGATGGGGAACTCCTTGTTGCGACCTTTTCGCAACCCCCCTCAACACGAAATGCCAACAGTTCTTCTCTCACCCCAGTTCTGGGGGAGATTCCCAAGGACGTCCTAGTCCAAGCTTGGCCCACCGGCCTGCTATACGCCTTTCCACCGGTTCCCCTTCTTACCAAGGTGATCCAGAAGGCGATTCGCTTGGAGAACAAAATGATTTTAGTTGCTCCATACTGGCCTCGTCAAGTCTGGTTTCCCTTTCTTCGGAAATATGCACTTGGACGGTCCATGGTTCCTGGACCAAGTTCCGGATCTCTTGACCCATCAGTCGGGACAGCTTCATCAGTCCCTCCACTCGTTGAGGTTAACAGCTTGGCTCCTCCTCTTCCGACCATAGTCAGGAACCATGCTTTGGACCCGGAAGTCATACATATCTTGTCCTCGGCCCATAAGACTTCTACTAAGAAAATGTATAACAGCAAATGGAAGATATTTGCTATTTGGGCCCAACTCCGGGGATTAGATCCCATAAATGTCCCGGTGTCAGAGGTTCTGATGTTTTTAGCTTCTCTTTTCAATCAAGGTTCTTCGGTCTCTACCATCAAGGTTCAATTGGCAGCTATTTCCAATTTTCATGAGAGCATAGAACCACCTTTGATGAGTAACAAGTTGTGTAAAGCCTTCATGAAAGGTGCTGGGCTGCTTCAGCCCCCGATATCTCATCAAGCTCCACCGTGGGACCGTAATGTGTTAGGTGCTTTGACCTCTTCCCCCTTTGAACCGGCAGCAACTTGTGACTTTAAATTTCTTTCTTGGAAGACTGCTTTCTTAGTTGCAATTACATCAGCCAGAAGAGTTTCGGAACTTCAAGCCCTATGTGTCAAACCACCATACCTGGTTTTTCACAAGGATAGAGTATCCCTCAGACCAAATCCATCCTTTGTTCCTAAGGTTTGTTCAAGTTTTTGTCTGCAACAGTCTTTGGAACTTCCAGTTTTCTTCCCAAAGTACTCGAATAGAGCGGAATACATCTTTCACACCTTGGATGTTCACAGACAATTGCGCTTCTATTTGGATAGGACGCACCAAACACGGAAAACGGATCAGTTGTTTGTGTCCTTTTCGGACAATAAATTGGGCAAAGCCGTCACGAAAGTCACTATTGCCAAGTGGATCAGAGACTGTATCAGTCATACTTGCTTCATTTCTAATAAAGAGTTTACAACTACAGTGAAAGCTCATTCTACCAGGGCTATGGCTACTTCGGCAGCTTTTCATTCTAAGCTTGCCATTAGTGACATTTGTGCTGCGGCTACGTGGTCTTCTCCTCATACCTTCATTTCTCATTACAAATTGGACGTGGCATCTCGGGGGCGAGCTTCCTTCGGTTCCACAGTTCTCAGGAGTGTTTTCCAGTGAGCCACCCAGGAATCTGGTGCTAGGGACGCTGTCCCATCAGTACAGAATGTAGGCGAGATAGGATCACATAACATCTTTTAGTTATGTACTTACCATAACTTTAGATGTATGGGATCCATCTCGCCTACATTCCTAATAACCCACCCTCCTTCCCCCTGCCTTGGAGATCAGAAGAGACCAGACGGTTCGAGTTTAGCTGTTTCATCTTGAAACACCTGGCAATATTATATCAGCAGTCTATGTGTGTATGCATGTGTGCGGACAAACAAGATCTGGGGAAGCAGTGGTGGTGCATCCTGGGATGTGGGATAGCTCAGCCAATAAGAGACTTCGTTCTATAGTATAGCGTGCCGAGTCGGAGCCGAGGATCGGCTCCGAACCCATCAGTACAAAATGTAGGCGAGATGGATCCCATACATCTAAAATTATGGTAAGTACATAACTAAAAGTTTTCACCTGTGCTTCTGTGATTTCTGGGATACTACACTTTTCAGGTATTGTTGTGGGCCCTTTTGAAGGTGAGAGGAGGTTTGCACTGAATCTATCTGCCAGGATTTTGGCAATATCAGTAGGTTCAGTATATTTTGTGCTATTCTGCACTAGCTCAGAGCATATCTGCGAAATGACACTTAGATTATTGACATAGTTAAAGAAGGCTTTGTGGTTATCTTTCGAATCCTTGGCTATTTTTCTTTCTAAGTTAGCCTTGGATGATTTTATGAGGGACCTTAGTTTCTTACTGATGCTGATCAGGGATGTCTTTCCTTCTTGGGATTTGCTTTTTTTCTGAACTAGTTTCCTCCTTCTGTTGTATAACCTGTTTATGGCAGGGGTCCACCAGACTGGTTCCCTTCTCTTAGGGGAGTTGGTCTCGGTCTTGCTAGGGATGGCACGATCCATGCATCCTTGTAGGTGCTCATTGAGTGCAGTTGTAAAGGATTCTGCATCTTGGGCAGTGTTATCCTTTAGCGTGGGGGCTGTGAAACTCACCACCTCTGCCTTAAGTAAGGTGAAGTTTGCTTTAGAAAAGTTTTTCACTGTGGTTTCATTGGTTGGGGTGGTGGTGGGGTTTGGACATCCAGGGTGATTAGTTTATGGTCTGATCTATCCAGTGATGGGTTGACCTCTAGTACGGAGCACCTGTCGCCCATGTTGGCGATGACCAGGTCTAATATGTTGTGGCCTCTGATGGGGGAGCTGATCCAGGGCATTTGAGTTGATAAATGCCAGGAAGCGCTGAGCCTGGGAGTTTGCACTCAAGTAGCTTTCCCAGTTAATGGTAGGGTAATTGAAATCGCCCAATGTTAGGGTGTTCGGCAGGACCTTCATGTTTTCCAGTGTCTCCAGAAAGGCGGGAGTGGTGGTCCTGGGTCATGGAGAGTGATCTGTAGCAGGCCACAATTTGCATTGCAGATTTGCCTGATGTTAGTTGCAGATGGATGATCTCAGAGGTATCATGCTGTGCCACTAACCTGGAGGTGTGAGTATCCTTGATGAATATGGATACACCCTCTCCTTTTGTGTTTCGGTCCGTGTTCTGTGGCCGAAATGTGTAGTATGAGTTATAGCCCAGTAGTGCTGAAGTGCTGGCTGGAGCCTTGAACCAGGTTTCAGTTATTGCACAGATGTCGACGTTCTCCATACTTAGGAGTGCTTCGAGTGCATGCATTTTGAGATTTAAACCCCTGGCGTTCATAGCTTCATAGGTTAGTACTAAGCAAACTGCCCTTGTGAGCCATTTTAAGCTTGGCCAATTATCCCTTGTGAGATTCAAACCCTGCACCTTGTGTTTGTAAGGCAAACACCTTAACCATTAGGCCACCCTCCCAACCCCCGAGTAGCATAACCCTCATTTTTTTTTACTTGTGCAGTTTATGGTGGTGGGTTTGAATTTTGAGCCTTCCCTAGAAAAGGCACTATTGGGGCAGCAAGAGCCTTGGCCAGTATTCAAAAGCCAAGGAGAGACAGGTGCAAGCCGTCTCTTGCGAAGCAACGCGGCTTGTCGAGCATGTCATCCCAGGCTGACAGACACTGGATCCCCTTTGAATGACACCAGAAGCTTAGCCAATTGTTGAAATTGATCATTTTTTCTTTATACTGCGGTATCATTCTTGGTGAGGGCAGGATGCTGGTCAGGGTCATACCCGCCTGGGCTACATGGTCAGAGAGCTCTTCCATGTCTCTTTTCATGTAGTCCAGGGAGGTACATTTCAGGTCATTCACACCAACATGAACAATGACAGAGTCACATTTGTACTTGTTCTGGAGTGACCTGAGTGCTTGTGTTATGTGGCGGATTCTGGTTCCTGATAGGCAGCTAACAGCAACCTTCTCCTTGTCATTGAGTCGCCTATTACTAGTGTGTTAGATATGTTATTTCACTTTAAGGGCTGTGATTGTGCGGCACATTGATTTTGTGTTTTCTGTGTTGTCTGGTTTGTGACGGGAGGTGCAGGTTTTGTGGGTGTCTGCTTTGGAGCTCTCTGATGCTTTTGCAGGTTTTTATTTAGAGCCTCCGAGTATGATTTAGTGTATTTATGTGTATTTTTTGCCAGTGCTGGTTTAGTAGGTATATGTGAGGCTGGAGGTGTGGTGCAAGTGTTAACCTTCTCCTCATGACTGTATGTTCCAGTCTTGGGTGGAGAGACCTTAGCCTCCAGTTTGGCTGTATAATTGCATCTCTCGCATATGTTACTGTTTTGTGGTAGGAGGAGAGGGCTGTCTATACATGAGGCAGTTGTAACATTGCCTCAGGATACCCAGATTCACCAGCTGGACTGGAGTGTACACTTGAAGTTGCCCTTTGGTCATGCATGAATAGTAGGGTGAGCTGCTTAGTCGCTTGGTTGGTGAGAGGCAGATGAAGAGCCTTACCCTGCTGGGCATTCAAGTGTCGGGGTGTATTAGTGCTTGCTATTAGGTCTGAGCAAGTGCTGGACTGTAGGATGCTTTTTGAGTGCTTAGGTTGAGAGTTAGACTAGGTTTCAAGTGAAAAATTGAAGAGGAGACTTAGTGGAGCCGGGAATAATTTAACCCTAGCTAACCAGTGCTGCCCGGCACACAAAATCGTGCAAACGTGGTTTTTAAACTAACTTCTGGGCTGGAACCACTCCTCCAGGGACAGATGGCTGCACAAAGTTCCCCTCTCTCACGGGTGAACAGAGAAACTTCCCTCTATCCAAGTAAGGAATGGGCAACTCAGAAACTTGTAACTCAGCACTAGCCTGAAAACTGGACTATACTAGCTTAGAAAGGCGGGAAACAAGAATTTTTTTTTTTTTTTTTTTTAAAGATAAGGCAAAAAAAGTAAAAAGTGCACTTAAAACAGCTTTAAACGACTACAATTGATAAGAAAAGGCTATTGCAATTTAGTGTGTAGCATACAACAGTTAATTTATTTAAACAAAAAACAACTGCAGGCAGTCAAATAAGTACAATATGTGAAAAAAACCAAGATTTTAAATCACAATAAGTGCTGGAAAAATCAGCGTTTAGGCGGAAAACAGTCAAGTACAGCAAGAAAATACAGAATACTGATAATCACTCCAAAGACTCTCTCTTAAGCTTGAAGGCTTGTATTAGTTTAAGGCTTTCTAGTGCTTTCCAGTAGGTTAGTTACAGGAAAGATGGGAAACAGTGCAGTTGTGGTCTTAAACCAGAAAGTTGAAAGGGATGGACAACTTCCCAAATGATCAGTAAACTACAATTTCTGGGCCAGAACCACTCCTCTTGTGGTAGATAGGCTACCTAGTACTTACCACTCCCACTGATAAGCTAGAAGGCTTCCCTCCTACATAGAAAGGCTTGCGGGGCTCAGAAGTTTGGCAACAGTCCTGGATACAGCAACTCTGTATCTGGACTAGGCTAGTAACAGGAAAGGTGGGAAACAGCACAAGTGTGGCTTTTAAACCAGAAAGTTGAAAGAGTTGGGGAAAAACTGCCCACTAACGGCCAATAGCTACAATTTCTGGGCCAGGAACCACTCCTCTTGTGGTAGATAGGCTACCTAATGCTTACCACTCCCACTGATAAGCTAGAAGGCTTCTCTCCAACACAGAAAGGCTTGGGGGGTTCAGAAGCTTAGAAAGAGTCCTGGATACAGCAAATCTGTACCTGGACTAGACTAGTTACAGGAAAGGTGGGGGAACAAGCGCAAACGCAGGCTTTTAAACCAGCAAGTTGAAAAAGATGGAAAACTGCCTAAACGGCCAATAAAGTACAATTTATGGGCCAAAACCCACTCTTCCTATGGTAGATAGGCTACCTGATGCTTACCACTCCCACTGATAAGCTAGAAGGCTTCCCTCCAACACAGAAAGGCTTGGGGGGGCTCAGAAACTTAGAGAGTCCTGGATACAGCAAAATTGTACCTGGACTAGACTAGTAACAGGAAATGCAGGAAATGAACACAAACACAGGCTTTTGAATCAGAAGATTGAAAGATGGAAGAGCTTTCCAAACAGCCAATAAACTATAATTTCTGGGCCAGAAACCTCTCCTCCTGTGGTAGATAGACTACCCACTCCCACTGATAAGCTAAAAGTTTTCCCTCCAACACAGAAAGGCTTGGGGGGGGGCTCAGGAGCATACAAACAGTCCTCGATATCTTATTGCCAGTCACCTCAGTACTGACATTTTTGACTTCCCCATCAGTACCAGATCAATGTGTACTAGTTGCAGAAATTTTGGAACCCATACTACCATGTGTGCCAAAAGCAAATATAATTGATGTACACACAGGACAAGGTATTCACTTTCTGTTGACCCCTTCATGGAACAGCTCCCAAGTCCGTTCTTAGACCAGAATCCCCCTCAGGCTTCTCTGTCCATTCCTCCAGGAGTCTGAAGTTTGACGTGAGGTTGGTGGATCAGCTCCTAGTGGCTACAGGTCTTGGTCTCTTCCCAGACCCCTCTCCCTACTGGAATTGGAGCTTTTTCTCCCAGGACTCCTCCAAATCTTCTTCCTCTAACCTCTTCTGAGGCCTTAGAGCTTGCAAATTCTAATTCCTTCAGTTACAGCTGTTCTGGTTCCAACAGCATATACTCCTTCAGTTCCAGGGTCCGCCTTGACTTCCTTGGTTCCATTGGAACCGACTGACTCCCGGAGTCATTGCCTCGCTACTGGGTCCGAGGGTCTCGGATCGGCTCCAGTTTATTTTTGGGAGTGGGGGTGGGGGGTTGCCCTTGACTCTGAGCTTTGGCTGATGTGGGCTCTTCCTCAGCTTTGGTGGTAGGTTTCTCGGAGCAGAGTATGACCTCTGTTCTGAGGTTGTCCTCCTTGGTTTAGGGCTTCCATCCGTCGTCTTGGGGACCTGCAATCCAGGTAATTGAGAGGATATTGGCCTCTGCAGGTTCTCAGCTGGCCCTTTCTGCATTGGAGTTGTATCCCAGGATCCGCCCCCCCAGCTCTGCCTCTAACCTCCATGCTCAGGCAGCAAGCACCAAAACTGCCGAGGACCCATGTGCATTGCCCCTCTTCTTCCGAGTCCTCCTCAGAGATTCCCATTGAGGAGCGACACCAGAAAAAGACGTGTAAGAGGAAACCCTTGGATTCCCCTCTTGATAGAAGACACTGACTTAGATGATGGGGAAGGTTCCCCTGGCCACTCCTGGAAGATGTCTCATTTGGAGACATACTAGAAATCCTGAAATAGAGGGGTAACTGGAAGCCCATAGACCCCATCTCTGAGGAGTCTGTCTACCTGCAAGCTTTTGGTGCTCACCCATCTACTACTTGGTTATTTGTTGTGTGGTTGCTGTTACCTTAGTATCTTTAGACATTATAGTATCTGGCATCAAAAAGTGTGACTCATGCTGTCTGAAAATCTCTGACAGATGGGCACGCTAGTTGTGTTTATTGTTTGGGCGCTGTTCACCTGCAGGACTCCTGTTCTATATGTCATGCTTTTAGTCCAGGGGTCATGCAGGAGCGCAGAAACAAATTAATCCTTCGGGGATTATTGAAGCCTCAGGATTCTCCGGCTAAAAGTTCTCAGCCAGCGAAATCCCCTAAGTCTGTCAAGCCGTTGGCTCCACCTTCGGAGCAGACTCCTTTACTTGACCAACCAAGTATGTCGGTACCGGCTGGCACCGACAAGGCAACTCCTCCGTCGGCTCCATCTGCTACTTCAGAGCCATCTCAGAGCCATAAGAGACTGAGGTCACCATCCTTGGAGTCCATCCACTCAGCTCCACAGTCACCTTTATTACAGAGTGAACATAGCCCTCATTCTCCCCACTCCTCTCGATCCTCTAGATTATCGGATCATGATGTGGAGAGAGTAGTAAGTAGGTTGCTTAAGTCACAGGCACTAACAAAAATTCTGTCCAGCCCATCTCAACAGGTATCTGCTCCAACCGCCTCTGTTTCTATTCCTCCTCCGACTACATTTAGCTTGGAGCTGGAGATCATAGATCCGCAAGCAGTAGAACCGTCGGCGCCAATCATCATTTCTCCTTCGGTCCCAACGGCTCCAATTACCTCGGTTGTACTGTCTATCAAGGGATCGGGGTACTGAGGCTCTCTCGTCTGCTCCAAGGGGGGAGTGGCATCGGACCCTTGTCCGACCCCGTTCTCCCCCTCGGAGCTTCGGCACAGGTGAGCTCTGCTCCAACATCGGCCTCGGAGCCGTCGCCCTATATGCATAGAAAGACTCCTGTTTCTTCAGAGCTAGAGCTTTCTCTGCCTAGTGGTCGGGACGCCTTTGAGGTCATACGGAGTGTGCTGTCCCCCGAGACAGCTCTACACTCAGCTCTATCGGCTCCTCCCCCCGTGTTGTCTGTGCCGACCTCTACTCCTCCTACAGACCCCATGCTTAGGGAACCTATGCCCCAAGACGCTCTATTGAATGATCCCTCTTCTTCTGAAGCCTCCCCTGATCACTCTGAGGAGCCTCCCCGGAAGAAGGGCAAGAGGAATCACATAGACTCCCCTGAGTATGTCACTTCAGGTACAGACATGGATGAATTGGAAGATTCCCCAAGGTCTCCTCTAAAGAGGTTTCCTTTTCAGACATCCTTGAAATGCTTAGCCAGAGGAGGGACTGGACTTCCCTAGTCCCTAACAAGGATGAGTCTGTATACCTGGATGCATTCGGTTCCCGAGCTTCCACCTCCTCGGTATCTCCTCCTTTTGATCCACTCATGTCTGTAGTGGCTCAAAAGGCTTGGTCAGCTCCAGATTCTCTGGAACCTACTCTGAGGAGATCAAATAAATTTATTACAACCCCCCAGGATAAGCATTTCCTCTCCAAAGGTGTGCCCATTGATGCTATGGTGGTAGCAGCAGCCACCAAGAAAGAGCAGAGATCTCTTCATTTGTTCATCCTCCGAACAAAGAGTCTCGGACAATGGACAGATGTGGAAAGCGAATGTTCGCTTCAGCGACCTTTTCATTGAGGTCCCTGAATTATCTATGCCATTTTACACATCTTCAAAGGGATCTTCTGAAAGAGCTTGGAGATGCCCTTAAAGATCCTACAGCTGAGGGAGCACCAGTCAAATTAGCTTCTCTGCTTGTGATTCTTAATTCCATAGTTAACTCCTCCATGTAGCTGATTTCATATGCAGCCGATGGAGCGAGCAGAGCCGCAGGGACAGGTGTGGCTCTCAGGAGGCATGCTTGGATGTGACCGTGTCAGTTTGCGGAACTCTTTCGAACATCCTTCACCAATACTCCCTTTGATGGCTCTTATCTCTTTGGGCCTCAGGCGAAAGACACATTGACCAGGTGTGAGCAGGAAAGCAAGACTCTCTCTGCCGTGGGAGTCTGTTTTTTCACTCTTTCCAGACCTTATCCCAAGGGTCAGAAGAGCGGAAATATGTGGTTCTGAAAATCCCAGGGACCCTTGCCTGACACACGTGGTGATTTTTTTCCCCCAGAGGCAGACAGGGAAACAACATTAACAGACGCCACACTCCCGGACCAGGGTGACAGCGAAACTTTCTCTGCCAAACCCTTCCAGCATCCCTGAAGGGTTTGCCCGACTGCTCACCTCTGCAGGCAGTCTGGGGAAGACTTTCGCTGTACCCAAAAGCCTGGCAAAATATAACGAGACAGATGGGCGCTATCCATCATATCCGGAGTTTACAAAATTCCCTTCCATCAATCCCCCATGGAATCGAAAAAGCCCATCCCAGATGTCCCACCCAATCTAAGGGATCAAGCAGTCACAGAAGTTTCAAGACTGCTGGAAAAAAGAGCCGATCAAGAAGTCCCCGCAGACCAACTAGGATCCGGAACTTACTCAAGATTCTTTTTAGTACCAAAAAAGACAGGGGACTGGAGACCAATACTGGAGCTCAGCAGGTTGAACAAATCTGTACGAAAAGAAAAGTTCTGGATGGTGACACTGCAGTCCATTTTCCCTTTTCTGGGTCAGGACAATTGGATGTGCTCCATAGATCTTCAGGATGCGTACTTACCATATCAAGATGGACAGACACTCCAGGAGATTTCTTCGCTTCCGGGTAGGGGCCAGTCATTACCAGTTCAGAGCTCTGCCCTTTGGTCTCACCTCAGCCCCCAGGGTGTTCAGCAAGTGTATGGCAGTAGTCATGGCTCACCTGAGGCGTCAAGGATTCCAGGTGTTTCCCTATCTAGACGACTGGCTCTTGACTGCTACCACCAGGCATCAACTCTTTGAGGCACAGGATTATACAATCACATCATGCACTCAACTAGGCATTACAGTAAATTTCGAAAAATCTGCCTTATTGCCCTGTCAGTCTATTACATACATAGGAGCAGAATTAAACAAAAAAAATGTTTGCAAGATTACCACAGGAAAGAGTTTCCACTGTTCGTCAACAAGAGTTAATTCTAATGCAGAGCAAAAGGGTTCAAGTCAGACATGTCCTCCAAGCTCTAGGCTCCATGGCAGCTGCAATTCTTCTTGTCCCATTAGCGCGTTTCCACATGAGAATCCTTCAGTGGCTTCTTTTCACACAGTGGTCTTTCCAGGAACTACCCATGTCTCACAACATCCTGATTACGAAACATGCAAAAGGCACCTTTCTTGGTGGATGGTCTCCCCACTAGTAATTCAGGGCAGACCCTTCATACAGCCCCCTCCGGTAGCCACAGTGACCACGGATGCCTCCCTGATAGGGTGGGGGTAGGCATTATCTAGGCAGGACAGTCCAAGGCACTTGACAATCTCACAAGTACCATCTTCATATCAATGTCCTAGAAATGAGTGTGGTTCTCCTAGCGTTGCAAATCCTTCAAGACTCTCTTCCTTCCGCGACCATTGCAATCCAAATGGACACCATGTTAGTGGTGTGGTACATCAACAAACAGGGCATAACCAGGTCTTACCCCTTGTGTCGCGAAGCACTCAGACTGTGGCAATGGGCGGTTTCCTCCCAACGTTTTCTGATTGCAACGCACATCCCTGGGAAATCCACCGTTATAGTGGACACTCTCAGCAGAGCTATCCTCATGCCTCACAAGTGGTCTATGAATCAGGAAGTTGCAGATCTTATCTTCCGCAAATGGGGACAGCCTTGCTGTAACCTATTTGCCACTCCTCTCAGCAACAAATGCAGCAGCTACTTCTCCCTTCTTCCTCTTCCAGGTCATATACCCAGAGATACTCTAGTCCACGATTGGCCTCAGGGACTCCTTTACGCTTTTCCCCCTTTTCCCCTAATTCCAAGACTCATACAGAAAGCAAAATCGTTGGGTTGCAAAATGATACTCATTGCCCCATACTGGCCTCGACAAATATGGTTCCCGTTCCTACACCTCCACCTTCTGGATCAGCTGTGGATTCTGGACCCGGTTCCAGATCTTCTGATTCACCAATCAGGCGGGTTGCACCAATCCCTTCAAACTGTCCAGCTCACAGCTTGGTTATTCAACTTCCAACCTTAGTCAGGTTTTCCATTATCTCCTCAGCAGTCCATGATATTATAGTTTCCTCACATAAGTCTACTACGAGGAAAACAAATGCTAGTAAATTGAAACGGTTTTCTTACTGGGGAGAATCTAGGAATCTGGATCCTTTCTCAGCCCCAATCCATGAAATTCTTGAATTTCTAACGCAGCTTTTTCAGTCTGGTGTGGTTTCTGCCACCATTAGAGTACAACTAGCTGCCATTTCTAATTTTCATATCGGTATGTTTAATTCTGGCATAATGTCTCATAAGCTCTGCAAAGCCTTTATGAAAGGAACATCTCTTCTTAGACCCCCAGTTAGAGATCCTCCCCCTCCTTGGGATCTCAATTTAGTTTTAGCCTCCCTAATTTTGCCTCCCTTTGAACCGGCAGCATCATGCTCTTTAAAATTTCTTTCTTGGAAGACACTTTTTCTGGTTGCTATCACTTCAGCTAGGCGTGTCTCAGAACTTCAAGCACTGTGTGTTCGTCGTCCTTAGCTGGTATTTCACAAGGACAGAGTTTCCCTGATGACCAATCCATCCTTTATTCCTAAAGTCTGCTCAGAGAACAATTTAAATCAATCCATAGATCTCCCAGTTTTCTTTCCTAATCACAGCAACAAGGTAGAATACAAGCTGCACCAATTGGATGTACACAGACAATTGAGTTTTTACTTCCATAGAACTAAAGAACTAAGAAAATCAGGCCAGTTATTTCTTTTGCTTTCAATAGACAAGGCCTTCCAGTTTCCAAAGTGACCCTATCCAGATGGTTATCTGATACTATTGCCTTTATTTATCAGTTACGAAATAAAGAGCTACCAGCTAAACCAAAAGGTCATTCCACTAGAGCACAAGCCACCTCTGTAGCTTTTCAGTCTAGGTTGCCCATAGACTCCATCTGTGCAGCTGGCACTTGGGCAAACCCCCACACTTTTATCTCTCATTACAAGGTAGATATGGTCTCCCGGAGTAGAGATTCCTTTAGATCTACTATTCTGAAGAGTTTAGTCCAATGAGCCACCCGGGTTTGTAGGTGCTAGGGACGCTGTCCCAAACAGCAAGAATGAAGGCGAGATAGACAACTTAACATAAAGAAGTTATGTACCTACCAAAACATTCCATGTTAGTTGTCTTCATCTCGCCTTCCTTCTTGCGTCCCTCCCTCCTTCCCCCTTCCTAGAGAATTGTAAGGAGTTCTTTTTTGTTTTCACTGGCTAAGCATCTTTTATTACTTAACATACCAGATAAATCTATAACTTTTTCCTTGTTTAGGTGTATTGGACATCCAGTTTTAGTAACTGGTTACTCTATTAATGTCTAGTGTGCGCCATCACAAACGAGATCTGGGTAGCTGTCACTGGGCATTCTGGGATAAGGGGTAGCTTCGAGCCAGTAAATAGCTCTCGAGCTATAGAAGATGGCCGAGTCAGAGCCGAGGATCAGCTCTGAATCCAAACACCAAGAAGGAAGGCGAGATGAAGACAACTAACATGGAACATTATGGTAGGTACATAACTTCTTTTTTCTTCATTAGCAAATGTTCAGTTGGAATTAAGAAGTCTGCAGCTGAAAGCAGTTGTGCATTCGGTTCTGTACTAGGTGAAATTGAGAAACATTTCTTCATGAAACTACAGATTTGTTAGGTTTATTGTCTCATTGCTGACTACTTTTGCATAGAGATGAACTGTTTGCAGGTATAAACAATTAACCTTGAGGGAGTCCTGAGACTCCTTTGTAACATGTAAAGGTACAAGGGCAAAGTAGTTCATTGAAAATGAAGTTTGAAATTACTTGAAGTGAATAACACTTGGCAACTTCTCTAGCACCCCAACACTTAAAACTAAATGATTCACTGTTCTATTAAATGTATTAAAGATGACCAGTGCACTTTTTCTTACGGCTGAAAGTTAATGTTTCCTGAAAGCATACAAGCTGTTTTTCAGATCTGAGAGTGGAATTAGGGATAAATGAACTGACACCAATCCGTGTATGTGAGAGCACAGGCTGTAACATGCATTTTAGCATCAGTTACCATAATTTTAGGTTAGTTAATACCTGTTGGTGCAGCTGTCGATTTCAGCCAATTGTTCCTTTCTGGAGGGTTAAACCTAACTTTTTGAAGGTCAATGTAGTGTTTTTTTGCTCTAAGTTAGCAGGGGATGTTGATGGGTTACTAGGTGTTCTGAAAATGTATTTAATTTTTGTTTGAGAATTTACATTAAAACAAAAAGTCTTGAAATGTGACATTGCTTCTTGTAATCTTTATTTTAACTTACTGTATGTATAAAAGATCAGCCTGCCAAAATTTGTATGTGGAGGTAACATACAAGTTGGAAATGCACATTCAAAAAACTGCCATGCATAATAGGTGGGGACAATGACTTCTTATCATAATATCAGGTTTATAGGTGTCTACTAAGCTAATGACCACTAGGGCCTCTTTAAGCCTAGCAATGCATCCCAAGTCTCTAACAGCAGGGGTTTGGAAGATTAAGCATTTGCAATCAGGAACCTGGGAGATGAATCATTTTACATGCTGCCTGTATCCATTAGAGAGACAGGTGCCAAACCAGGGATGAATTTCCTGTTCTCCATCCAGCTGTCCAAGTTGCACCTGAATTAGGTTATTGCTTCTCTGTCTGTATTATCTTGGAACATAAATTACCTTACAGGTATTGACAAAAAGGAAAGCTTATTGAATTATATTAAAAAAGGCAGAGTACAAATTGCAATGCTGCAAGGAGGTACATTTGGAAAGAAATGAAAATGTGAATTTGATAAAGAGAGGATTTCAGGATGGATATTCAGCAGAATATCTGAGACAACTGAAATGGGAAGTAATTAGACTAATAACTACAGAAGCTCCAATATTCATAGAAGATGAAAAAGATAATGGTAGATGTGTGATAGTAAGGAGCTATTGACAAGGGAGGAGGATTACACTGGTACGTTTTTACATTCCACCCTAAACTGCTGTTACGGAGCTTATGAGCATTTTGGGAGAAATAATCCATTTCAGCAGGGAATATTACTTGTAGGTGGGGACAGGAACTCCATTCGCAGTGGCGAGGATGTATCTGGGGGTACCTAGAAAGGAAATAAAACAAAAGAGAGTACTTTTCTGATGAGGTGTGTGAAAATATTTGTTGTGGAAGATGTGAATTCAGTAGTAGGAATTCTGAGAGAATTTGCATATTATCAGTGGTGGTAACTGGGCTAGGTTAGATAGAAATTATATTTCACATGAACATGTGCATTTAATTGAAAGCTTCAACATACGTCCAGTAAGTATTTCAAGTTATGCACCAATAAAAATGCAGGGTAATAAAGTAAAGATGAGACAGAAAAGAGAAGGAAAATATAACCAATTACTTCTGCTGTCTTGATGCAGAGACCAGATGTGACAGTAAACTGGGATTTTGAGTAGGCAATGGAAGCATTTGCATTCCCTGATACAATACTGATGACCTAGAGGAACTCGTACATTTCTTGTGTGAAACACAGGCAGGAAGAATAATAGTGGCTAAGGACTTAAGTCTACCAGAAACACTAATATTGATTCACCAACATTACTAAGGAAATTCATAATGTATGTTCAGGTTGCTTCAGATTAATAAAAAAAAAGCCAGGGAAGGGAACATACTAGACATTGTGTTCCTAAAGAAATTACTGATGTGAAGTTGTTCAATCTCGCCGTTTGTTCTTACACGTGGGTTCGGAGCTGATCCATCGGATCCGAGTCGGCCGCTTTCCAAGTTCTAGATCTTTGAGTAGCTCGAGGCACAGTTTCCCATCCCATAATGCCCTCTGACTAACCTCAGATCTAGTTTGCCGCTGCAACGGATCGCACGATCTTCAGAGAATCTCGGGACAGTAAACCTTTTTTTTCTTATCTTTGGACAACATTTTCGTAAAATTTTCTGCATAGTTAAAATAGTTTTTTTATATATATGTATATATATATATATATATATATATATATATAACTATTATGTTATTTTTGGGGCATATAGCCCATCACATGTTTATATATTTCTTAGAACTTGGAGCGGTTGCTCTTGGGCCTTTGGCCGTTTCTTTAGTTTAATGTTGTGTGCTTCCTTTGCATCTTAGTTGGCAGGGCGCTCTCGACTTGTGTTTCCCTATTCCTTTACAGTTGGATGGTGTGTTTTTTTATACAGATATTTAGATTCCTATAGATAGATAGGTATCGTTGTTCTGTGGATTGCATTTAGCACGGTATACTTGTTCTTACTATATCTTTAGTGTTTCTCTTTATCAGAGATCTGATAATAGAGGTTCCTGCTATTATGTCTGATCAGAAATAGAAATCAGGCTTTAAGAGGTGTAGCTCTGGGCAAAAAATGTCCATTACGGATAAACATGTTTCTTGTGTGTATTGCTTGGGGCCAGTACATTTACAAGTGGATTGCTCTATCTGCCACTCCTTCAGTGGCAGGGTTCTATTAGAGAGGCGAAGGAAGCTAGTTGATAGAGGGCTGTTGAAGCCAGACTTTCAGGAAGCATTGGACAAGGCTGACCAGACCTCCAAGTCTTCAAAGGGGTCAAAGTCTTCAAAGGTGTCCTCGGAACCCAGGTCCTCAGTTCTGAGCACCTCTGTGAAGGCGCGATCACCGGCTCCTCAGTCTTCTGAGCCGTGCACCGAGCTGATATCTTGGAGCCAAACCCCAGTGCTGTACCCGGTGTCAGAGGTTTTAAAGTCTCTGATCCTTAGGTCAGTGGCTTCTTCGACCCGTTCTTCCGGGACCCTTTTGGACATCGATGTGGACCATGTGGTGCAGAGGCTGTTAGAGAACCCGGCATTGGCCAAATTACTCTGTTTCATCCCAACTGACTTCGAAGCCTGCGACCGTCCCATTGGCTGTTACTACACCTCCTCCAAGGCAAGCCGAGCCTTCGAAGCCAGAAGGAGAAGATCTGATGGTTGTGGAACCCTCGGAGCAGAGGCCTGTCCCAGTGCCTTCGGCCACATCGACCTAGATTTCTTCGGTTCTGTTAGAAGAATCTTGGAGCCGACCCTCCCTCGTCTGTTCCGGGGGGGGAGAGTCGAACCTATGCGTCTGTTACGACTCTTCCTCTTGGGGCTTCAGCGCAGATGAGCTTGGCTCTGTCCTCTGGTTTGGAGCCCGTGGCCTCGGCGCCGGGGAGATTGCCAACTTCCTCGATACCGACGGATTACTTGGGTCGAGACACCGGTGCCTTTGATGCCATGAGGAGGGTTATGTCTGCTAAGACCCTCACATCCTTGGATCTTTTTTCTTCCTCCTCTAAAGGACCACGTTCTGCCTCTACATCACTGCTTCCTCCAAGTGTCGAGACCCAGAGCCTCAGGTAACCCCATTGGGTGATCCCTGCTCTACTGAGACTTCACCAGACAACCCCCCACTGATGAGGTCCCCAGAAAGAGATTGTGCAAGAGGAGGCATTTGGATTCCCCTCAGGAATCCTTGACATCAGACACTGACTTAGAGGAATCAGAAGGGTCCCCTTCGGAGCATGTCTCCTTTGCAGACATCCTGGAAATACTAAAGCAGAGGGGTGATTGGCAGTCTGTTACCCCTACTGAGGATGAGTCTATGCTCCTGAAAGCCTTCGGGTCTCAAACTTCCACCTCCTGGGTTACTCCACCCTTTGACGAACTAATGGATTTGGTCGCTCGAAGGGTGTGGGAGTCTCTTTATTCCATGGAACCGGTCTCTCGGAGGCCTAACAAATTTATCACCTCCCCCCAAGACAGGACTTCTCTCACGAAGGGAAGTCCCGTTGTTGCCATGGTGGTGGCGGCTATTAAGAAAGAGATGTCAGAAAACTCTTCTTCTGTCAATCCTCCTAATACAGACTCTAGGACGATGGACAAATACAGGAAACGCATCTCTAGTTCTGTGACATTTGCAATGAGATTGCTTAACTTTTTAACCCATTTCACCCGTCTTCAACGAGATCTCCTCAAAGAGCTTGGAGATGCTCATAAGGATAACACAGGTAATGCTGTCTCTGAGAAGGTGACGGCACAGCTTAACACCCTTAATTCTATTGTGAACACGTCCATGCGGCTCATTTCTTATGCAGCCGATGGGTCGAGCCGAGAAGCAAGTTCAGCGATAGCTCTGCGGACACCATCCTGGATGTGCTTATGCTCCTTTGCAAAAGCCTTCAAGTCTTCCTTTGTCAGCACCCCATTTGATGGCTCTTCCCTGTTTGGGCCCAAAGTCAAGAAGACTCTTACTAGGTGTGAGCAGGAGGGAAAGACTCTGTCTGCTGTAGGAGTCCGTTTTTCCACCCCTACTAGACCATACCCCAATGGGCAGAGAGGTGGAAAAATCTGGTTCCGGAAATCCCAAGGAGCTTTCCAAAACACACCTAGTGAACCTCTCCTCCAGGGACAGAGGAGGGGGTAATAACGGAAGACGCCGCCCGAGCTGCGAGGGGGTTCGCAGAACCTGGTGACAGGGAGCTGTTCCTTGGCAAGCCCTATCAGTGCTCCTGAAAGGTGGCCCGACTGTCTGGCTCTGAAAGCAGTCAGGGGTTGGTTGGCTTTGTACCCAGACACCTGGCTAGGAATTACAACAGATTCTTGGGTACAAAGCATAGTTACCAGAGGTTACATAATTCCATTTTCAGAATCCCCTCCTATTCGAACAAGAATCCCAGAAGTTCCACCCAGTCTGCGGCATCAAGCAGCCATGGAAATCCACCAGCTGCTAGAAAGAGTCATCCAGCCAGTCCCGGCAGACCAGACAGGATCCAGAACTTACTCCAAGTTCTTTTTAGTTCCAAAGAAAACGGGGGACTGGAGGCCCATTTTAGACCTCAGCAGACTCAACATCTTTGTCAAGAAGGAAAAGTTCCGAATGGTCACGCTTCAATCGATACTACCGTTTCTAGGAACTGGCGATTGGATGTGCTCTGTAGATCTCAAGGATGCATACTACCACATCAAAATGGCCAGATCATCCAGGGATCATTTGCATTTCTGGCTGGGGGCCAGTCACTACCAATTCCGAGCACTGCCCTTTGGTCTCACCACAGCCCCCAGTGTGTTCACCAAATGCATGGCAGTGGTTATGGCTTGCCTGAGGCGTCTAGGATTCCTGGTATTTCCATGTCTGGACGACTGGCTCCTAACCGCCACCACCAGGCATCAACTGATTCTCTCCAGAGATTACACAATCTGTGCTCTGTTAGGTGTAACCATAAATTTCAAAAAAAATCTGCTTTATTACCGTCGCAGCATATTTCCTTTATAGGAGCAGATCTAGACACCCACCACTGCCTTGGTCAGGTTGCTTCAAGCAAGAGTAATCTCTCTACGAAATCAGGTGTCCCGCTTGCTAATGGAAAGAAGAGTACCGGCTCCCAGGTTCTGAAGCTATTAGGTACCATGGCAGCTACACGCATAGTGGTTTCTCTGGGATGGATCCACATGAGAATACGCCAATGGTTACTTTTCACCCTGTGGTCTTTACAGCTTCCAGTGTCGTTCAAACTTCTACTGACATATGCTTGCATTGGTGGTTGAACAGCCACCAGGTAACTATAGGTCATCCATTTGTACTTACCCGCTCCCTCAGCCACAGCGACCATGGACGCATCCCTGATAGGGTGGGGGTGTTGTTTCAGGGAAGAACCTTCCAAAGTACTTGGTCAGAGATGGAATCACATTTGCACATCAATGTCCTAGAGCTGAGAGCGGTGTTTCTAGCGTTGCAGCACTTTCACGACTCTCTACCTTGGGAGACTATTGCAGTCCAGACGGGCAACATGTCTGTGGTCTGGTATATCAACAAACAGGGGGGAACCAAGTCTTACCCCTTATGCCGAGAGGCCCTGAGAATTTGGCGGGGGGCTGTATCCACCAGGCGTTTTCTGATAGAAAAGCAGATCCCAGGGACATCCAACATGATAGCGGACAAACTGAGCAGAGACATTCTGTTGCCCCCACGAGTGGTATCTCAAAGAACAAGTGGTGGAAATGATATTCCGCAGATGGGGCCAGCCTTGCTGCGACCTTTTTGCATCCCCGATGAATGCCAAATGCAGATGCTGCTTTGCCCTGTATCCTCCACCGGGGGACAGCCCAAGGGATTCGCTCGTACATGATTGGCCCTCGGGTCTCCATTATGCCTTTCCACCAACCCCTCTGATCCCCAGATTTTTACAGATAGCCAAAAGCTTGGGAAGGGCTGTTATTCTGATAGCCCCGTTTTGGCCTTGGCAGATATGGTTCACCTTCCTTCAGCAGTATCAAGTGGAAGAACCTTGGGTTCTGGACTCCATGCCAGATCTTCTGACTCAATCGTCAGGAGTTCTTCACCCCTCTCTTCACTCCCTCAAATTTACAGCTTGGCTGCTCCACTTCCCAACCTAGCCAGGTCATATAATTTGTCTTCTGTGGTGCAACATGTTCTAGTTTCTTCTCGTAAAGTCTCCACGAGGAAACTATACAACAGTAGATGGAAGTGGTTTGTTTATTGGGCTTCTCAACATGATATTGATCCCTATGTCACTCCTATTCATAGTATTCTGGAGTTTTTGACTATGCTTTTTCACGGAGGTGCGGCAGCTGCCACTATAAGGGTTCAATTGGCTTCAATATCCAACTTTCATTTAGGATGCGAAGGCTCTAATATTATGTCTTACAGATTATGTAAAGCCTTTCTGAATCAGACTCATCACCTTAGGCCACCTATCAGACATCCAGTTACTCCCTGGAATCTAAATTTAGTACTGTCTCAATTTATGCTTCCCCCTTTTGAGCCTGCATCATCTTGTCTTCTGAAGTTTCTTTCTTGGAAGACAATTTTCTTGGTGGCTATTATCTCTGAGCGTAGTTTCTGAACTACAAGCTCTTTCCATCAGACCTCCATATCTGGTCTTTCACGCTGACAGAGTGTCTCTCAGGACAAATCCTACCTTTCTTCCTAAGGTCTGCTCCAAGGCTAATTTGAACGAGTCTGTTGAGCTTCCCACTTTTTTTCAGACACCATTCTAATAAATTGGAATACATGTTCCATAAGCTTGATGTTCACAGACGATTGAGATTTTATTTGGACAGAACAAAGGAATTTAAAAAATCAGATCAGCTCTTTGTTTCCCATGCGGACAATAAGAAGGGGTTTCTTGTATCTAAAGTTACATTGTCTAAATGGTTATCTGATGGTATAAAATTTATATATTCTTCAGCCAACCAACCCTTAGAACGTGACATGAAAGCTCATTCAACCAGGGCTGTCTCTACATCTCTGGCTCATGCAGCCCATTTGCCTTCGGACACCATTTGTGCAGCTGCTACTTGGTCCAAATCTCATATGTTTATCACTCACTATAAAGTGGACAGAGCCTCCAGGGACAGGGCTTCCTTTGGTTCCACTGTTTTCAGGAATATACTCCCATGAGCCACCTAGAATTAGGGTTCTTGGGACGCTCCCCACGTGTAAGAACAAACTGCGAGATTGAACAACTTCACATAAAGAAGTTATGTTCTTACCATAACATTCCATGTGAGTTGTTCATCTTGCCTTTGTTCTTACACTCCCTCCCACCTTCCCCCTCTGGGTTCTTGAACGGGTATGACTGGTGGTCTGACTAGTGTCCTTCACTCCAGCCAGAGTATCTCTTAACTAATTGTAAATATGTGTATACATATGTATATATTTTGCATATTGGTATGTTTAGTTGTATTCTTGCTGGGTTCAGCAAACTAGGTCTGAGGTTAGTCAAAGAGCATCATGGGATAGGGACTGTGCCTCAAGCTACTCAAAGATCTTGAGCTTGGAAAGCGGCTGACTTGGAGCCGATGGATCAGCTCCGAACCCATGTGTAAGAACAAAGGCAAGATGAACAACTCGCATGGGTCGTTAACATAACTTCTTATCTGAAGTAGTTAACTTCATTTCTGCATCAACCTATGGGTCTTCAGATCCATATAGGATCCGAGCCAGCAGTTTCCAACAGCTGAGATCTGAGCTCCAAGCTCCTCCCCCTACCCATAATCCCCTGCCATCCCTACCTGACCCCAGATCTAGTTTGCCGTGGTTGAAGCCAGCAGCTTGATCTTTGAGTTCCAGTCGTTGGGATTTTCTAATCAAGACTTTGTGAGGAAATGTTGTCTTTTTTCTTTACTTTCTTGTCAAAAAAAAAGTGTTGTGTGTATTTAGCTTCCCCTTGTAGTTTTCTTCGCTACAAATTTTAAATGTTAAGTTGTCAATCTCGCCTTCATTCTTGCTTGATGGGTTCGGAGCCGATCCTCGGCTCCGACTCGGCACTTGCTAAGCTCGAGAGTCACTTTTACCAGCTCGAGGCAGCCCCATATCCCATGATGCAAGGCGGTAAGTACCCAGATCTCGTTTGCCGCTTCGCTGATGAGGTCCTCCTTTTACCAGCTCCTGGTAAGTGATTTGCTACTTTGCTATTTTAGCCCCCTTTAACAAAAAAAACCCTTTATTATTAGTTTTAATTTAGTTTTAAACAGTTTCTGACAGAAAATTCCCTGTCTCTTCTTATTTTTTTAGTCAGACTTTTACCCATCCCCCCCCTGTTAGGGTGTGTGTGTGTGTTTCTAGTTATACCTTTTTGGTATATTTAATTTAAATTCTTTGACTGGTGTGTGTGCTTGTGTTACACCATGTCTAAAGAAAGGGTCTCAGGCTTTAAGAAGTGTGACTCGTGCTGTCAGAAGATGTCTCTGACAGACGGTCACACTTCTTGCCTGTATTGCCTGGGGCCTCTTCACCTGCAGGACTCCTGTGCTATATGTCATTCTTTCAGCCAGAGAGTCCTGCAGGAAAGAAGAAATAAGTTAATACTGAGGGGCCTTCTTAAGCCGGAGGGCTCTCCGGCTAAGTCGGCCCCATCCAAGACTGCCAAGTCTTCCAAGGCCCAGGCTTCTGTGTCAAAGCCTGCGGCCTCGGCTCCGACTCGTTCTGAGTCGAGATCGGCTCCGGCTGGAGCGATTCTGGCTTAACAGCCGGCACCGATGGCTATCGGTGCCGATTCTGCATCGACCACTTTGGTGTCGGCTCCGATCGGTTCCGACCACCATGTGGCTCAGGCATCGGTGTCTGCTCCGATCGGCTCCGACACCGTTACTTTTGTGGCTGTATCGGCTCCGGCTGGAGCCGATGCATCGAGGCTACCTGTCGGCTCCGATAAGTTGTCTGCTCCGACAGGTTCAATAGTTTCATCGGTTCCGATGGCTCCTTCGAGGAAGAGGTCTAGGTCTCCTTCCTTGGAGCCGATACTTTCGGCTCAGACTTCACCTCTCCTCTCGGAACGGAGCCATCGGAGCCGATCTTCAAGGTCATCCAGGCTTTCTGACCATGATTTAGAGAGTGGTCAGTAGATTACTTAAGTCACAGGCACTGGCCCAAATGTTACATAGTCCGTCTCAACAGGCGACTATTGGTCCACACCCGTTGCAGTTCCTCCTCCAACTCTACACCAGAGCTTGGAGTTGGAGTCTTCGAATGGTTACTGCTACGGCTGAGGGACAGATACCCCCTTCTGTTCCTTCAGCCTCTACTGTTATCTCCTCTTGAGACCTTCCTTAGAGGGATTCGGTGGTCGGGCTTCCATGGTCTCCTCCGAGGGGTGAGTGGCATCGGACCCTTGTCCGAACCCGCTCTTCCCTTGGAGCCTCGGCCTTGGCGAGCTCGGCTCCGACATC
The DNA here is from genome assembly GCF_019279795.1 of Protopterus annectens. Lineage (NCBI taxonomy): Eukaryota > Metazoa > Chordata > Ceratodontiformes > Protopteridae > Protopterus > Protopterus annectens. Next base: position 480,354,391 of record NC_056730.1, read on the forward strand.
TGCCTCGGAGACTTCCCTTCGGTGGTCCCTGGAGTTCCTAGCTCTTGAACGGGTTCTCTCGGACCTGCCTGGGAGGGAGCATTCGAGGTGATGAAGAGTGTGCTGGCCACTGGTATCAGCCAGCAGTCTGTTCCCTTAGCTCCTCCCTCTATAGTGCCTGTTGACATCTCTGCCACTTCTCTTGCTACAGGACCCAGAGATCCTCCGCCTCAGGTTTCCCCATTGGGAATATCCCCTCTTCCGAGGATTCTCCTGATGTTTCGGGAGATCCTCCTAGGAAGAGGACTTGTAAGAGGAAACATGTAGACTCCCCGAGTCTATCACTTCAGATACTGACTTTGATGAGTCAGAGGGATCCCCAAGATCCCCTCTGAGGATGTCTCCTTCTCAGACATCCTAGAACTCCTTAGACAGAGGGAAACTGGCCCACCAATAATCCCTCTGAGGATGAGTCAGTATACCTAGAGGCGTTTGGATCTTGGCCCTCCACCTCCTGGGTGTCTCCGCCTTCGACCCCTTATGCAGGTTATTGCCCGAAGGCGTGGGCTGCTCCTGACTCTGTAGAGCCAGTCCCTAGGAGGCCTTCAAAATTTATTACTGCCCGTGTGATAAGCAATTCCTCACTAAGGGTGTCCCCGCTGATGCCATGGTGGTGGCTGCTGCCACCAAAAAGGAACTTGCAGATCCTTCCGTCCGTCCATCCTCCTAATAAGGACTCTAGGACCATGGATAGGTGCAGTGGCGGATGTTTTCCTCAGCGACCTTTGCTATGCGTTCGCTGAATTACCTATGTCACTTCACCAGACTCCAAAGGGATATCCTTAAGGAGCTAGGTGATGTTGTACAGGATCCTACAGCTGCAGGAGCTCAGGAAAAAATTGCTTCTCAGCTAGGAACCCTTAATTCCATTGCAAACTCCTCCATGCGGCTAATATCACATGCTGCTGATGGAGCGAGTAGGGCCGCAGGTACAGGTGTGGCTCTTAGACGCCAAGCCTGGATGCGGCTATGTGACTTTGCAGATCCCTTTAAGGCGTCCTTCACAAATTCTCCCTTTGATGGGTCAGCTTTGTTTGGCCCTCAAGTGAAGGAAACTCTGACCAGGTGTGAGCAGGACGGCAAGACTCTTTCTGCCGTAGGAGTCCGTTTTTCCACCCCTTCTAGACCTTACCCCAAAGGACAGAAAGGTGGCAAAATGTGGTTCCGTAAATCCCAAGGAGTCACGCCGGGATCCACGTGGTCAGTTTACCCCTAGAGGCAGAGGGGGTAACAACAACAGATGCCGCTCTAGAGGCAGAGGGGGTCCAAAAAACCAGGGAAACAGAGAGCCTCTCTCTGACAAGCCCTTTCAGCATCCCTGAGATGTTGCCCGGCTGTCCATCCTTGGAGGCAGTCGGGGGAAGACTATCGCTGTACCCAGAAGCCTGGCATTCCCTCACTCAAGACAGATGGGTACAGTCGATCATATCCGAGGGTTACAAAATTCCTTTCGAGGAAAGTCCTTTTTATCACTCAAATTCCCTTCCAGATGTACCACCCTGTCTAAGGGAAATTGCAGAGTTAGAAGTCTTAAAACTTCTGCAAAAAGAGCCATTCAGCCAGTCACAACAGATCATTCAGAGCCGGAATCTACTCAAGGTTCTTTTGGTCCCCAAAAGACGGGAGATTGGAGACCAATATTTGATCTCAGCAGACTCAACAAGTCTGTGAGGAAGACAAGATTCCGAATGGTCACTCTTCAGTCAATTCTGCCCTTCTTACAGAAGGACAACTGGATGTGCTCAATAGATCTTCAGGATGCGTACTATCACATCAAAATTCACAGTCGCTCCAGGAGATTTCTCCGCTTCGGCTGGGGTCCAGTCATTTTCAGTTCAGAGCCCTGCCCTTTGGTCTCACTACAGCCCCAGAGTGTTCACCAAATGCATGGCAGTGGTCACGGCTCACCTGAGACGTCAAGGATTCCAGGTGTTTCCGTATCTCGACTGGCTCCTTTCAGCCACCACCAGGCATCAGCTTATTCAAGCCAGGGATTACACAATAAAGCTTTGTACTCTTTTGGGCATCTCGATAAACTTCGAAAAATCATCCTTATCGCCCTGCCAGTCTATTACTTTCATAGGCGCAAACTTAAACACTGTTCGGATGTCAGCTACCCTTACAGATCAAAGAGTTTCAGACATTCAAAGTCATGTCAGGATGATTCTTGCCAACAAGAAAGTACAGGCCAGAATGGTTCTAAAGGTATTAGGCCTCATGGCTGCGGCCATTACTCTTCTTCCCCTGGCTCGCTTCTACATGCGCCTTCTTCAGTGGATGTTGTCCACACAGTGGTCGTACCAACAACTTCCAATGCGTCACCAGATTCTGGTGACACAGACTTGCAAAGATCATCTTGCTTGGTGGATCACATCTCCCCAGGTTCACCAAGGCAGAAACTTTGTACCCCCATCCCCGGTAGCCACGGTCACCACAGATGCCTCCCTGATCGGGTGGGGGGGTCATTATCAGGGCAAGATGGTTCATGGGACGTGGCAGCCGTTAGAGTACCACCTGCACATAAATGTCCTGGAGATGAGAGCAGTGCTTTTAACGTTGCAAGCCCTCAACGACTTTCTTCCCGTAGGGACAATTGCAGTCCACACAGACAACATGTCTGTAGTTTGGTATATCAACAAACAGGGCGGAACCAAGTCCTACCCCTTGTGTCGAAGCGCTCAGGCTATGGCAATGGGCAATCTCCTCTCATCGGTTTCTGGTAGCAACGCATATCCCTGGGAAAACCAACATTGTAGCGGACAGATTGAGCAGAGCTATTCTCATGCCTCACGAGTGGTCTCTCAAGCAATCTATAGCGGAAGAGATTTTTCTGGAATGGGGTCGTCCATGTTGCGATCTTTTTGCTACTCCCCAAAACAGCAAATGCCCAGACTTCTTCTCTCTCTTCCCTCTTCCAGGCCATCCCCCCCAGAGACGCTCTGACCCAGGATTGGCCCCAGGGACTTCTTTATGCCTTCCCTCCATTTCCTCTGATCCCTCAAGTTATCCAGAAAGCTACCGTTTTGAGAGCCAAATTGATTCTCATTGCCCCTTACTGGCCTCGACAGGTTTGGTTCCCGTTCCTCCATCGTCACCTTTTGGTGCAGCCGTGGCATCTGGACCCAGTGCCAGATCTTCTGATTCACCAATCCGGTCAGCTGCACCGGTCTATCCCTTCTCTCAACCTCACAGCATGGTTGCTCCACTTCCTTCCTTAGCCAGGCTTCCTTTGATCTCTAACCCAGTTAGAGACATCATAGTAGCTTCTTTAAAATCCTCTACCAGGAGGATTTATGCAAGCAAATGGAAACGTTTCTCTTATTGGGCTAAGGCCAAGAATATTGATCCTTTCACTGCCCCTGCTCAGGCAGTCCTGGACTTCTTAGCAGAGATATTTCATGCAGGCTCCTCTTCTTCCACAGTCAGAGTTCAATTGGCTGCTATCTCGAACTTTCATGTTGGGGTCGCAGATCACAATATTATGTCCCATAGGCTCTGCAGGGCCTTCTTGAAAGGAATTTTCCTGCTAAAGCCTCCAATCAGGAATCCTCCTCCTCAGTGGGATCTAAATTTAGTGCTGACATCCTTGATTCTTCCCCCCTTCGAGCCAGCTGTTTCTTGTTCCCTGAAATTTCTTTCTTGGAAAACTTTATTCCTAGTGGCTATTACATCGACCAGGAGGGTGTCTGAACTTCATGCTCTGTCGGTTCGACCCCCCTATTTGGTTTTTCACAAAGACAGAGTATCTTTGAGAACTAATCCGACCTTTTTGCCTAAGGTCGCTTCAAAGACCAATTTGAATCAATCCATTGATCTCTCTGTATTTTTCCCAAACTATTCAGACAGAGCCGAACAAAAACTACATTATCTTGATGTCCACCGTCAACTCAGATATTATTTGGACAGAACAAAAACATTTAGGAAATCTGATCAACTTTTTGTTTCCTATGCGGATAATAAGAAAGGCCTTCCTGTTTCTAAAGTGACCTTGTCTAGATGGCTTTCTTGGTCATCTCTGAAATTTATCTGCTCAGGGGAAAACAGCTGTGCTCAAAACCTAAAGCACATTCAACTAGGAGCTTAGCTACTTCTACAGCCTTTCAAGCTAGACTTCCTTTAGACACTATTTGTGCAGCGGCCACTTGGGCCACTCCTCACACTTTTGTTTCCCATTACAAATTGGACTTGGCCTCCAGGGACAGAGCCAATTTTGGCTCTACAGTCCTCAAGAGTCTGTTCCATTGAGCCACCCAGGATAGAGGTGCTAGGACGCGGTCCCATCAAGCAAGAATGAAGGCGAGATTGACAACTTAACATTAAGAAGTTATGTACCTACCATAACGTTCCATGTTAGTTGTCTTCTCTAAACTTCTTTCTTGACCCCTCCTTCCCCCAGGCCTGGACAGACCTTTTTTATAAGAAATTATTATGCTGAAGACCATTCAGACCTGGTCCTTCTTCCATCCTGTAAGTTTTCTTTCTTCCTTTTGGAAGTGTTTTATGCTTGGTGCTATTGCCCTTTGTCATCAAATGAGATCTGGGTACTTACCGCCTTGCATCATGGGATATGGGGCTGCCTCGAGCTGGTAAAAGTGACTCTCGAGCTCAGCAAGTGCCGAGTCGGAGCCGAGGATCGGCTCCGAACCCATCAAGCAAGAAAGAAGGCGAGAGAAGACAACTAACATGGAACGTTATGGTAGGTACATAACTACTTATTTTAGCTTATCCCCCCCCCCCCGTGAGAGCGTTAGGGCGTGTGTCTGTGTGCGCTTGGGGCCTAGTGTGTGTGTCTTTCTTAGTATAATGTCTGAGGCCCCAAAGACATTCTTTTCTAAATGTACCGAATGTGGCCATAAGCTATCCCCAGCGGATGGCTACACTCTGTGCGTTTTGTGCCTTGGGGTTGAACACCTCTCCTCTGGTTGCACTATTTGTCTGGCGTTCAACCCCAGGGCACTTAAGGACCGGAGGTCGAAGTTGATTCTGGCGGGACTTCTGCCCCCGGACTCTGCTCCGACCTCCGGTCCCCCTGTGGTGCCTGCTGCGGCAGTACCCACGACTGCTTCTCTTCCCGGGACACAATCTCCCACCTTGGGCCAGGAGGATAGGGAAGCCAGAAAAGAGAAGCGCAGGGAGAAGCACCACAAGCGGCGGGCCGAGGCCTCTACATCAGCCCCGCCAGCTAAGCGGGCTTCTCCCTCCAAGACCTCCGAGCCTTCTCCTTCCTGGCTCCAGTCACCTTGCTTCTCACCGGAGCCGGAGGAGGAGGAGGCCCGATCTCCCTCGAGGTCATCGAGGCGGCACTACCGTCCCGCCTCTGTGGCCTTATCCAGGCCCACCAAAAGCTTAAGGATGCAGATTTGGACCGGATGATAAGATTCCTCCAGGCCCAATTGCAGATGGGAGTGCTCCTGCCTCCCCCCCCCTTCTCTCCGATAGCTCCTTCTCCAACCAGCTTCCCGGGTTTGGAGTCCTCGGAGCCGAGTGGCATTGGAACCGGGGATGTCGGCGCTGATAGTATCGGGTACTTCGGCGCCGACAGCACCCTCTAGTCTGTCTGGTCTCTTTTCGGGTGGATCCGAGTTCTCAGAGCCGAGAGCTGAGCTTTGGATCCGAGGGTGTCAGTGTGCATTCGGCTCCGTCCAGGTCTGAGCATGCTGGCCCGTCAGATCCAATAGCGTCGGCGCCAGCCCCGATCCGCTCGTCTGATCCGAGGAAGGGTTTGCTCTTGGATCCGAGGGAGGGTTTGCTCTCGGATCCCAGAGAGAGCAGCTCTCCTTCGGCTTTTGACATGGAGGAGAGGGCTCTGTTGAGGGATTCCAGTCCCCCGGCCACATCTACGGCTCCACCCTGCACTCCCTCTCAGTTGGCTCTGACTTCTATCACCCGGCCCCAGGGACAGCCTGCTCTAACATCCCAGGTAGTTACCTTGTTGGGACACGATGAGCCTGGTGAGGCCTCCTTGGGCAGCCCCCCCGAGGAGGTCCCTCACAAGCGCAAGTGCAAAAGGAGGCACTTGGACTCCCCTGAGTCCTTGACCGAGGACACAGATTTGGAGGAAAGGGAAGGCTCCCCAAGATCACCCCCCCGAAGACGTCTCCTTTGGAGACATCATGGAGATGCTCAGAATAAGGGGAGGGTGGTCCGCCCCAAAGCCTACCTCGGATGAGTCTGTGATGACAAAACAGTGAAGTCTACCGTGAAGTCGGACGTCGGTCTTTAAGGGCTCAGGGAGCAGAGGTTTTGCCAGAGGAATCTCGGGGAGTCTCTAAAGATACTGTTACAGGGATGTGCCTCTAGAGCCAGGCCAGGGGCTGAGGGGCTTCTCAGGTAACTGTTCTTCCTCTCTTCCCAAGGTAGTTGGGCCCTCTCCTCTGCTTGCTTCTTTTTCTTTTAGAGGAAGGCCAGTTCAGCTTCTGTAGGGGCCTACTCTAGCATTCGAGTGCTCTTGTGCCACAAAATATGCTTAAAATGGCAGAAGATTTGATTACTCTGATTAGAGTTCTATGCCCCCACCTGATAAGAGGCCTAGGGTGGAACAGTTTGTTGTGGGTGAGGGATGTTTTGCAGAGGCTTCTCTGAACCTGATTCCTTGCCTCCTGCTCTGCCTCCCTAACAGTAGGTATTATAATTTGCCGCTCAGCTCATAAGTATTTTAAGTATTTACCAGGGGACCCACGAAACTGTTTCTCAGGGGGGCAGGGTGTTAAAAAAAAGCTTCTGTAAATAAAATGGCAATCCTGTAAAGGGGATAGGGCTTTGGATAGGTGGTAGGAGGGGTATATACTTCTTCCACTCCAGCCATGAGCCATGAATTGTCAGTCAGTTCAGATTTATATGCTATCAAATTATCTCCTTTCACAAAATCTAAAGGTGGGATGCTTTTGGAAGGTATGGAGTGTAAAAGAATTGCTGGATTTGGTTCATGTGTCTGAACAAGTGGGGTAGCATTCTTTGCAGTGTGGTTTGATGCTGTTCAGGCCCTCCTGAGGGGTGGCTGCTACTAGTTCTGTTCTTCGCCAGACATGCATGGTTGAAGGATCAATGCTTGGGCCTGTGTTGTTTGGGCGTTTTTAAAGAAAATGGAGGACAAAGCTAAATGGAGACAGTCTGTTGTTGTATTTTTGCAGTTGTTAAGTTTTTGCAAAAAAGTAAGTTAAGTAGAAGATATATAGACCAGTTAAGATTTTATCTAGCTTATGGGGGGTAGTCTAAGGGGGCTTAGCTTAAGGCTTAAGGGGGATATTATCAGTTGCGGTTCCAGACTTCTGGTGAGGTTCAGGGGAGGGGTCCTTTGCAGGCTTGCAGAGTCAGTCCTTTAGCCTTTTCAGCTCAAAGTGGACTCTCGGGAGCTGCAGGCAGCTCTAGTGTCCCAGCAGCTCCTTTCAAAGAAAATTGTCTTTTTCACTGAAAGTGAGTTGAATCATGGGAGTATCATTCATAGAGGGTACAGATTTATTCACCCACTAGAGATTATTTCCAAACAATGCCCAGATGTTCCTCCTCCAAGAAGAAAAGAGGCTCACAAGAAAGTTTCTCACATGCCAGATGTTCAGGGGCTCCTCAGCCAGTCCTGTGTCCAAAAGAAGGGTCAGCTCCATCAGAAGGTTTATTCTGTATACCAGAAGGATACAATTTCGATTTTATTCTCGGCACTCTTTCCACCACTTCTATCAATGGAACTTATTGATTTATGTTCAAGTTCACCTATCTGACGTTCTGAAACAGCTGGTTGGGATGGATGGCAACTCACTCACTCAAGATCACTACCATGTACTTGGACTGAAGGAAAAGTTGCAGGCTATATTGCGAAAGTAGTTCGAACTGGAGACTTTCATTATCAGTGCTCTGTTCTGCCCTTTCAGTTCTCTGAGATGCCATAAAAAGTTCTCTATCACAAAGGTCAGGCTTCAAGGCACTTCCAGGCTGATCAGCATTCAATTTACACTTATTTATCCTTCCATTGGCGCAAGAAGATGATTCTGGCCTCTAAACTGGAACATTCATAACATACTCTGGGTCAAGATCATAAGGCAAGGATGTGAGCCTAGCTCAGAATGACAGAAATAAAGTCCAAGAGCACCTGTGCTCAAGTGTCAAGACATGAAGACATGAGACCAGATGCAGCAGATGGCCTTACAACAAGGACAAGTCAGAGAGTCCTGTCACTTCCATTCATCTCATCACTCACATCATGGACTGTCCTTCTCAACCATTAGGGTTCATGGCATCTTCATGTCATGGTGTGGTGCTTCCCAAGCCAGCTGCAATATGCCAATGAAAATGCTAAAAATGTAAAATGGACACAGCACCAAGCAAGGGATTGGACACTGTCATTCAAATTATACCTATTCAAAAAAGGAATTCTTGTGTGGTGGTGGAAGGTGGGTACAAAACAAACTCTCTGTGACCCTGCCAGAGGGCCAGAGAGTGATTCGACAGATGCCTCGACCACTGCTGGGCACTGGGAGCTCATCTAAATAAATGGAACAAGACAAGTGGGCCTGCCAGACTAGACTACAGCATCTACATCATGAAGGAGATGTTAGCAGTCCAGTTTGCATTGATGGCGGTCAGAGTTACTTCTTCCAGGGCAGGTGTTGATTCTGACAGACAACACAACTGTCATGTGGTACAACTTCAGGCAAGGTTTCTGCCAGCACAGGAGCACAGAACGCAGATGTATGTATTAAGCAGACAAATCATGGATCCCACTGGAAACTGGATCTTCTTCATGTGTATTTCAGAAATTGAGTGTCATGGGGGGAACTCAGACATAGATCTGTCGCTTCTCCACTAAACCACCAGCTGCCAAAGTATTGCACAAAGGTGGTACCCACTCTAAGGAGTCTGGTAAAGAAGCCTCCCATGGCCTTTACCTCTGATTCCTCATCTGTTATCTCAGAAGGACAGCTTGGCATATTCTCGGGCATGGTGAGTCTCAGCTTCCTCAGCTGTGTTGAAAATGTGATTATGGAAGCTAGCTAGGAAGCTAGAGGAATGAGTGAAGGGAGAAAATGGAAGAGATTTTACAATTTGGATTTTGGAATTTTATTTTGGAATTAGAATGTGGCTCTTCAATATCTTACTGAATTATTGGACAAAGGTTTGTCCTTCTCTTCCATAAAGATTCATGCTGCAGCAATTTCAGCTCTTCATGATGCCACAATTTTTTGACACTCCTTTTGTTTTCCATCCAGTTTTCAAGAGGTTTCTTAGAGACCCCACGCAGATATAAGACCTGCGTGAGCCTACTCCTGCTTGCTTGGATTCAATTTGGTGTTGGAAAACCTCTACACAACTGCAGCTACTGCTGAATTGAAAATGATTGGAATACTGTCATTTTTCTCTGTTTGTTGTTGGCTACTGAAAGAAGGGTGTCTGAGCAGGGGCCCGCAGGCAGTGGGAGAGCCCTTTGATTTTCCATAAGGACAGGGGTATCATTATGCACTAATCCTTCCTTTATGCCTAAGGTGGTTTCTAGTGTGGCTTTAAACCAAATTATTTTGCGTTATTTTAGGAAGCAGGATTAGAATTTTTAGGCAGCAAGCACTTGTACTTTTTAGGCAGAGTCTTTGAGTTTTGATTCTTTTGGTCAAAGTTCTTTGTTCATTTCTAGGTGGAAGTTCTTTATGCAAGCATTTTGTTGGATTGGGCATGGCCATTGGTTCAGGATTAGGCCTCATTTCATGGGCTACTGCCACTTCAGCAGCATTTCTGGGGGGGGGGCATTGGCAAGGGGCCGCCAGCTAGACTATTTCTAAGGCAGCACACTGGAGTTCAGTGCATACTTGGAGTTCAGTGTATACTTTCTCTATATATAGAGGTGCAGCTGCTTGGCTGTTTTACATGGTGAGTTGTCCTGCTTGTTTCCTTTTTAATTTGCTACTGCCCCTTACTTTGCTGCTTTGGGATTCTACCCAATTGGTCAGGACTGCAGCAAGGAAGGCTGAAGAACAAATGCAGTTTTGTACCTACTGCAAATGTGTCCCATCTAGATTCCTCTCCCTCCCTCCCCTCTGTCCCTCTGTGGTGTTCCAGGTGGTTGTGGGTTGTGGTGGTTGTGTATATTTTGTATATATTACTGTATATATTGTACATGTTTGTGGGGCAGTTTGTTTTTTGACTTGTCTTTTGGGTCTTCTCTTGGTCTGGAAAAAGACTGAGACAAGAAAATGGCGTGGATGATCACGGTGAGTACCGCGGCGTACTGGCGATCAGTCTAAGGTCATGACCGGCGATCATCTCTCTGTATACTTATTGAGCGCGACTGGACGGACTATACCCAATTGTCAGGACTGCAGCAAGGGAATCCTCGAACATCTACATTTATGGTAGGTACAAAACTGTACTTTCTTCATCTCACATTGCTGCAGTCCTTACATATGGGGGTAATCCGCTGTCCTCGGTCGGCCCGAATACCAAAGTATTAGGCTGACGTCGGTCATGGGCGCTCAGATCTGATATCAGAGCGTCAGGGTATTAAAGCGCATGACCGACGTCATATCCTCAGTCTTTTTTGCCGCATGATCCGATGCAGAAGCAGCGTTTGCAAGTGCCGTTCGGCGTTCTGAAATTTTCGTATTCTGAGTTTCAGACTGAAACCAAGTTGGGCTAAGTACCCGTTAGAATATTTTAGTTTTTCTTGCCTCAGTTAATTCCGGATGTCAGAAAAGTGAATAATTGTATTTCTTGTGGGAAACAGATACCGCATAGGGATTACCACTCTCTTTGTATTCCTTGTTTGGGACCTGAGCACGACGTAGTCGGGTGTCGCTTTTGTGCTAGGTTTAATAAGCGCACCATTAAACGTAGGTTAGATTGCTAGGCTTGTCTTGAAGCGGTGTAATTATAATATGCCGTCGGATCCTCCGGCGCCGCTACTAAGAAGCGCAAAGACAAATCTTTAAAGTCCAGACAAGATGAGTCGTCCGTTCCGGACGCCGGCTCTTTCGAAACTACGGTGGAATCTGTGGATCCAGCCGAGGTTTCAGTTGAGTCTCAGGGGGAGGCTTTAATTTTGCAGGATGTGGTCTCTCAGGAATCAGGTCAGGCTGAGGGGGCCTCTCAGGTTGCTATTCTTCCTTCCTTGCCTAAGGTGGTTAGGCCTTCTCCTTCTGTCTCTAAGGCTCCTTCTAAAGGCAGACCTGGTTTGCCTTCCTCTGGTGTCAGTCCTAGTTCTGCAGGTTCTGTGCCTAAAAAACACATGCTTAAAATGGCAGAAGATTTAATTTCTTTAATCAGAGGTTCTATGCCCCCTCCTGATAAGAGGCCTAGGGTGGAGCCAGAGGTGGAAAGTTTAGAGCAGGCTTCAGATTACTCAGAGTCTTCGGCTGAAGACATTCAGGATTTTCCTCCTTATTCTGATTCAGACGCAGAGGATTCCACTCCTTCTGCTTCTCCTCCAGAGGATTTTTCTTTTTCAGAAACCCTGCATTCCATGAGGGAACATTTTAAATGGGAAGGTCAGGATTTCTCAGATTCCCGAAAGAGGCTTAGGGAATTTTTGTTTTTACCACAACATAGGCCCTTGGCTATACCTCCTGTTTTGGATGTTGTTCAAGACGTTTTCTCCGAGGCTTCCCTTAATCCAGACTCTCTGCCTCCTGCACCAGTTAAGCCAGACAGGTATTACAGAGTACCTGAGGCTCATAAATATCTGTATAAGAGTCCAAGGGCTGACCCAGAAACTATTAGCCAGGGACCTAAGGGTGTCAGGGCTTCTGTTCTAAAGAATCCAGTTCCTATTGATAAAGATGCTAGAGTTTTGGATAGATGGGGTAAGAAAGTGTATACCTCTTCCACTTTAGCAATGAGGGCTTTGAATTGCCAGTTTCATATGTTGAAATATCAGAATTTTCTTCTTACTCAACTAAAATCTAAAGTGGATGCTTTGGCAGAGGGCATAGAGTGTAAAGAATTACAGGATTTGGTACATACCTCTGAACAGGTGGGTAAGCATTCTTTGCAGTGTGGTTTCGATGCTTTACAGGCTTCTTCCAGGGTGGCTGCCACTGGTTCAGTTATTCGCTGACACGCCTGGCTTAAGGATCAGAATTTGTCAGAGCATGTTAAAACTAGAATTTTGGATGCTCCTTTACAGTCTGACGTTTTGTTTGGTTCTCCTGTGGAATCTGTCTTGAAGAAAATGGAAGACAAGGTTAAGTCCATGCAGACTGTTAAAGATTTTTTGCAGGTGCAGCCTCCTAAGTTTAGCAGGAATTGGCCTACTAAGGGATGGGCTTATCCTTCTTCTGATTCACAGTCTAGGGGTAGATCTAGACGTGGTAGGGGCAGAGCTCAGAGTACTTTCAGGTCTAGGACGTGGAGTTCACCTGCACAATCTACAGGTGAGGGCAGGGGCCAGTCCTTTTGTAAACAGGCCCAATGACCTGCATTTTCAGCTGCCAGATTCTTCCTGTCTGGCAGCTCCTTTGGGAGGAAAGTTGGCACTCTTCAAGCAAAACTGGCTTTTAGTCACCCAGGACAAATGGGTGTTGGACATTATAGACCGAGGCTACAAGTTTTATTTCCATACATTGCCTCCTTTCAAAGGCATGCCAGACGTTCCTCCTCAGCAAAGGGTAGAGGCTCACGAGCAAATTTCTTTACTTCTTCAAATGGGGGCTATACAGCGGGTCCCTCTGTCAGAAGTGGGCCTAGGATTTTATTCTCGCCTGTTTCTAGTACCAAAGAAAGGAAACACTTGGAGACCGATTTTGGATTTATCTATTCTCAACACATACCTAGACATTCCAAAATTCAAAATGTTGACGTTGCAACAACTTCTACCTCTGTTGGGCAAAGATCACTGGATGGTAACTCTGGATCTCAGAGGCTTATCTTCATGTTCCTATCAGGCCCAGTTGCAGGAGGTACCTGCGTTTTCGGGCTGGGACTTTACATTATCAGTTCTCTGCATTGCCCTTTGGCTTATCTACTGCGCCCAGGATGTTCACAAAGGTTCTGGCTCCAGTGATAGCCTTCTTACGGTTAAGAGGAATACAGATTTATCCTTATTTGGACGATTGCCTGATTCTTGCTCAAGACAAGTGCGAACTTCATCATCTACAGTATGTGATGGCAGTGTTAAGGTGCCTAGGGTATTCTGTGAACGAAACAAAGTCCAGTCTAGTACCCTCTCAGGAAATGTGCTTTCTGGGTGTGAGACTGAATACAGCTTCCCAGATGGCCTTTTTGACCCTGGACAAGCAACAGAACCTTTCTCTTTACTTCCATCAATTGTCTCTACGGTCCAGGCTGACTGCAAGGACAGTCCTTCAAGCCTTGGGGTTCATGGCATCTTGTATTCTGGTGCTTCCCAATGCCAAACTGCATATGAGGAAGCTACAATGGTATCTCAAAAATGTATGGACACAACACTGCCAAGATCTGGACACTGTCATTCAAATAATACCTTGCATTCAAAAGGAATTTTTGTGGTGGGCTCAGGAATGTCACCTAAACAAGGGACTCTCTGTGACCCGACCAGAGGCGAGTCAGATTTTAACGACAGATGCCTCGGACAAGGCTTGGGGAGCACACCTCAATGGAAAATGGGTGCAAGACACGTGGCCTGCCAGACTTCAACATTTACATATCAACTTGAAGGAGATGTTAGCAGTCCAATTTGCATTAATGGCTTTCAAGGATTTACTTCACCCAGGGCAAGTGTTGATTCTAACAGACAACACAACTGTCATGTGGTACATCAACAAGCAAGGGGGAACCCATTCGTACCCTCTTTGCAGGCAAGCAATGATTTTGTGGGAGACTGCTCTCAGTTTACACCTCAATCTTTAGGCAAGATTTCTACCAGGAGCACAGAACTCCTTAGCAGATGTTTTGAGCAGACAGATAGTGGATCCCCACAAGTGGAAATTGGATCCTCATGTATTTCGAAAATTGACAGTGATATGGGGAACTCCAGACATAGATCTGTTCGCTTCTCCACTAAATTTCCAGTTGCCAAAGTTTTGCACAAAAATGTTTCATCCCACAGCTTGGAAAGTGGATGCTCTATCATTCAGTTGGAGCAATCTTCACGTCTATGCCTTTCCGCCTCTGCCTCTCCTCCCCAAGGTACTCTTAAAGGTCAGACAAGACAAGCCCTCCATGATACTAATAGCTCCAGACTGGCCTCGACAGCACTGGTACCCTCTGCTGAGGAGTTTAGTACGGGAGCCTCCATGGCCTTTGCCTTCGATTCCGCACCTTTTGTCACAGGAGGGCAATCATTTCCTCAATGTCAGGATTCAGTCCCTGCATCTAACAGCCTGGCATATTCTGTTCTAGAACCTGGAGGGTCGCAGCTTCCGCAACAAGTTTTGAATGTTATTTTGGAGGCCAGAAGGCCTAGTACAAGGAAAGTTTATGCTGATAAATGGAGGAGATTTTTAATTTGGAGCAAAACTAAGGGCTTTGATGTTTCCAGGCTTGATTTAAGTGTTTCTCTTCAATATCTTACAGAATTATTAGACAAGGGTTTGTCTTTCTCTTCTATAAAAGTTCATGCTGCAGCCATTTCTGCTCACTATGACTGTGACCCTCCATTATTCTCTCATCCTTTGTTTAAGCAATTTCTTAGAGGGGCAAAGAACATAAGACCCCCACGTAGAGCTCCTACTCCTGCCTGGGATCTCAATTTTGTGTTGGAAAAACTTACTTTACCTCCTTTTGAACCTGCAGCTACTGCTGAGTTAAAGTTTTTGTCTTGGAAGACTGCTTTTTTGTTGGCCATTACGTCTGCTAGAAGGGTTTCTGAATTACAGGCTCTTATGGCAGTTGAACCCTTCCTAATTTTTCATAAGGATAGGGTATCTCTGCGTACTAATCCTACTTTTATGCCTAAAGTGGTTTCAAATGTAGCCTTGAACCAATCAATTCATTTGCCTACTTTTTATGCAGATCCCCAAAATAAAGGGGAGAAAATTTTGCACACTTTGGATATTCACAGGCAGTTGCGTTATTATTTGAGCAGGACTAAAGGGTTCAGACAAGTCTCAGCAGTTGTTTGTTTCTTTTGCTTTGGGTTCTCAGGGGAAATCTGTTTCAAAACAAACTATTTCTAAGTGGATTGGCTTTTGTATTGCTTATTGTTATTCTCATCATGGTAAGGAGATTCCGGCTGGAATCAGACCTCACTCCACTAGGGCTACTGCCACTTCTACAGCTTTTTTAAGGGGAGTAGCTACTAAAGACATTTTGGAAGCAGCTACTTGGAGTTCAGTGCACACTTTTTCTAAACATTACCACCTTCCTCTTTATTCCAAATCTAGGGCTGGATTTGCCACTGCCATCTTACAGGGCATTTTGGCAGCTCCCAATGCTTTGTGATTTTGCCAGCCTCCCTTTACCTCTGCTTTGGGATTCTACCCATATGTAAGGACTGCAGCAATGTGAGATGAAGAACATAGTACAGTTTTGTACCTACCATAAATGTAGATGTTCAAGATCCACATTGCTGCAGTCCAATTTACCCTCCCTCCTTCCCCTCTGTAGTTTGGAATGGTTGTATGGTTTGGGTGGTAGCTGTTTTTTGTACATGCCTTTTGGGAAGTATTCTATTTTTGGCTGTGGCCTTTCTTTTTAGGGCCTTCTGACATCTGGGGCAAGAAAAGACTGAGGCTATGACGTCGGTCATGCGCTTTAATACCCTGACGCTCTGATGTCAGATCTGAGCGCCCATGACCGACGTCAGCCTAATACTTTGGTATTCGGGCCGACTGAGGACAGCGGATTACCCCCATATGTAAGGACTGCAGCAATGTGGATCTTCGAACATCTACATTTATGGTAGGTACAAAACTGTACTTTCCTGGAGGCGTTTGAAGCAGGCCCGTCTACCTCTTGAGTGTCCCCTCCAGCCGACCCCCTGGAAGACCTGATCACTACCAGGGCGTAGGAGCCGGACACTGTGGAGCCCGTTCTGAAGAGACCTGATAGGATACTTAGTCCCCCCTCCGACAGAGTGCACTGGAGTAAGGGATCCCCAGTAGATGCTATGTTGCTGGCGGCAGCCACCAAGAGGGAACTGGCCCAAGAAAGTCCCACGGTCCATCCTCCTAGCAAGGAGTCTTGGGCGATGGACCGCCTTGGGAAGCAAGTTTTCAGTTCAGCTACCTTCTCGGTAAGGTGACTGAACTACATGGCACATGTCATACGGCTCCAGCGAGACCTTATTAAAGAGTACGCTGGGTCGCCCCCGGAGTCCATGTCGGTGGAGGACAAGCAGGTGTACTCTGCCCAAATGGCCACTCTTAGGTCTATTTCTAATACCTCTATGCGGCTACTGTCCCATGCTACGGAAGGAGCCGCTAGAGCTAGCAGAGCGGGCATCGTCATGAGGCGACAGGCATGACTCCGCCACTGTGATTTCGCAGTACCCTTTAAGGCATTCGCAAATGCCCCATTCGATGGTTCTGCCCTCTTTGGCAAAACCGTACGCGCGAAACATTAGTCCAGAGCGAGAAGGATGGGAAGAAGTCTGCCTTCGGAGTCCGCTTCTCTGCTCCCCAGAGGTCTTTCTCCAAGAACCAAAAGGGACAGAAGAAGATATGGTTCCGGAAGTCGCAACAATCCCGTGACGCTCCGGACACCCAATCCTTCCGAGGCAGAGGAGGACAGGGTGGACGCCGCCCTAGGGGCAGAGGGAGTCCGAGGAGTTTTGGGTCCAGAGAATCGTTCTCTGATTGGCCCACGCAGCAACCCTGAGGTGTTACCCGACTGCTCCACTCTGGAGGCAGTCGGGGGGGCATTTTTCGAGGCACCTGGCAGCTTTGGAGTCCATCACGACAGATCGCTGGGTGCTTCGTATCATATCCAGAGGTTACCAAATCCTGTTTCTTCATCCCCCTCGCAATCCCAGATTCCTCCTTGATGCCCCACCCCCCCGATCAGAGGGAGGCTGTGGCTGCGGAGATCCAGCAGCTGCTAGAAAAAAGCCATTCATCACGTCCTTCCAGACCAGTTCGTATCGGGCTTTTACTCCAGGTTCTTCTTGGTGCCAAAAAAGACTGGGGACTTAAGGCCAGTCCTCGATCTATCCCTCTTGAACCTGTCAGTAACCAAAAAAAAGTTCTGGATGGTCACACTTCAATCCATTCTCCCCCTCTTGCAGGAGAACGACTGGATGTACTCTATAGACCTCAAGGATGCGTACTACCACATCTTGATGGACAGACGCTCCAGGAGGTTCCTTCGCTTCCGGCTAGGAGCCAGTCATTACCAATTCAGGGTCCTCCCCTTTGGTCTCACCACAGCCCCCAGGGTGTTTACCAAGGTTTTGTCGGTGATAGCGGCCCACCTGAGACTTCAGGGAATTCAGGTCTTCCCGTACATGGACAACTGGCTCCTGACTGCCCCCACAAGGCATCTACTCTGCGTGCAAGGGACTCTTTCCTCCGTCTAGCTCCCCGGCTGGGTATCAGTCAATGTAGAGAAATCTTCTCTCCTGCCGACCCAAATCATAGACTTCGTCGGGGCCAGATTGGATACATGCCGGCTCCTAGCCTTCTTGACTTCGGACCGGCTTCGAACCCTGAGACTCCATGTGTGGGCCATTCTTCAATCCTCATCTCCTTCAGCAGCTTTGGTCCTGAGGGGCCTAGGGTCGATGGCAGCTGCCATCAACCTGCTGACCATGGTGCGTTTGAACATGAGGGTCCTGCAGTGGACCCTCCAAGTCCAATGGTCCTTCCTGCATTGCCCTCTAAACCATCCCATTTGCCTCAGCAGGGTTTGCAGGAAGGGCCTCCTGTGGTGGCTCCAGTCCCCGGACCTCCTCAAAGGTCAGCCCTTTGCTATGTCCCATCCCTTAACCACGGTGACCACGGACGCCTCTCACCTTGGGTGGGGGGGGGTCATTGTCTAGGCAGGACAGTCCAAGGCATGTGGGACCACACGGAGACCTCGCTGCATATCAGTGTCCTAGAGATGAGGGTGGTGCTGTTGGCGTTGCAAGCACTCCAGAGCCTTCTTCCCGTGGGGACTATTGCGGTCCAGACGGACAACATATCGGTAGTTTGGTATATCAGCAAACAAGGGGGAACCAGGTCCTATCCACTTTGCCGAGAGGCCATGAGAGTGTGGGAATGGGCGATCTCCACCAACCACTTTCTCATAGCGACACACATTCCGGGCGGTCCAACATCCTAGCGGACAGACTGAGTCGCACAATTCTCTTGCTGTACGACTGGTCTCTGAGTCCCGAAGTAGCGAAACA
This sequence comes from Protopterus annectens, assembly GCF_019279795.1. NCBI lineage: Eukaryota > Metazoa > Chordata > Ceratodontiformes > Protopteridae > Protopterus > Protopterus annectens. The sequence goes on from NC_056730.1 coordinate 480,372,653, forward strand.
AATATTCTCCAAATGGGGTCAACCTTGTTGCGATCTTTTCGCTTCTCCCTCCGACACGAAGTGCAACGACTACTTCGCTCTAATTCCCCCACTCGGGGAATCCCCCGAGACGCTCTGGCACATCACATGCTTGGCCGCCCGGTCTCCTTTATGCTCATCCTCCTCTTCCTCTAATGCTGAAGTTCTTACAGAAAGCCAGTCGGCTGGGGAGCAGAATAATTCTCATTACCCCATTCTGGCCACGTCAGTCTTGGTTCTCTTATCTATGGTCTCATCTAGTGAATCCTCCCTGGATTCTGGATCCCATCCCGGATCTGATCTCGCACCCGTTAGACCTTCCGATCCCGAATCTGGACAATCTGAAGCTCACGGCTTGGTTGCTCCAGTTCCACTCCTAGCTTGGACTCTCTTCTCCGGTCAAAGCTATCTTAGTGGTGGCCCACAAGCCGTCTACTAGAAGACTTTATGATAGCAAATGGAAATTTTTCTGTTTGGGTGGAGCAACAAAACTTAGACCCCTTTACGGCTCCGTTGCCTGCGGTGTTAGACTTTTTGTCAGGACTTTTTGACCAAGGAGCCAGCTCTTCCACGGTCAGAGTTCAGCTGGCAGCAATTTCACATTATCACGTGGGGAGTGACCTAGGCACTTTGATCTCAACCAGATTGTGTAAGGCCTTTTTGAAGGGTACCTTCCTACTAAGACCCCCGGTGAAGGACGTAGTCCCTCCTTGGGATTTAGCTCTCGTGCTCCAGGCTTTGACAGCTCCTCCCTTTGAGCCTGCAGCTTCAGTGAATCTTAAACTATTATCCTGGAAAACAGCCTTTCTCGTCGCTATCACTTCTGCCAGAAGGGTTTCTGAACTGCAAGCCCTTTCCGCCAAGCCACCGTATTTGACTTTTCACAAAGACAGAGTATCCCTCAGGACTAATTCCTCCTTTCTTCCTAAGATTGCTTCCGAATCAAATATCAATCAAACTATTAACTTACCTGTCATCTTTCCCAATTACCAAAACAAAGGCGAATATAAATTGCACTGGGATGTTCATAGACAATTACGTTTCTACTTACACAGAACAGCTGGTCATAGGCAATCAGACCAGCTGTTTATTTCCTTTGCTAAAACTAATTTTGGAAAATCAGTTTCTAAAGTCACACTTTCCAGATGGATTTCACAGTGTATTCTACTAGCATATGAAAGTTCTGGCCGGCCCGCACCCCAAGGAGTCCATCCCCATTCTACTAGGTCAATTTCCACCTCTGCTGCCTTTCATTCTAGAGTCTCATTGGATGAAATTTGTTCGGCAGCCACTTGGGCTTCATCTCATACCTTTATAAATCATTATAAGTTGGACCTGGTCTCCAGAGGGAGAGCATCCTTTGGCTCTGCAGTGCTCCGGAACATCCTTCCATGCGGACCTCCCAAGATTTAGGTAGCTGGGAACTCTGTCCCATAGGTTGATGCACAAATGAAGTTAACTACTTCAGATTAAGAAGTTATGTACTCACCGTAACGTTCCATCTGAGTAGGTAAACTTCATTTGGCAGCAACCATCCCCCCTCCTTCCCCCTGACCGTCGGATGTTTATATTACTCTTATTGTCATCTGATTGTATCGAGGTCAGACCATAGACTGGCTATTTGGTGCAGGTCTTGCATTAGGCAAACTCGATCTGAGGTCAGGTAGGGATGTCAGGGGATTTTGGGTAGGGGGAGGAGCTTGGAGCTCGGATCTCAGCTGTTTGAAACTGCCGGCTCGGATCCGATATGGATCCGAAGACCCATAGGTTGCTGCCAAATGAAGTTTACCTACTCAGATGAAACATTATGGTGAGTACATAATAACTTATTTAGTTCATGTCAAGTTTTACCATCATTGATGTGCAGTGATCATGGGTTATAAAGGTTAATTTGTTGCTAGATAATTCTGCCAAACTGAAATCTAAACCAATATACAAAGATTAATTACAGACTATGTGGAAGCAAAATGGTCACGGTGTAAAGCTAATTGCAGTAATGTGTTCACTGGAAGAGTTTCGGCCAGAATGTGGAATGTTTTGAAATAGAAGTTGTTTTAAATGCAAAAAATAAAAAGTTTAACAGTAGCATCTAGGTATACAACGTCGGGGGGCTAGATTTCCATAAGAACAAGATAACCTGATTAAGGTGAGAGACAAAAAAAAATATAAGAAATGGAAAAGAGGTCAAACTACAAGTTTGAAAACTGAAATAAGCTGGACAAAGTAAGGATAGTGTGAGACAACATAAAGGAAAAAAACTGAATAAATGTATGTAAAGATATTGAGTATAATAAAGAAACCATTTTATACATACACAAGATGTGGAACAAATAAAGACACAAATTGATAAACTATGTGTAGATTGTCATTCTTGGACACAAGAGATTATAGATGTATTTGCAAAATGTTATGTAAAGCAGTTTGGTTCCACAAGGGGGTGATGAGTTTTTCTAGTGACATCCAGTAACCTCAGATCTGGATTGGAATCAAATTAGGTTATATTGAAAAAGAACTGTGCAAACTTGATCCAAGCAAAGCACAGGGAGGAGACAGAATTAGTAATAATGATCTGAGAACACTTCAGCAAAAACTTTATATTACCATTATATCTGTTAATTTCTAGACAGTATAAATATGAGGAGATTCCTCAGGATTGGAGATGTGCTTATTAAACCTGTATTTTAGGGAAAGGGGAGTAGGACAAACTTAGTCATATAGACCCTTAAGCCTGCTTTCATGCTGTGAAAAAATAATAGATGAATATTGGCTACGTTATTGTCAGAACTGGAAAGTTTGGGACTTGAAACCATACATCAGCATGCATATGTTGAAAATAGGTCTATTACCATCTGTAGCCTGATGATCTATAACAGCTATGAATGAAAAATTCTGCTGTGATGTAATTTATATAGATTTAACTTCAGCATCTGACAGGGTTATACACAAAACTGACCAATAAATTAGAACTAGGTAGTTATTTGCTATTGATAAGATAGATAGTGGTATGGCTTACAAATAGGACATGGCAAGTGGAATACAGCAATTGGGCAGGTGAAATTCTTGGTTACATTCAGGGTGCCCCATAGGGCTCTGTGCCAGGGCCCTTACTTGTTTAGATTGTATCTTTCAGACCTATTTTGTTCTTCCAAGGTGTTCCACAGTCTATATGCAGATGATCTGAAATTGGGTAAACTGATTATATGTATCGCATATAGGGCATGTCTGCAAAAGGACTTGACTAAATCAGCCATTTAAGCTCAGGAGAATAATATACTGATGCTGATAAATCTATCAAAAACTAAGCATATTAGATTTGGAAGATGTAACTTGAATGGTGAATATTTAATACTGCACACAGTGATTGAAAATGCAGATTCATTTAAGGGCCTGGGTATATGGGTAAATCCAGCTGTGAGTTTTTTCCAGTCATATCAGCCAATTAACTAATGATGGTTATAGAACTGTAGGTTGTTTAAAAAGATTTGTAAAGTCTAGGAAATCAGAAATGACGAAGTCTTTAATTACAGTAGACCCAAACCTCGGTATGGAATAACTATTTGGAAACCTTATAAGAAAGCAACATGAGTAAAATGGAAAGGGTACAGCAGAGCTATACCAAGGGCATCCATGGGTGTGAAAATTTAAGTTATGAAAGACTAAAACATCTGTAAGACCCTGTACAAGTTCAGATATTTAAGGATTCTTATTCAGATATATAGGACAATTAGAAACTTCCTCTAGGAATGTTTGGGGCTATCAAAAAGTAGTAGAGTCATCAGACAACCTATGTAGAAAATTCTACAGGAATGAGAAGTGTGCTAAATGGTTCTCAGAGAGCAGATGATGCATGGAACAGACTTCCAAATTGCATTAAAGCAAGCAATAGTTTAGATATTTTAAGAACAATCTGGACACTTTTATTATGGGAACAACTGCTTTGGTGTATAGGCAGACTAGAGGCATTAATGCCAGTGCTTGAAATTTGTATGTATGTAATAAGGTTAATTAGGAAGATGTATGAAGCATCGGAGGCAAGAATTAAAAGTGCAAAGTTCCTCTGTACCATTGATAATTGGTGCCTTTATTTGCTTTATAGTTAGTGTCATTGCAAGGATGTAATTGGCATGGTACTCAATAAAAGCTGTCTTTATTTGCAGATAATATTATTTTGTACGTGATAAATCCAGAAGAGGACATATTAGTGTTGTATAATTTTGAGACCCTTTCAAGTCTTTCCAGGATATAAATGAAGATAAAATAAAGGTTATAGTCATAAATTATGTACCCACACATGAATTGGTTCAGCAATACCCATATTCATGGAGACGCACCATAAGGTGAAGTATTTAGGAGTATGAATTAAACAAGTTTCCCTTATGGCAGCTAAGGATAGGTAGGAAGAGAAACAAAAGCTAATACAAAAATTGAGAAAATGTAAGCTTTTGTTTATGGATACAGATAGTAAGATACAAGCAGTGAAAATGTTTAGTCTGTCTAATTTTACATACAGGTCAGGTGTATTTTTTATCAACCATAGAAGTGGTTGTGGCAAGAGTTAAGGGTGCTTTAGGATTACCTGATTTTAAGGGATATTTTAGAACTGCACAATTAAGGCTCGTATACCTAACACAAGTAGACCGTTAAAATTCAGAGTGGAAAAGGATGTTGATGCGGGGGGATGGGGGTATTCAAGGAATAAGAAGAAAATGGGATTTTGGATTCAGATTTTTAAGGAGAACAGCCGTACAAAATGCTATATGCTTAAAGTAGTAGAAAATATTCTAAGAACTAAGCCAACATGAGAATGGAGAGAGGAGGTTTCAGTATGCTCAGTACACAGGTCAGCAATGTCTGTTGACCTGAATATAGTGGCCAATAAGAACAAGTGTCTTTTTACGCCATATTATGAATATGCACCATGTTAATATTTTTGTTAACGTGACTTAGATGAAAGAAATATGGTACTTTATGGTAAAAGATGAAAACACACATTGTACTGCAGACATTGTCACTGATTCTGGCTGTCTGCTTGCTACCAGTTAGCAGATATTTGTACTTTGTAGTAATCAGTAAAAACAAAATTAAAACTTCAGGAAAGCTAGAAGTTCCACTGAGTGACCTCCCAAACCTCTTGTATCAGAGGCACATGGGATATATGCAGATGATCCTTATGAATGTCAGGTGTTTCAGCTAATTGGCGATTCTGAATGCCCATGACTTGTTTCGTCGTTTTAATGGGCAATTTCAAGCCAATAAAGCCAAACCCCACTAGCTGTGGATATGAATATTTCGGCCTTATGACCTCGTCGGCACAGCTCAAGCAGAGTGTTTCACTAAGCATACGAAACACAGGGCTGTTATACTCAGCTGATGTCCATTGTAATTAGGGTCACTGAAATTGTCCATTTAAAATGAAGAAACAAGTCCTGGGCATTCAGAATCGCCAATTAGCTGAAACACCTGATTTTCATAAGGGTCATTTGCATATATCCCATGTGCCTCTGAAACGAGAGGTTAGGGAGGTCACTCAGTGGAAGTTCTAGCTTTGCTGGCGTTTTCATTTTACTTTGTAGTAATGAAATTTGAATACATTTGTAACTGCCCCGTTTCTGTAAATGTGTCTGGCGTTGTCCACCTGGACACATTGTAGAAGAGCATTTCACATGCTGTGTCACAATAGAAGTGAGGAATAGCTCCACAGACAAATAGGGTACTCACTACCAGAGAAAATGGCACTTATTCTGGAAGTATTATGAGTGTATGGCAACTTGAACCAGAAGGTGTTTACGTGGCACTCCATGGTATCAAATGAAAGCATACTCAATGATGGAAAAATACTTTGCATTGATAATTGGTGTCTGACACTGTTTTGCAGCTATTTACATTTATTTTCTCATGTACATGCAAGTCATAATTATGCAAATATCTCAAAAATGGAGTGATGTCTGCAAAACTTGCTTGCAGCAAATTGAAGTTCACAACTGCCCTAACAAAAGTCGTGGATGGGTGGCATGTGATTAATACCCATTTGTTAAACATCTAGGTTGACTGGACAGTGTCCCTTTTCAGGTGCGACATGGTATCAATGTCTGGCTAAATGATATGGTCATGGTCACAAGTTAAGGCTAATAAGGGATGAGAGAATCAAACTCTGTACCAAAAGAACTACACCTCACAGTCTTAACCCTGTGTGCCAACTGCCAGATCTACTATGTTTTTTAAGACAATAGTTGTCTGTATATTATTATTGTAACTGTACATTCTAATTACGTGGGGAATGTAAAATCACTGTTGTATTTGACTGACATTTTAATATCATTGTGAAGAGTGTATACTGACTTCCTCTGTAACTCTCTCAGGTCTCTATATTTACATTTGTTTACTGGTAGGTTGCAAAACCTAATTTTTGTCTGGAGCTCAGCTCAGGTGATGAACACGTGTCCAAGGGTGTTAGAAAACCATACTATGTTACTCAACTTACAAGTAAAGGAATGGCATCTACGTCGGGGGAAGTCATGGTGCCACTGTAATCAGTCATCGTCAGGCCTATCATTGAGTCTAGCACCCTTTTCTGTACGTGCCTGGCCAGGCACATGTAAGAACTGGAATGGCTGCTCACAAAAAGAATACCCTGTGTAAACACAATATCCTATGTAGAATTACCCCAAAGCCCTATCTCTACACGTTTCCTATAGACTGCTGAGAGGCAGTTTATGCCTGGCATACAAGGGATCCTTGGAGCCTGCTCTGATGGACCCTTTGCATAGCTGCAAAATGAATAGCACCAGAACTACTATATCTACGGATTTAAACTGCTCACTACTAAAATAAACATTGTCCTCACTATTGGTATAATGGTACTTGCGTATTATCGCAACCACATTTTGAAGTCACCATTATTCTTAAAAGTTGTACCGAAAGTACTTTATCCTGCAGTGGGAAGGGGTGTCTAAACTCCAAAAAGTTTTGCTATCACTTTGTGAAACAGGGAGAGGAAAAAAAAAAGGCAAAATGTTCCTCCTCGTGGGTATGGTCCTTTACCCATTACAGTACATTTATTATTTTAATGGGATGAACCATTTCAGGAGATGGGTAGTTCTTGCTGCTATAAGCTGTTCTAATGACAACTAACCCAAAGTACCCATAAAAGATTAGCACAGTGAGTAATCTAAATACAAGTGAGGTATATGGGTATGTACAAAATAGGAGTTGGAATTCTGGTGAGATGTTAATGGGAGTATGGATATTTTAGCGTTCTGTACACAAGGTGTTTAGTAGGGTGAAGTATCGGGTACTAAGCTTGTTAGGTGTAATAAACCAAAACCCGGTAAAATGCAATTGTCAGACACAATATACTTTTTTGGAAAATGTTATTAACACACACATTACATATTCTTTATACAGGTATTGTTTACCGTTCTAAACTGCATTTCTAAAACCAATAACTCATAACTGCACGTAGTACTGATAACAGAGCTATGCATCTACTTAGTTAATTGAAACAGATTTAATTTCACATTAATTAATTTTCTTTTTTTTGTGCTTTGGCACAGATTTTTATAAAAGGATGCATTCTTACAATTTCACCATGCAAGATCGACTATTGGGAAACCTGTTCTTACTTTCCAAACAAAGTGCTAAACCAAACAGCAAATTACTCTCTCCCCTTCTTGTGTGTTAGTTATGTAGTCAAACGCGAAACTTTAACTACAACGCATACTCATTTAAAATTTTCCTAAAAAACTTAGTACCTGATTCTTCACCTTGACAATTTCGTTGTGTATACATTGATACTATTGCTGTCATTTGAATCTTCGTGTTTTAAAGAACACTTGCAGCTGCCACAGAAAAGTGGTTGCGATAATACGTAAGTACCGGTATAACTTATTTTTGTTGTTGTTGTTTGATTTTAGTGTATTGGTAAAACACAGAATCCAAAAGGCTCCAAATCCAAAACAAATCCAAGGCAGGTCGTCACGAGCACCAACTGTTTAATTTGGTAAATTAATTAAAACCAAAACAAATTAATATATATATATATATATATATATATATATATATATATATATATATATATAAATAAACATGTATAGTTTCTGCTCGCAACCTTCTGCCTTGGATTTGTTTTGATTTTAGTGTATTTTCAGTGTAAACTGATGACAGAAAGTAGAGTGCCTGTTTTTGTGACTGAGGGTTTTAGTTTTTTTCTGTATTTTAATGTCTACATTTTTAAATATATGCAAGTGTGTGTGTGTGCGACTCACTGAAATTGCATTGTATATTAATTGTTTGTATGAAAAGGCAGAGGTGGATAGCATACTTTTGACATTTGAGCAAGATGCACTTCCACGCAGATAAAATAATTAGAATATTAGGAATGGTACAGTTGTGCAATCCGCATGTCCTCTTTGTCTTTGTGTGAGTTTTCTCTGGATGCTTTGGTTTCCTCTCACAGTCCAAGGACATGCAGTGGGTAGATCAGGGATGATAAATTGTTTTTAGATGTGAATGTGTGCATGTGTAATATGAAAGAAAGACCCGATAACTTTTGTCTACTACTTCCTTCACATTGTAACCTCCACGGATAGCTGTATGTCTGCAGGGTCACTTTAGGAGTTGGTTGCAACTTGGAAGATGGAGAGAGAAAGTTATGATGGAAAAAATATAGAAGATTTTGACCTTAATTGAATGGTGTACAACTTCATTGAAGTATACCAATCTGACTTGCAAAAAGCCAGTGATAAATCTGCTTTTGCTAGTATGTTTGTTTTATTTTTTTTTTTTAATGTGGCAACATTTCAATAACCATAAGGTGCTGAATGATGAATTTTTCTTCATATCATAATGCCTGAAGTACCAAATTCTGAAAATCAAAAGGGATTACTCAGCATTAGCAGCATTATCTACAGTTTTGCATGGGTGATATTTAGTATGCAGTCTGATGCTTTGATATGTCTATGTATTTCTATATATGCTATTTTATTTATTTCCAGTTTGATGACCGGGGAGGTCCACTGGGCACAGGGATCCCGCTTTCAGTGGAGGCCCGGGGAGAAAAGCTCCACATTACATAGTTTAGTTACATACACAATCATAGTAAAGAAGACACAATTACAATTTCATTTCATGCTAGAGAACAGGAATAAATTCTTTGGTTACATAGTATCTAAATAATTCGGATGGCAGTAGTAACTTAATTGAGAGGGAGAATAAAGACTTTGGGAAAAGAGAGAAAAAGGGGTGGGATGGGTTATTTATAATACGTACAATTATGTTATTTACAATGTGTACATTTATGTTAGGTTAGCTTGTACACAGAGTTGGTCAGGAGTTTAAGGGGTGGATTATTAGTCTAGGTGAGGATATATATATATATATATATATATATATATATATATATATATATATATATATATATATATATATATAATTAGAGATATAAATATAAATAGGGAATGTATGTGTAGATGATATAGATGTACGTTTCTACAGGGCTCCACCTCCCTCTTTCATTTGGCATGAAAGCTCTGAAAGCCTGGGTGTTCAAACCTGTGTTTTTAGCTAACTTGGGAGAAGCTTGCCTAATGGTCTAAGCATATAGAAGCTGTCTGTTTTTCCTGGTGCGGGATATAACCCATGTAGCTAAGGCTACTGCAGCAGTGATCATTCGAACACGTAATGTTTTGGCAAGTTTATGTACACAACTGTATTTTCTTCAATTACCTGATTAATCCTGTTCAGGTTGGGGAGCTGAAGTTTAACTGTGCAGTCAGTGGATATGAGTCAACAACAAGTACAGCAGATTATTTGCCCTCAGCCCCCTACCCAGGGGAGTCATCAAGGGATGATCTACTTCACAACTGACCCCCTGTATCTTCTTTTACCCTATCCCCCAGTACCTCTAATCCTGCAATTTCTTCAGAAGGCATCTCAATTGAAGAGCAGTTATCCTCATTGCCCCTTACTGGCCATCTTGAGATGAAACTATGCAACTTGTGTCTGTAAGGTAAACACAGTTAAATTAGTACCAGGCTAACTACTCTTGTGAGCCATTCCTAGCCTAGCCAATAACCTCATGTGAGAATCAAACCCTGCACCTTGTGCCTATAAGGTGAACACCTTAACTACAATGCCAGTCTCCCTCACTTACGGTAGTGTCAGAATCCAATATCAATTAGGTCATCAACCTTCCAGTCTCCTTTGCAAATTTATAGAATAAAGGAGAGCATATGTTATACCTTTTGGACGTTCACAGGCAATTATGGTTTTATCTACATAGAACCAACCATTTTAGTAAATCGGAATAACTTTGTCTCCTTTTTTTTAGGACTCAAAATTAGGCAAACCAGTTTCTAAAGTGATTATAAACAAATGGTTAACTGATTGTATTACCTTTGTTTATGATAAATTGGGCTTGTCTTTGCTAAAGCCACCAAAAGCACATTCCACTAGATCTGTGGTAATGTCTTAAAGCATTTTTATACAGATCTTCATTGGAGGATGTTTGTGCCGCAACTTAAGCTAATCCTCATACCTTTATCGCTCATTACAAGTTAGATCTAGTCTGTAGGGGAAGAGCAACCTTTGGCTCGATGGAGTTCAGGAAAATCCTTACTTAGTCCTCCTGGGATGTAGGAGCTGGGGACTCTGCCCCAGCAATTGAGGAATGAATGAAAATGACAAGATCCGATAAAATTATGTACAGATAAAATTATGTACTCACCATAACATTCCACCTGTGCTGTCCATTTTCATTCCTCCTCAGTTTTCCTCCCTCCACCCCCTAGTTGTTTGCCTTTTGGAAAGATAGTAAGATGCTAGAGGAACTACTGTTCCTTTGAGTCCCAGACGCTGTTAATTTATCGTGATCTAATGTATTCTGGTTTCAGGGGCAGCAAACAAGATCTGAGGTATGTTAGATCACTGGGGCATTATGGTTAAGGGAGGAGCTTGAGAGCTGAAAAAGTGGCCATATTGGATCTGAATCCAGCTTAACAGCTGAATAATGAAAATGGACAACACAGATAGAACGTTATGGTGAGTACATAACTTTTTTTTCACAAAACTAGCTGATTACACAGAGACACACAGTATCGTGTCTCCACAACAGTGTGGATTTTTGTCAAAGCATAGCACTCTATAGTCTAGCAGACAACGTAATGTGAACTGTGGACAAATGCCTCTCTATAGACTGAATTTTAATTGATCTCGCCTAGGCTTTTGACCTACTAGATCATTAACTTGATTCATAAAATCTTTATATTGCTGTATTAGAGCAGAAACAAATATTTCCATGGTTCAAAAAGTTTCTAAGTGACAAACAGTTAAAATTTCAGATAAGAACTGCTACTGCTTCTTCCCCAATCACTGCGGGTGTCCTACAAAGATCAGTTCTTTCACCCCCAATATTTTTACTGTTCAGCAGTCTTCCTGCTGACCTACCAGAAACTTCTCTCATCTTGTACACAGTTGGCATGGTTATCTATAGATCAGTAAATCCCATAATAACATTAAGAAAAAATCTACAAAGTGATCTCGGCCTACTCTTTCCTCTGTCAGTGGCTGGCATTAAGCAAATATTTTAAATATTTTTTGAGAGCAGACAAAAGCCTGCTTTAATTTCTGAAAGCTAGGTTATACTATGAATCAACAAAAAACTCAGAAACTAACTATCCCATCCATTAAATATCTTAGAATTTGGCTTGATCAGTCTCTTTACTTTCAACTCTAGGTCAAGAGAACCAGATCCAAAATAAACAAATTTCTATTTTTTTTACAAAAAAATCTCATACTTCCTAACACTAGAAGACACCATTAAAAAGAATAGTTACAGGTAAAAGGATTCTACCCTCTGCTCACTCAGGTAGAATATGGCCTTCCAATGTTAGTAAAGTTTTAAAAGTAATACTATTACTACTACTAATAATAATAACAATAATAATGGTAATAATAATAACTTAACCTCACTGCCAACCATATCAAACGGCACGTGTAGATTTATCACTGTGGCTTCCCCAATCAGGACATTATTGCCAAGTTCTAACAAAAACAAAATGTCTACCAGTTAAGCAAAAATGAGCAGTACTGCTGGTTTTCTTAACCTACATGCTTAGGAAGAAACTTCCCCTTTTTTTTGGAGATTAACACAGTGGACCACCTCCTACAACCTAAAATACACCACCACCTCTCTAAACACTACTGAATCATCTTAATATTGCAGATCATTGTTTTTCTGCAGTGCTTCCCAAGCTTGGGAATATTTGCCAGTCAGACTGAAGTATATCACTCGGCCACAAATTCCAGAAGTGGCTGTTATTAAAAGAAGCCTCTCTTAAATGCTTCACAAGTAACATTCTGCAAGAATCCTGTATCCTCTCAATTCCATCTCAGTAGAAGCCGCAACAGTAAAATTCACCTCTTGATGATAGTGTAAACCACATTGTCAAAACAATTTGCATTTCCAGGGGGGTGGAGAGTAGAGGGTAGACCCAGAGTGGGCATTTGGTACTGAGGGCCAGGCTGGTAAAACAGAGGTCCAAGGGGACCAGAACAAAATGGTATTGTAGCCCTTTTGTATTCATAATGTGCCATAGAGGCAATGTATATGTAGACAACCACAAGCAACAATTTACTAATTTAGTTGAGCCCAACCATTCGCAACCTCAAAGACTTAAGCACACTAGACTTGTCTGTCAAAAACTGTTTCTCTTAGTTTTTGCAAATAAATATTTGGGGGATGACAAATTAGTTCATGATACCACTGTCTGTGTGAAGCCAGAGAGATAGGAGACAAACCAGTTTAGTAGATGATCACATTAGTATTCCAAATGGTTGAAAAGCATAGATTGCACTTTTGTATCAGATCCCAAGGAAAGATTGTGCAGGACCAGAACAGAATAACAATGTCTTCGCTTCACAATGAGGTGGTCATTAAATACTCATTATGGCAATCTCAGTACTGCATGTAGATCTGAAGCTGGACTGAAAAGGTCATTGATGTTATTTCTCAAATACAATTCTTGTTGAAGGCATGTTACCTTCAACATAACCAGCAGATGGATGGTTAGTAGTTATTCAGGTTTTCTGAATGCACACCAGCTTTTCTGAGTATACTACTGGTTAGAGCTGTAAAGGAGATACGGCATCCTCCAGCTAATGTGGCAACAGTCTGGTACAAAAAAGGACCAAGTACCTCTAGGCATGCCAAAACAAAGTGATCTAGAGTACAGGCAGTAGTATGCATGTTGAAAAATATGGAGATAAATTAATCATTGTCAGGAATGGCAAACTTGCACCAGTCAGGGGGTGGTCTAAACCACCAGGAAGAAGAGACAGTGTTCTTCTTGAAGTGTGATACCAAGTATATGATGAGGGTAAGAGTGGCATTAAAGTACCAGGCAGCCAGTTTGCATTCTTCTGTTTATAAAACTTTCCATGTGGAGAGGCAATCTTGACTGAATATCCACCCTGCTACATGAAAAAGAGCATCTGGTTGGTTTGCCACAGTAGAGATGTTGTGGGATACATACTCCGATTTCTTGTAGGAGATGTATGTCTCATACTCAATTAAGTGAGAATCCAGAGTCACATTGTCCTCAAACAACTCTGTATAATTCCAGTCAGGCTTCAACGTTCATCCAGTCCTCTTAATCTGTCATAGGTCAAGATGAAACCATGGCTAACATTGCATGATAATTATAAGAATCAATCACAGGAGCTTAGAAAGGATTGAGAAGAAAGACTGGATAAGAAATTCACAAAGAGACAATGAGGGGGATCTATTTATATCTCCCAAATATGCAACAAAGCCTAAAAGATTTAGGATATTTACCTAGAAGTGTTTACATAGGTATTTTTATATCCCAATTAGACTGGAAATGTGACAGGCAAGAAAGAGGTGGCTGGGAACATATTTTTTGGGAGTGTAATGAACTTGCAGACTTTAAGGATTCCCTGCAGACTGCTCTGTTGGAGATGCTAGGTGAGTGGATTGGATTGACTGGGAAGATGATTTTTTGAGCTATGGTACAGAATTGGAATTGCCTAGACATAGTAAAGCCTTGCTGAGTCCATTTATGGTAGCTGCCAAAAAAGCAATTGCTAGAAAATGGAAAAGTCTAGACCAACTTTACTAGTAGTAGTAAATATAATCTGAGGTAAAGTAACTGGAGTTGGGATCTTTAGAAAAGGGAAGGAGCACACTACATAGGAAAAAAATGTGAGTTGTGAGAAGAATATATGCAGAGAAGGAACAAGGTTTAAGAGGCAGGATTTGAATGAGGCATATAATGCTTAACTGGCAATGACTGGAAAGATTTTAAGTGATGTATAATGTTTGCAACTACAGTTGTTTCAGTGGTGGCTGTGAGGTATAATATTTTCAACTAAAACAGTGTCATTTTGTTGGTTTTTCATTTATATAAATGTAAGATTGCCTGTGTCAAATGTGATAATTTAATAAAGATTTATTAAAAAAAAAATGAAACCATGGCTGTCAGAGAACTAAGTGAATAAGGATGTATGTAGCATGAGGGCTGTGTCATTGAGCTAGCGCTAGAGAACCTGATTGTAAACATCTACAAGCTTATGACTAGCACCACTACAGTTATGGAGATGATCATGCAAGACAAGTGTGAAGAGTTCAGGGGTAACTGAGCCAGTCCTTCAGCACCTGTAACCAGTAGCTGGTGGATTGTTTAAGGTTTGTTTGACCAGAAAATTAATAAAGTGGGCATACCAAGTACCAGACTCCACCAAGTTATCACTCATAGTTGGACAAACAAGTCCATTGTATGGCCAGATGTATGAGTCACAAAGGGTAATCACCTGAGCAAACCCAAATCCCTTCACTATGCAGAGAAATTATTTTACAAGAGACACCAATTTCTTGGCATCTGAGATGTTGGGGGTCCCCCAGTACAAGCCACTGAGGAAATAAATGCATGGAAGAGATGAGAAAATCAGTAAACTGCAGGAACATCCAAAACTGTATGGTGGTCTGCAAATGAGGAAGCTTCTGTAGGCTGCTCCTTTGTCCATGGCATATTCAAAGGAGTTGATGCATCCATCTTTATTTGAACTCAGTGGTACAAGGGTGGATAATTCGCTGTCACTCCATTTTTAGCCTTGAATGCTGAATAACCATAAACCCTAAAGGCCATGAAGTCCACAAAGGTGCAACCAAAATTGTTATTGAGCCAGGTATTGGTTATTAAAATCAGATCCATGTTTTGCAGCAACTGAGACTGTATTGTGAGTAGTTCTAACACTGAGATAGTTTACTCGTACATGATCTCTAGGAGAGTAGGTCCCATATGTCTCCCAGATGGTATGAAAGATCATTGGGTACAATATGCAGTACTGACATGGCATGAACTGCATGGTTTTACACCCCAGAGTAGGAATGGTAATAGATATCAACCATGCCTTTCAGCTGTCCAGATTTTTGCCTCTTATATTTTTGATTTGTTCCTTATAAAATTTGTGGTTTTCTTGCAAATCGTTGAGGATTGAAGTCTGTAAATAATAGATAAGAGTTTCAAATTTCATATCCTGCAGAAATAACACATCTCCATTTATTTTAGCCTACTACTATGCTTGTAAGAGCAATATTTAAATCCCAGTGTTTTGGGCTTTACCCCCCATCCCCCTCACCCCCCCCCCCCACACACACACACACTTAATTTTGGCTTTGTCATGACATCATGTTCAGCCAGCACCCCCAATGTTATGCCCCACTTTATCCTGTAGGTCAAGGAATCTAATTTGGAGGCATAATTATGGATCTGGCAGAGGGAGTTCTGACTACAAAACTGGTCATGCCTACCTGTCCTGTTGTGTTTTTTTTCTCTTTAATTCCTTGATTTACTTGGAGCAAATTCCTATCCGGAAAGACAAGTTCAAAACCTGGAAAATTTTGGTTTGCTAATTGGTACTTCATGCTGGTGTACAAATGTTATAGGTTATAATCACTTTTTTAGTTGTTGCATATTGAGGCTTTCCTTTTTACATCAGTACTGCAGGTTGTACCCCACATGTCTCTACCCTCTACCTCTTTCATAAATTATAAGTGATTCATTCTCCAGGATGGGGTACACACAATACTTGTAGTACCACAAAATGCTTACCTAGCAAACAATTTATAAAATCATTATTTGTGGATTTTGGATATTTCATTGACCAGCGTGTATGAAATCGGGGAAATTTGACTGTTAAAACATTTGACAGTGGCAAATTTGCCCAGACTGTTGTATAAATCTGCATAGGCAGAGTGAACTCTACAGATTCTGAAAAATATACTTAATGAAGGATTACTGAATTAAGTTGTACTTGTGTTCAAGATATTGCAGTATCAGTGGAAATGAGAGATGAAAAATCTGAGCAATTCTGAATGGAAGTACAGTACAGAATAAGACTGAAGAGGTTTGCTTAACCAAACTTGGTTACGTTGAATCATTGTAGTTTTCATTAATTTGTCCTGTTTCTTAGGCTAAGTGGAGTTTGTGGGGTTTAAGAAGCTTGTGAAGTTAAACTTGCCAGTGAGGGCTGTGTACTTGTACCTGTATGTCATTTCTAATTTAATTGAGCTGTCTAAGTTTGTAGGGAAACCCTTTTTACCATGAAGTCATAAGTGAGTCAAGCACAAAGCAATTGCAGTTACATTTCTGTAATTTGATTCTTGGTGTGCTCTAAAGCCCAGTGTGTAAGATAGCGGTTATAAAATGACATCACAGTTAAGTAAAGTCGGTTAGATTTCCATCAAGTTTAGTTAGGTCAGTGGCTAAATGCTGAAAAACTTCAGATACTTTCAGAAAAAGAAAAAATGTTGATGAGTAATAGTTAATGAAAAAAGAAAGCAATACAATGATTCTACATTGGGAAAAGATGGTCTAGGGATGGGGTGTCTACCTACATTGACCTATGTAGCTAAACTGATTAGTGCAGGGATTTTGGTGAAGGTAAGGAATGGTGGCAGAGGATGGACAGCTATTCAAGAGGGCACTCCCATACCTGACTCTTCAGTGGAGATAAGATGCACAAAGAGGTGGTGGCGACAAGCTGAATTGGGTAAGACTAGAAGAGGAGTGCATCCCTTACATAAACAAAGTTTGCCACCACCACTGAGACAGCTTCATTTGTATCCTCTTGCATATTGCACTGTTTGGGTTTTTTAGGGGGAAAGGTAGAAAACAATATAAATATCCCTTCCCTACATTGTGATGGCAGCAGAACTTGCCATCCCCCAACCCTTATTGCCAGCAATAGGAGCTGTGATTAGATGCAGCAGGTGACATTAAGTAGTTGTCAAGCAGGAGCTGTCAGCACAACTAGGTCAGGCATGTGTACTTCCATAAGAAGCCATTTAACAGAATGAATTTAATTACACGTGTACACCGGAGTTATTGGAAGGATCAACATTTTAATCTGCTTGCTTTGGTGTTCTGCAGCATTTGATGTTGGAATACTGCCTATGTAATTGCTTCCTAAAAGGACATTTTGTGGCGGGGGGGGGGGGGGGGGCATAAGACCAGGGGACCATAGTACAGTTAACCGGCACCCTTGGGGATTGGTAGATGCCAGATAACTATAGTTTATGGTTGCTTGAGAGTTCCTATTAAAATTAGGCCTGACTAATACTGTATGCTATACTATTTGTTTGGTTTGACATGTTGTTAGGTTTGGGAGAGGGGGAATTTATTTCCATCTTCCTTTTTAAAACACTCAAAACACAAGGGATATTTTTTGCAGGGGGAAACAAAGTGCAATACATGAAAATTGTACTGTATTTCTCAGATTTTTTTTTTCCTGGTTGCTTGAGAGTTCTGGTCGAGTTCCGGTTAACGGAGAGTTTACTCTAGCATTTCAGGATTGTGGGAGTGTTTGATGGACAGACATTTCTCTCGTGAGCTGATATTTGTAATTTCATTTAGGCTGCACTTGTGAGGTCCTAAATGGCAAAGTTTCTTTGAGTCACGATTTTTTTGAAAAGTAGTGCCATGTAAAGCACCCAGTGCAATACTGATTAGATTACAAAACTGAATGTAAATGCACTTACATTGATTTTATCCTGTCACAGTTGGAGTCCAAGAAGAAAGAGCAAGTATCTGAAAAAAGCCTGTCTTGCTCCAGTCTTTCCAGCATTATTTACCTAACATATCATGGGGTGGGGGTGGGGTGGGGGGCTGGCGTTTCACAGAAAAATAAATTACTGCATGCCTATGGAATTCTGTTTTGACAGTTTCAGCTAGGAAATGCATAATTCCACCAAATAAAACTCACAACATTTACCATTATAAGTAATATTTGTATCGCAGCACATGCAAAACAAAAGTGGAACACTTAGTGTGAAAATTCACTTTAAATTGCTTTTTATCCTGACTATGTCACTTTTGCTAGACTTTTCCATCCATCCAGTATTGCTAAGTTGTATCCAACTTCTGTAGTGACTCTACAAGCAGCCAATGCCATCCGCAGTTTGCTAGGGAGACATTAAATGGAAGTAGATTACCAGGCCTTTCTTCTTCTATCTCATGTACATTGTATGCATAGCTGTGGATGACTTAAAAAGAGTTGCCAGTCTACGTACTGTGCGTCTTTGTGGTTGGGGAAAAAACTGGAGTAGCCAAAGAAAACCCATTCACACTCACAGGACATATGACAGATTCTGCATAACAGGTGCCCCATCTGGAAATCAAATGGCAGAATGATTTTCTGTGAGATGACAATGCCACTTACTACGCCATAGTGCCACTGACCAGATGCTCTAACATTATGATGTTCTTCGTGTTTCACTGTCATCACCTGTGGGTTATCCCTGCAGTGGTGGACTTCGGCCGGCCCGAATACCAGAGTCATTGTTTTTCTTTGTCTGCTGCAGTCACCTGTAGACTGACGTCAGGTCATCTGTGCTATAAAGCAAGGCAGCCAATGTCATTACATCAGTCTTTCTTGCAGTGGAGCCCGTAGGAGAAGCAGTTTAAATGAGTGCCAGTCTGTCTCTACCAGATGTTGAATTTCAGCTGAAAAAACATCTAAAGCTAAGTACCCCATTGGGGACCCTATTTTCTTGCACTAACCAATGTCCAAAAAAGTTAATTGTCTCACCTCTGGAAAGCAGATCCCACACCGAGACTTCCATTCTTACTGTGCCACTTGTTTAGGCCCAGACCACAACAATCCCCCGTTGCTGGTTCTGTGCCCTCTTTAATGCGAGAACCATTCGCTCTAGAGCTCTTTTTTGTAGACTGTTATTTTCATGTTCCGTCTTCGCATTCCAATATGGCATCCATCAGCCAACATTCCATGGGCATTCTGAAAAACGTAGAGATAAAGATAGAGACAGACAACACAAGGCTAAGCCTTCCGAAGACGCTACCGCTTAGCAGGTAGTCAGTTCTCCGGAATTCATTGAGGTGCTTTTGCAGGCCCTGATGCCCGATTCGATATCTGAGCAGGCCTCTGCCAAGACCCTTTCTGAGTCCAGTATGGCGCAGAAATCTTCTTCGTCTTCCGTGCCTTTGGCTAACTCTGCCTCTCTTGTCTGGAGCCGCAACGCAGGCACTGGCTTCCGAGGAGGCTTTTCACACTACCGAATCTAGACAAAAAAAACGACATCTTCACATCCGACTACCGCTTCTCTCAGCCCGACAGATTCTCTCAGGCCAAGAAGCCAGGCCACTCCTACAAAATCTGCTTCTAGCCACCATCTTGCTCCTGCACCACCACCCCAAGCACAAATGATTAAAATGTTGGACAATCTCATCTCCTTTATCTGGAGTAGTCCGGCCACAACTTCTAGAAGGAAAAGGCACCCTTCTCCAGAAATTATGACAGAACAGGATTCTGAGGAATCAAGACTATTCAGATTTTGAAGAGGAACAGAAACGTCTGACTGCTTATGATGATTCAGATGCAGAGGAATCCATCCCTTCTGCCTCCCCTCCAGAGGACCTTTCCTTTGGGGAAACTGTTCACACCCTCAGGGAACATTTCTAATGGGAATCTCAGGACTTCCCCCAGTCTAAGAAATGACTTAAGAATTTCTGGACCTGCCCCAGCACAGAACCCTGGCCATCCCCCTCTATTTTAGAAGTGGTGGATGATGTTTTCCATGAATCCAGCTTAGCCCCTGATGCCCTCCCACTTGCTCCCAGTAAACCTGACTGGTATTAGAGTACCAGATTCTCATAAATACCTGTACAGAAATCCAGCTGCAGCCCCAGATGTCATTACACAGGGACCTAAAGGAGCTAAAACTAGTTCTGCCAAGAGTCCTATTCCATCTGACAAGGACTCCAGAGCTCTGGACAGATGGGGTAAAAAAGTATACACCTCTGCAACCTTAGCTATCGGAGCATTCAGTTGTCGGTTCCATATGTTAAAATATCAGCAACACACTTTGGAACTATTAAAACAAAAGATTTCTACCTTTCCTGACTGTGCCAATTCAAAAGAGTTAGCAAATTTACTGCACTCTGCTTGTCAAGTGGCCAAACACTCATTACACTGTGGATATGACGCCCTAGAAGCCTTTAGCAGGGCAGCAGTGACAGGATCTGTCATTAGGAGACATGCATGGCTGAAGGAACAACCTCTCCCTGAGAACAACCTTTCCCTGATCATGTCAAGTCTAAACTTATTGATGCACCCCCTAGATAAGGAGCGCTTGTTTGAAGCAAAAGCAGAAGAGGTGCTTAAAAAGAATGAAGACAAAGCAAAACCTATACAAACAGTAAAAGATTTTTTCAGGTTCAACAGGAACTTTCCCTCTAAGCACTGGTCCTTCCCTGCACCTAGCAGACAGGCCCAAGGTAGCCCCCCAGGGCCAGCAGAGAAGCAAACAATGGACCACTTCTGTCCCAAAGGCAGGGAGTTCTAAGCCACCCTTCTATGGCAAAAACTCACAATGAGTCCCCCTCCTCCCTCTGCCCTCCCTTCACTCATCAAAATCTAGGAGGAAGGCTCTTCCTCTTCAAAGAAAATTGGCTTTCTGTAACAAAGGACCAATCGGTCTTAAAGATAATTTTTCAGAGATACAAATTCTCTTTCAGTGAACTCCCAATTCCAAGAGGGTTCCCAGACTTGCCTCCAAATCAGTGGGCAAAGGCATTGAAACAGGTCCAAACTCTCATATCCCAGGGGGCAGTAGAACCTGTCCCCTCAGATCAAGCAGGCAAAGGCTTTTATTCCAGACGATTCCTTGTTCCCTGAAAAAAGGGCACCCAGCTCCCCATCCTGGATCTATCCATTCTGAACACCTCCCAGGTGGTCCCCAGATTCAAAATGCTAACTTTGTAGCAGCTGCTGCCTGTGCTAACAAAAAAAATGCCTGGCTAGTGACCCTAGACCTAAAAGATGCCTACCTCCACATCCTCATCTGTAGTAGGATAGCAGCTGGCTCTGATTTCTTTTTTTTTTCTCTTAACAGTCTACATTTTTGTCCATGCTTGTCCCCCAAACCTGCATGAGTATGTACGCACCTTTTATATTTACATGCAACATTGCATTAGGATCACTTTCACCAAAGTTGATGAGTCTGACTGCTGATTGTCCTTGTAGAGAAAAACAATGTGCTGAGTACACCAGGTGTGACATCTAACTTTGTAACTTTTACTTCTGTTGGAATTATCCTTCGGAATTTGTACCATTGTTATACTGAGTATGTGGCTTAAGTGATGGGGTTATCTTTTCTACCTTAGTGTAGTAATATCTAAGGTTTCACAGAAGAAATATTTTATTTGCTTGAAGGTAATAACCAGTGACAGCTTGGTCCATGGAGTAAACACTGATGCATAGGGCAGTCAGACTGATGTGATGCTTGTAGCAGTGTTTTTGAATTACTTGCTCTAACTTTAAATTTACCTATAAAGTCAGCATTTACAACTTTAACCTGTAACACAGAAAGGCTTCGAATGAAGCTAACCTTCATGCAGCTAGTTATGTCGAACTGCCCTAATACCAGATCATGACAATATCTAACATCTAGCCTTAACCGTAGACACCACTTGGGGTAACCCCTGTAAAACCAAGTTCCTAAGCTGTAATAGCTGAATCCTAATACAGGTCCTGACAACATGTATATGAAGTTTCCTAATGTCTCTGTGGCCAGCTTGGTAGATATTGGTATCCTGAGAAAATATAGCAGCTATTTCTTGTACTCAACCTTTTAATGCTTAAAGAAGCTAACACAATATGCAAGAGATTTACATGCATATCCTCCTTGGAGGCAAAATTCTTCCTTACAAACAAGGTTGTCAAGAACACATGCACTGCATCCTTCAAACATACTGCTCACCACACACACAGACCTTATGCTGAGGCACGTAAAAGAAACCTTCCCAAACTTCAAAGACTTTTTAAGCCATCAAAAGGCAGCACTTATCCTAAGCAATCACTAAAGCACACACCAAAAGCAAAACCTAACACCACACACAAGCCTGCACCCGATGATCCCCCAAGAACAAAGGCCATAAGACAATCCGACACTTTGCATAGTACTCTTGTCATAAGGAATTCTATTGTATGACACAGATACCTCTATCACCAAGCTAGAGGAGAAGTTAACGGTTAGTTGCCTGTCTGGAGCTGGGATCTGCAATATCACTTGCGCACTGAAAGTAAGTGCACCACATGGATCAATATGATTCTATCATTGTCCATGTGAATATAAATGACCTGAGATGTACCTCCCCCGACTGTATAAAAAGAGACATTATGGCTCTCTCTGAAAGTGTGTCAGTGTCACAGATGGGTACATGCCTTGCATTGAGCAGCATTCTGCCTTCACGAAGGATGATGCCACAGTATGGACAAAAAGTTATTGATTCTGGTGTCTCTCCAGGAAGATCCACCATCTGTCAGCATGAGAGGATATGGTCAACAGACTGTATTGCCTTTTAGACAATGTCAAAATGACAAAGCTACCAACATACAAAAAAGAAAAACAAAATCAAAGCAAACTTATGGTGTTGCTTTACAATGCTAGGACCCTAAACGGGAAACTCTACAAGCTGTCATCACTCTGGAGAATGTGGATGTTTGTGCTGTTACCGAGACTTGGTTTAAAGGTGCAGAAAGTATTTACAGTGCAAGGCTACTGTCTTCTACTCATTTAGGCCAACAGCAGCATAGAGAAGGGCTAATAGTGGAGGTGTCTCAATCTGTATTAGCAACAAATACAACCCCAGCTTGGTTAAACAGGATGATGCCCTGGAGTTTGTTCATGACTACGTCTCCACAGACAACTTTTTTTTTTTTTTACCATTTTCTGGCCAGCTACTGGTCATCATCTGTGACTCATGAAGTTCAAAACTCTTACCTAGGTGCTCACCATCTAATCAAATACCTTATTCGTGGGAGGCTTTACTCCTCTATAGACTGGGAAATGTACACTGCCTCCAACTCACATGCACAATGTTTTCTGGACATTATTAGCACAAGCACCTGGACCAAATAGTGTGCACTCCAACCAGAGGATTACACATACTGGACCTTGTACTTGCCAACATGAGAGAGCATTGCACTGTGCTCTGTGTTACGTCTTCATTGGTGAAGTCAGACCACAAAGCTGTTTCCTTTGAAATAAAAATCAACCTGTAAAACCCAGCTAAACCTGTAACAGTCCAGAACTGTTCTGAAGCAAACTACATACTATTAAGCGAAAGTTTGTCAAAATTCACGGCTTCCCCAAACCCTGAGGACACGGCTACCTATGCAGAATTATTCAAAGAAACATTGTACAAACATGTAGATGGCTGCAGTACCTACTAAAAGTAAGCCAAAATCTAACAGCAAAAATAAACCCCAGTGGTGGAATCTTTACCTTAACAGGATATATAGCAAAGTCATGGCCAGATTCAGAAAGAGCAGCTCTTCTAGAGACTAGCTCTCTGATTCAACTAAACAAAGTAAGAGGTCTAATAAAGTTTAAAAAAAGCATATTATAAGGTCAGGATAGCCTCCCAAGGTAAGAATAATCACAAGGTCTTCAGCTATGTTAGGAACCTTAAAGGTAACACTCAGCAGTGTGTAGAACTGGTCATAAATGGCACAACCTTCACTGATCAGGGTGAAATAGCAAAGCTACTGGCTGATCCCCCACTACCCCCTGTGAAATTCTTTCTACCATATCCCTCTCAACTATCAGCAGGATGCCCTGGTGACTCTTGCTAAGGCCAAGAACACTGCGTCAGTGGTCCCTGACAGTATCACTGATTGCCTCCTAAATAGCCTAAAACATTAATTAGCAGGACCACTTGAGGCACTGTTCAGCTACAGCCTCAAAACAGGTTACATGCCAAGTGAATGGAGGGCCACAACTGTCAACCCCCCCCCCCCACCCAAAGGTGGACCATCAACTGACTCCGTGAACTACATACCTATCAGTCTGACAAGTCTAATGTGCAAAACCATGGGACAAATTATCATGAAAACGATCACCAAGGAAACTGGCAACCTACAGACACTAGACCCACCCTATTTTGCCTTTAAGGGAACATTTTGCCTACTCAGCTGGCCAAGGTGTTTGATACAATACCCTATTCAGGTTTGTTAAACTCTCAGAACTAGGCATAAATCCCTACATAACTCACTGGATTGCTTGCAGGTAGTACCAAGAAGTTAGGATCTGTGATATCACCTCCACCAGGAGACCAGTCACTAGTGGAGTACTTCAGGGTTCCATGTTGGGCTTGCTCCTATTTGGCATCTGTTTCTTGGAAGTCAAGCGAATGTCAAAGGCCTATTGCTCACAATGTTCACAGATAACTGTAAATTGGCAGCTGTCATAGATTCCCTTCCACAACATTGGCATCCTAATAAGGGTCTAATACAAATTACCAGTGTCAAAGCCATGGATTAAAACTTAACATGAAGAAATGCATTATGGTGCCCTTTGGGAAATTGTCCACCCAAGCTAATTACTGCATCGATGAAACACCCTTAAGAGTTGACCTGGTAGTTACAGATCTGGGAATATAGGTAGACAGTAAACTGGTCTTTGGCCACCATTTAGCCAATATATTAAAAAAGTCTTTCTCTGTCGCCCAATTCCTGAGCAAGCGTATGGCATCCAGGTCCTAGGAAGTTGTAGTACCACTCTACTTGGCCCTTATTTGATCCATCATTGAGTACATTGCCCCATTTGGCATTACCTATCCTGGCACTGGCAGTACTTAGAATGCCCCCATAGGTTCCTCACCAAGAGGATGTAGGCTATTAATACCCTGTCCTACACAGATCGCCTTAAGGCCCCATCTCTGTACTCTTGTCTCCTGCAGGTTACTGAGTGGTGATCTATGCCTGGCATATAAGGCATCCTCCAGTCCAGCTTGATCAGACTCTTGCATATCTGCAAAATAAACACCAGAAACACTAGATCTGAGGACCCGAACTTTACAAATGACATACATAGTACTTGTTCAAGGGACTTGTATGTCTCTCAAAGGATCTCCGCACAATGGAATAAGGTTCCCATCCACATGAAGCAGAATTTATCGCTGACCCTATTCAAGTAAAACCGTGATCATAAGTTGGGAAATCACAAATTCATTCCGGGTCTGGCCCCCATGTCTCTAAGCAGAGGTAAATAAGTAAATGAATCCCAATTAACATACCCCCCTCGGCATATCCTCTTTACTAGCATACCCCACCATATAGGTGTCCAAGGTACTCTGGTACAAAACTGGGTTGGGTTGCATGGCTAGGCTTATAAAGACCCTGGTGGTCGTTGGCCTAGTGTAAATATATAAACCTGTAAGACATTTACCCTGTGTCACCACCACCATATATACACATGTACTGTGGCTATTTGGTGTTCCAGTATTAATTGATGGTCAGGAAAAGAAAAAAGATGATCCAAGCAGCATTTGTGTGACTGTTTTAGTGGAATTGGTCACCTCTGCAGACGTAGGGAGTGCTCCCTGCAGTTGCACACTGCAGGCCAGAACCACATTGATTACAGTTAGTGCAGATGGAAAGAATTTAAAAACTGGTTATGGCTTTGTGTAAATGCTCACCATCTGATTAAGTTGACAGAGCTTGAGAATGAAAATGCCACTTAAATTCCATCCATACTTTCAGTATTTGAGTGCTCTTGGTTATAGTTTTGCTGTTTAATATGTAAGCTTGATTGGTGTATCCCCCCACCCCTCAAGTGTGTACTATAACGTAAGTCTTAATGTAATAAATATGATGGGGTGTGTATGCAGCTTCTTTTTCCCCAATTCTATCTATTGTGTTGGCATGGTCTGTTTTGCTGCTTTTGTTTATTATGTGGAGTATTTGAAATGAAAAAGGAATCTACCTCAGGAGGCATTAGGTAGTTTCAGTCATTTTTTTAAAAGCTGATATGAGATGTAGGTGCTTAAAGTAGAAGTCGACTGTTATTTTTTTCTTGACATGGTTTTGCAGTTTTCTGTTAATTAAGTCTTAGGTCTCATAGGGAGTTCTGTGAAAGTATTTTTTAGCCATAGAGCTGATAAAAGATTTAATTTGCTGAGATGAGAAGTAAATGCCACTAAGATTTAAAACTGCTTAGGTAATGGACACTGTGAAACAACAAAGAATGGTAATGCTTATGATAAGTGTGGATTCATGTGGAGAATTACAAAGAGTGCTCTGTGGTTAATATTTAAGAAGCAAATATTGGGAACAAATCTTTTAATGTAATGAAAATAGCAAATGAAGCAAGTCATAACTGTTTTTCTGTGCTTGTAATAAAGGAAAGGATTTACAAAATTCTTTCTTGATATTTGAAATCCCCTTTTGCCTGCATTGAAAACAAAAAAGGTTGGTCAAGTAGCTTTGTTCCCAGTACTTCACAAAATCATGTAAGTGCCCTTTTGTAAAGTGTAAGTAATACTTGAGTGACTAACTTTCCCAGGTCTCTCCTTCGCTTAAGGCTGCAGCTAGGTCAGAGGGTATCTGCAGTTTACTTTGTATGCAAGTTCTGCTTCAGATAGCAATGGTATATAACCCCAGATGCCTTATGGATTTAGGCTCAGACATACGCGTGTATGTATTCGTGTGTGTGGGTAATTTCATGGTATGTAACTTTCTTACCACTTTATTGGTGCCTTTGGTAAACCTGCTGGGTTTTTTTCGTTGTTTTTAAAGCTGCATACAACTGGGATTTTGGCATATATTGACTAATTCATTTGATCAGAACTGTAGTTCAGCAAAGAAAGTTATTTAAAAATAACATGACAGGTGACTGAAATTGCCCTTTTCCTTGAGATGTAAGGATGATGTGGGATCCCAGAGGGTTTTTCTTGCATGGGGGTAAAAGGAGTTTTATATCTCGTCTTGACTTTCATCCAAGTGCCATTTCAGATAATAGGGCATAATGAAACTGGATTTGAGGAGTCTGGCTTCATCCAGTAGTACTGTAATCTAGACGGATAGGTGCAAGACAATTTGACTAACTAGAATGCTGTTAGCCAGATGCTTTGTCATTAATTTTTTATTTTTATTTTATTTATCCTTTTTGTCCTGATTAGTCCCACTAGGCTAGTAGCCTGTTTTCAGGGGAGACCTGAGGTAGAATCTCTGCTTATAGGGAACTTTTGCCAGGATAATGAGGGACTTTTACCTTTTTTTTCTCAAGTGCTGAGAAATTTTTTTATATCCACCTGAGCTACCACCAACTGAAGTAGATCGAACTTTGGTTTAGTGTCTTATCCAAAAAACAGCGCACTCAGGAGTGCAGCACCCTCCTAATACTGCACTGCAGTGTCAGCAATTTGAAAAAAAAATCCAGTTACATGAAGAGGGTCTAGAACCCACAGCCTTCTGATCTTCCAGGACCAAGGCAACTTTGGTAGCTGTCGAGCAACTGACACTACAATATTTCTTAAAATCTCCTTTAATTGACACTAAAATACACAGAAATTTAGCTTCGATTGTGTGCTATGTTGTGCACACAGTTATCATTTTTTTTTCTTTTTCTGTTAACTTAAAGAATGGCATCTTCCTTCTGTTAATTTTCTTTCACCTATGCTATAATTGCTAGGATCATGCACTGGTGTCTCACAGGGTGTACAATAAAGCATGTTTTCCATGCTACTTGCTAGGCTTCCAGCTTTGTGTTATTCCTCAGTGCATGTACCTCAGGAGGTGACTCACATCTTTCTTTAGCAGCCACATCCACGTGGGATTTGGCTACACTCTCCTGCCAAGGAAGTTTGTTGCAGGTATCCGCTGCTTATTCCTTCCTCCTGCTCTTTGCCAGCTGTCAGGTATCCAATCCACTAATGATGCATATGGGCACACCAATGGTGGATATGAACACCATTCCTTTTATTAAATGTTGCTTAAGTTAAATGCTTATTTTTGTACGCATCCATGCTGTTCATTCAGATAACTGCCATTTGTTGACAGACCAACCATTCAGTTCAGATCTGCTAATTGTTGACAGTGTGTGAACTGTTGCAGCTTTGTAGCATCAGTTTAAACCAGTTTACAAGGCAGCATGACAGTTTCTCTTAAAATGCACTCTTAAACACAGTTTTCTAGAATTAAATAGGACTGAATCAGGCCGCTGCTATATGTATGAGGATTGCCAGTTTTCAACCAGAAGCAGAAATTAGGTGGCTGTTGTCTACTTTGCCTGGAATATTTTAGTTTCCGTCAAAACAATGTGAATCTGGTGCTTTTTTTATAGCTAAATAAAGATTTTGCTTATGGTAAATTTAATAGTGATCCCTGGCCTTATGAAAAAGTTGCAAGCTTTTATGAATCAATAAATATGACCGTCCTGAAGTGTCTTTTAATTCCTAAAAGTTTCTTGTCTGTAGTACTCCAAATTAAATTCAGGTTTATCTTTGACTTTCAATTCCCCTCCTTTCCAAAAAAATTAGATGCAGGTTCTTCTCTTTCAAAAAAAAAAAGCTTTATTCGAAGATGTATAAGCACAGTAGCCATGAAAATGTGTTATTTCTGATACAAGTACTACTGTCAAACAGTATGACTTCTTATAGCCACTAAAACAATGGGGTGGGTCCATTGGTCAAGCATCTGATAGCATGAAAGCTATGGCATGTAGTTGGTAGAGTTGGTTATACTCTATTTGAATGGATGAAAAATACGACATAGAATTAGTTTTACTCTATATGAATATTAAAGTACAAGAAGAACCTAGTCAAGCTAGACTGTTCACGGTGTGATTTCTTAAACCTCCTGTAATAGAGGTCCATTGGATATTGAAAAATGACCTCTTAAGGAGATCTAGTGTTTCAGCTATCCGATTCTGAACGTCAATGATTTTTTTTTTTTTTTTACTTTTTCTTTATAAATCTTTGTGGATACATTCATACCAATAAAGCCAAATCCCCCTAACTGTGTGCATGCATGTTTCAGCCTTTTTGTGACCTCATAAGCACAGCATAAGTGGACTGTTTGCCTATACTTTAGAAGCACAGGGTCTTTATACCTAGCTGATGTCCATAACTATTAAGGTTTCTGCAAAATATCCCAACTAACATCCGATCCAAAGAATAAAACGGTCACACAGACAAACCAGTTAGTAAAAAAACTACAAGAAAAACCTAGCTGAGCTAGAGTTTTCATTTTGTTTCATTAAACCTCCTGTAATAGAGGCCCATGGGATAAATGCAAATGACCTGCATGCATGCATGTCCACAGCTAGTGGAGTTTAGCTTTACTGGCCTGAATGTATCCACAAAGAGAAAAAGTAGAAAGTCATGGGCATTCAGAAGCTGTACAGCCGAAACACTTGATGTCCTTAAGGGGTCATTTGCATATGTCTCATGGGCCTCTATTACAGAAGGTTTAAGGAATTACACAGTGAAAATTCTAGCTTGATTAGGTTTTTCTTTTTTACTAATTGGTTTGTCTATGTGACCTTTTTTCTATTTGAATATTATGGATAAGTGACCAAGTAAGTTCTAAGACTTGCCATTTGGAATTTGACCCCATCTTAGTGAGGGAACAGTGTTTAAATATATCCAAATGTTTTACAAAGGATTACCAGTGTATAAAAGAAAGCACTTTCATATGATGTGCTTCCTCATATCCATCTCCAGCGAAGTACATACAGCAGCAAAATCCGGTTATTTAGTAAGAGTAGTCAATATAAAGTGTTTAATAATGGGTGAATCGTTTGGGAGAATGAACCCTTTTTCAGTATTGAAGTGCCCTCTTTTTTTTTTTTTTTTTTTTTAACACTTGTAGTAACTTAAAGTTCAGTAAAATTCATTAATGCTTTAGCTTTGATATTAGTGAGTGTTCATTCTAGTAACCTGCTTTTTTAGGGTATATTATGGTCCAGTCTTGCATGTGTCTAGATTCTAGTACAGTAACTTTAATGTTAGTATGATAGGAAAATTAGCAAGCATGAAACGTGCTTTAAAAACATTCCAGATAGTGCTCGATTACCTTGAACAGACTCAAAATGGTCTAAAAACAGTGACAAAAACTTAGAGTAAAATAGCTTTAATAGTAGCTTTTGTGATTGTTTCCTTAAGTTCAACACACTTTTAATGGAGCATGTGTTCACTCCTGGCTTTTTGAAATCATTAATGAAGTTGCCATTTAGGTTACTGTGGAGTAACTGGTTGTTAAGAACTTTGTCAGAAATATGGTGTGCATTTTATTAGGTGGTTGATAGTTCTTCCTACATATAACTGTTACAAAGTGTACATTGTGCCCTGTAAATGTCCATTTCATTATTGCAGTAACTTCTAGAACAAATTTAATATTTTTTTGTTAGTATTGGAACAATTAAAGGAACTTTTCCCACTTAGCTCACAATATCTGTAGTCAGGTGGTCCATATCTAAAAGTCCCTTTCTGTATGTTGTCATTGGATTGTTTCTTCCCTTCCAGGAATCACAAATGCTTTTCCACCGCTTAAAGACATATTTTGGTGTTGACCCAAAGAATTTTATAGCTGCTTGTTGGTGGTGATACTAGTCCAGTTTGTAAGAACAACTTTTTCTGTTTTTCTCTAGTCCGTGGCGTAAATGAATGCCATGCTGTATTTTCTTTCTTCCTTCCTGTGGTACTTGGTAGAGCCCTCTCAATTTCCTGTCTGGGACGTTGAGGAGGAAGGGTTATTACTGAGTTTCCTAGTCATAATAGGGTGGAAGATTTTGTCAAGAAATCTCTTGCAGTAGCCGCTTGCCAAAAAGTTTTTTTCTAGGTTGAGCTGGTTTAATGTGCAAAGTCACTGGTATCTTTGGAAGCACATTGACCCCATGTGAGTGCATGCTCTTGTAATGAAGTAGTTTAACCTGATGGGCTTTCCTGTACAGATTGTTGCACAGTATTTTGGATGAGAGAACCTTGATAACAGTCGGGTCTAAGAAGTTTACAGTGTGTCAGCAGTGGTTAGTTGTAAATCGTAGGCGGTGAAATCATTATGATTGTGGAACTCTAAGAGCTCCTTTTCTTCTCCATCCTACACAATAAACATGTCATCAAAAAAACCTCAGTTGACATTTCATATGCTTGTAGAATCTAGAACTGCACACAGTCTTCCTCCCACTTTCCTAGTGCAGTATTAGCTTGCCTGGGGTGCCATGGATGCCCTCCATTGCGAACCCGGTCATTTGCCTGTAGTACTTGCTATTCAATAGAAATAATTTTTGTAGAGGAGAATATATAAAGGTTTTGCCAAACTTCCAGCTCTCCAGGGAGTGTTGCTATGTCTTTTGATAGGCTTTTAGTACTGCTTGGATGCAGTACTGATGTGGGAGGATAGTATATAGGGCCTCAACATTTGTGGAGCCAAGTATTTGTATCATGGTGGAGCTCAGTATCACTGAAAGCTCTGTGGCTCATCCTGACTGGGGCCTGAGCTGTTGCCATCCACAGGGGTGGCACATCATCAGCACCAGTGGAATGCCCAGTCTTGAGGCTGTCCAGAGGTTCAAGCATTCTAACTCATTTTTCTGCATGTGTGCAAGTGCTGAGACATATTTTTAAAACCCAGTACCTAGGGGTAGCCTTCAAGAATGACAATTTATAAGGCCTGGTCCAAGGTTTGAACTGATCTGTCGCACATTTCTACATGACTGCAAGAATTGGGATACCCGGGTTCAAAGTCCAGCTACTTGGGATGGCTCTCTGCAGATCTGTTTGGACAGCTAGCACCTAGGAATGGTTTTGGGTTCAGAAAGGTCTGCCATACCTCTCAACTGTACAGATTTTCACAGAATGTCCAGATTTTTGCCTCATATTTTTGATCTGTTCCTCATAAATTCTTTGATTTTCTTGCAAATTACTGGGGTGGTCTGAGGATTGAAGTCACTTAAATAATGATATACATTTGTGTTCCAGACTTCATATCCTTCAGAAAAATGCATGCAAAGACAAATCCTGTTGTTCTGCCAACTGTTTAAGTTTATAAGAGCAGTATTTAAAATCTGTCCCTATTCTTGGGCCTTTGTCCCCCCATTTTGTCAGGCTTTGTCCAGATTTTTTGCTCTAAGAGGTCGAGAGGTATGTCTGACACAATTTTTTTTTTGTGGTCATAAAGGCTGGAAAAGCCCAGGTTTGTACTACAGCCGTCCCTTAAGTCTCTCTTGGGGTTATCATGGACAGACCATCTCTAGACCTAGTTTTGGGTTCAAGCTAGTGTGATACATCTGTGTTCATAACCATAGGGGCTGGAAGGCCCAAATTAGTACCCATTGTATGTTGCTTTTTTCAGTTCAAAATGCAGAAACTGGAAATTACTTTGACTCTTCCCTCGTAGTGCGGAGCAGCACATGTTTAAATGTTCAGAGCTTAAATTCTGTGTATGACCAAAAAAAAAAAAGAAAAATTCATCACATAAATGTAGTAAACTCGTCATGTTGTAGCCACACAGAAATTCAGACCCTTTTTTCTGTCCAGAGCTCTTCAGTCTGTTTTCTGACAACTTCATTAAATCCCGCTACTTCAAGACTTGAACAGTAGTTCTTTTAAAAGGCAGCAATGGGTTAGTAGTTTGACCTTTGTGAAAGTTGTACTGCATTGTACAAAGCAGCCCATTGATTGTAAAGTGTAGTTTGGGCTCAATTGATGCTGCCTTTGTCATGGTTTTATCAGATGACTTGAGGAAATAGATCTTTAGTTTACTGTTACCAGAGCTGGCCATAAGTAAACTGTTGCCCTAGGTGAAAAGGGTCTGTGGTACAACCCTCCCACCATAAGGACACCAAAAGCCACAGGCAATCTAGATGCTGTTTGGGGCATTTTAGAGTTTTTTTAAATAACCTATTTGATCTGTTTTCCATCTGTTTGCCAGGGTATGGGGTCTCAGATCTGACCTTGGAGCCATCTTCATCCACTTCTAAGCTTTGGATCTGATGCGCCGGTTCCTACCCTATCCGTAATCCCTGTGTACAGTGCAAACTATGCCAGGTTTCGTTAGCAGCAATAAGTGTTTGACAGATCTTGGTGCATCTTGGTGCTCAAGCACGTTTCCAAGAAAAATATAAGTATTTTTCATTTTTGACTAATTTTGTACTCCTCCTCCTCTCTGTAGCACTTATGCTTATTGTTCCCTACCCCTTCTTCTCTTTCTTTCGCTCTCATTTCTGGGGCTTAATTAAGTAATAAAAAAGTAGTAGTACATGTACCATAGTTTAATTTTTTTCTTCTAGGATAAGCTATTTTACTGAAATCCTTTATATTCCTGTCTATATTGTACATGAGGATGGCAGATAAGTCCTCCAGATTTAAAAAATCCTTAGTTTGTTCCCACAAGCTAGCAAATTCGGATGCACATGATACGCATCTGTATTGCCTACGGCCTTTCCATTTATACATTGCCTTCTGTAACTGCAAGGATTTTGAACAACGACCTGTTGTAGAAAGAAGAAATGAGCTCATTCTAAAGGGTTTCCTTCAGCCTATCACAGGAGAGAACCCCTTTTTGGGAATGAGAAAATCTGTGGCTGTGGATATGCGATTTTGTGGACCATTTCAAGAAGTTCTTTGTCAATTCCCCATATGATGGATCAACTTAGTTTGGTCCCACAGTTAGAGAAACTATCTGAAGAAGTGAAAAGAATAGTAAATCCCTATTTGCTGTAGTTTATCCCTCAAAGGATCTTCTCGTGAAACCAGAAGGGAAGAAAGAGACTATGGTTTCATAAATCCCAGGACTTTGTATCTGACACTTTAGAGTGCAATGCCCCCTCACTGGGCCAGTGATAAACGAGCCTGAATCCTCACCACTGACAGTGGAGAGGGACGTTCATTTGGAGTACATATGGATACACTCAGTATTTCCAGATGCAGCTCTTTGCACCAAGTACAGTTTCCCGTAAGAGCACAAAGGGAATGCAGTCAGCCCGGAGTATGGGTTTCTTCATATCTGTCTCTCTCCAAGTCCCCAAGTAAGACTCCCCACTGGTGTAACTGTAGGTTTAAGTCCTCAGCTGAGTGTCCAAGCCACGTCCTCCAGCACCCCGTCTGTGAAACCAGTGCTTTGTGTTCCTGCTCCAAGTAGCTGACACATACACCTACATACACATACCTGGGAAAAGGCTGGCACAGATTTACCTGCTGCACCCCCTTCTGCCCAGAGTATAAGGTAGTTATTACTGTCACCACACTACACAATCAGCTACGCTAAGGCCATTAGTAAAGGGCTTCCAATTATACTGTGTAATATTAATACTGATACAAATGGTAGTTGACCAAGACAGCTAGGCCTTCTGGAGTGGCCCACACAGTGTCACCAAATATAAGCATTCTCAAAGATTAAATACTTTATAAAAGGACCAGCCACAATAAAAGTTTTAAATATATTTAATATTAATAAAAGAACATGAAAATAGTAAATGCATATTTACAGTAAACTACAGAGTTCAAATCACAGGAAATACTGAAAACGTTGGGCAGACTTCAGGCAGATAAAGAAAAACAATATCTGCACTAAGCATCACTATGCAGATGATGTGGTGAATCATCCTCCTTGTTGTCAGGGCCAAGACAAAATATTCAATACTGAGAGATTTCTCGTTGTATTATCTAAAATTTCCAAGATGGCTGGCAGAATAGCTTCATCTGGTCACCTGACTCTAGGTTCTCACACTATTCCCTTTTAAAGCTTCAGACAGGATGCTGGCATAGATGTAATAAGTTGCATATCTAAAGTTTTGCTAATGTTTAGGACAGTGCCTTGGGCTTTCCCCTCTTTTTACTGAGCTAATGAACAAGGGCTTCTTCCAGACATGTCGTCTCCAGTCCTATTTAGAACTGTGAGATGAGCACTTCCATGGTCCAACAGATATCCAATTAACAGTATTTTTCTTAAAGTAAGAAGTAAGCTAGCTGTTTAACCCCTTCTCTTCCAGTGTCCTTTGCTAACATATATGCATACAGTCTCACATGTATATTCCTTCTCTGTCCAGCAGGACCCACTGTTGATACATTGCTAACACTAGCAACCTTACAAACACATTTTGATTTTTAAAAGCCATACATTTGTAACATAAGCACCTTTACAAATCAGTTTGATTATTCAAATGCCTTACAGTTATAATACATTTGTAACACAAGCATCTTATAGGTTCATAGGTTCATAGGTTGATACTAGGCTATCAGCCCTAGGGCCTATATGAGCCTAGCCATAACAATTCCCTGGCTATTTCTTCCCACATTATTTACTTTCCTGGACCCCTGTCTAGCAGGGCGACTGATGTGATCGCTGGGGTGAATTTCCTTTCTCCCATCCAGTCGTCAAGGTTCCTCTTGAAGAGGTCCAAAGAGGCACTCTGCTTGACATGTATGGGCAATCTATTCCAGAGTCTGGGGAGTCTCTGGGTCAGGAACCTATCCCTCCAGCATGTTTTGTTTGTGATGACAAGGTTTAGATCCCTGGAGCATGTAGCTCTGAGGGATTGGGATTTCTTTAAGTGTAGCATGTCCAACAGCTCTGGGTTTGACATGGCCTTGTATGTTAAGCAGAGATCGCCTCTGAGTAGACGATATGCGACAGAGTATAGCTGGAGTTTTTTAAGGCGGTCAGCGTAGGGCATCTGCTTTAGGCCTGTGATTCTTTTAGTGAGGTATTTCTGAGGCCTTTCCAGTTGTTGCAGATGTCTTGAGAGTTACATACCAAATGGGGCGTTGTATTCTATAATGGGTCTAATGAGGGATGAGTACAGTGGGACAATGACCTCCTTTTTTCTGGATGAAAAGCCCTTCGTGATGAGGTGTGCCACATAGAAGGATTTCCTGACTGTTGTGGCGATGTGGTTATCGAAGGTGAGACCACTGTCCACCTGTGTCCCTAAGTCTCTTATCACACTTTGTGTTTAGTGTACTGCCACCTGTATGGTAATTCATGGATACATGTTTTTCCCAAAGGGGATAATACATTTCTTGGCATTGAGCTTGAGCCCATGGCTCTGGCACCAAGCATCTGTTTCTGTAAGGCCCTTTTGTAGAGTATCCACATCATTTGGGGATTCAATAATGGCTCCCACTTTGCAGTCATCTGCAAACTTTGTTAGCCAGAGTCCCTTAGTGTTGACCTGTACTTCAGAGAAGTAGATGCCAAACAAGAGCGGCCCCAGGACTGAACCCTGAGGTACTCCACTTGTCACTTGTCTGGAGCTGAATTTGGAGTCGGCTACTTTTACAGTGTGGGTTCTATCAGTAAGCCATTTAGCAACCCATTGGGTGACATAGGGATTAATGCCCAACTTAGTAAGTTTATCTATGATTCCAGAGTGGGGGATGGTGTCAAAGGCCTTGGCAAGGTCTAGATAGGCTGTGTGGACCACCTTACCCTTGTCCATGCCTCTGGAGACTGATTCAGAGAAGTCAATCAGGTTCAGGAGACAAGATCGGCCCTTCACAAACCCAAACTGGGTGGGGTCCAGTGTTTGAAGGTTGCCAATGTCTTTGTTTATAAGTTCCATGATAATACGTTCCATGGCCTTGCAGATAAGGCTTGTCAGACTGATGGGACTGTAGTTTCTGGGATCGAAGGTGGATCCCCTCTTGTGGATTGGGATAACTGTAGCTCTGTGCCACTCAGTGGGCACGAAACCTGAGGTGAGGCTATGATTAAACATGACACTTAGGTGATGTGCCAGTTCATATTGTAGTTCATGTAGTACACAGCCCGGGATGTCATCTGGTCCCATGGATGCTGTATTCTTGGCTTTAGAGAGTGCATTTTGTACCTGTGTGGCCGTTATTACTGGAATTTGGCAATCTTCCGGTATTGAGATGGGCCATTTAGGGGGTGAGAGGGGGTGAAGTTGGCACTGAATCGATCTGCCAGGATATTGGCAATATCCTTTGGATCAGTATATTTAATGCCATTCTGTTTTAGCTCAGAGCAGATCTGAGCATTGCCTTTTAGATTCTTGACATAGTTATAGAATGCTTTGTGGTTGTCTTTGGAATCTTTGGCAATTTTATTTTCGTAACTAGCTTTGGAGGATTTTGTGAGGCATCTCAGTTTCTTACTGAGGCTAGTAAAGGAGTTTTTTGCATCCTGGGATTTTCCTCTTTTCTGCAAAAGTTTCTTCCTTTTGTTGTAAAGTTTGTTTATGGCAGGGGACCACCAGATTGGCTTCCTTTTTTTGGATGAGAGCATTTTGGTTCTATTTGGGATGGCACGATTCATGCATGAGTGGATGTGCTCGTACAGTGCCTTAGTGTAGGATTCAGCAGTTGAACTTTCAGTTCCCGCCTGCATGGGTGTTATGAAGTTTGTCACTTCTGACTTGAGTAGCACGAAGTTGGCCATGGAGAAGTTTTTATGGTGGTTTCTTTACTGGGGGTGGGATGTGGATGTTAAGGGTGATTAGCTTATGGTCAGACCTGACTAACGAGGGGTGACCATAGGTATGTAGCATTGATTTCCCATGTTGGTAATGACCAGGTCTAGGATATTGGAGCCCTGGTGGGACTATGGATTAGTTGATCCAGGGCATTGGAATTTATGAATTCCAAGAACCGCTGCACAAAGGTGTTGGGACATGAGTAGTTTTCCCAGTTAATGGCAGGGTAGTTAAAATCACCCAGTATTAGGGTGTTTGGTTCTATCTTAATATTTTCCAGTATGTTTAGAAAGGTGTAGTGAGAATCTTGGGGTATGGTGGGGATCTGTAGCAAGCTACAATTTGGATTGCAGTCTTACCTAGTGTTAGTTGCACTTGGAGAATTTCAGACACATTGTGTTGGCCAACTAGCCTGGTGGTGTGAATATCCTTGGTGAATATTGACACTCCTCCACCTTTAGTGTTTCGGTCCTGGTTTGGTGGCCGAAAAGTGTGGTAAGAGTTGTAGCCTGGTATTGCAGGAGTGCTCTCTGGAGCCTTGAACCAGGTCTCAGTTACTGCACAGATATCGATGTTCTCCATTTTTAGGAGTGCCTTGAGAGAGTGCATTTTGAGGTTTAGACTTCTAGCATTGAGTAGCATTACCTTCAGATTTTGCATGCTTGTACCTGTAACGGTGGTGGTTTTGTCCTTTGAAGTTTGCCTAAAAAAGGCACTATAGGGGTGGCAAGAGCCTTAGCCAGTAACCTGAATCCCAGGGGCGACAGGTGCAGACCATCTCTGGCAAAGCATCGTGGTCTGTCGATCATGTCATCCCAGGCAGACAGATACTGGATCCCCTTTGAATGACACCATAAGCTTAGCCAATTGTTGAAGTCCATCATTTTATCCTTATATTGTGGTATCATTCTGGGCGAAGGCAGGATGCTACTCAGGGCTAGGGTCATACCTGCCTGGGCCACATGATCCGAGAGCTCTTCCATGTCTCTTTTCATGTAGTCCAGGGAGGTACGTCTCAAGTCATTCACTTCAACATGGACAATGACAGAGTCATATTTGTACTTGTTGTGGAGTGACTTGAGTGCATGCGTTATGTGGTGGATCCTGGCACCCGACAGGCAGCTGACTGTAATTTTCTCCTTATTCAACCTGGTGAGAGGGACATCAGTGTGCCGGACTATAGAGTCACCTATGACTAAAGTGTTACGTACATTGTCTTGCCTTAGGGGCTGTTGCTGGGTGGCACACTGGTGTTGTGAACTATGTGACACATTGGTTGTGATTGGGGTTTGTTTGCGTTTCAGCTTCAGAGGTCTTTGTTGCTTGGGCAGGTTACAGTTAAGGGCCTCTGCATATGTGGATTTAGTGTTGCTATATGTGGGTGTTGGTGGTGCGGGTTTAGAAGGGCTATGTGTTGCTTGAGATGTAGTGTGGGTGTTAACCTTCTCCTCTTGACTGTTTAGCACAATCTTGGGTGGAGAGAGCTTTGCTTCCATTTTGGCTATGTAAGTGCATCTCTCACAGGTTGTAGTGTTGAGTGGTAGGAGGAGAGGGTTGTCTGTGTACATGAGGCAATTGCTGCATTGCCCCAGTATACCCAGATTCACCAGGTGGACAGGTAAAATCACCAGAAGCTGACCCTTGGACATGCTTGGTTTGGGGCTTTTTTTTTTTCTTTGTAAAGTACAGGAGCTGTTTCCTTAGCAAGGTACTTTGCAATTATAGGCTGTTTAGTGCCTACTATTAATTTCTCCTTGTTAACAAGGAGAGTTCAGTGTTTGTATGAGTTTAAGGCTTCCTAGTGCTTTCCAGCAGGTATTAGAGAAAGTGCTAGTCACAGGGATGCTTAAAGGTAAGATTGAAAAGAATGCACTCTGCAGTGTGTACTAGAGAAGTTAGATGTGAAAGTAGGTAACTTGAGTTTTACCTGTTTAAAAAGTTGAGGTTTAGTGGAGAGTTACTATTCTTAAAACAGCAAGATGGATTGACAGAGGTGGTCACTTTTGTATTTTGGTACTATGAAATACTGTAGGATGGCCAATAAATTTAAATAATTGAAGGGGTGGGATTTCAAAAATGATGATTTTGTGATTACTCACATAAGCCAGTGAAAGTAGAGAGAAATGAGATATATGGTCAGATTAACACAAGAGGCGGGCAACTAGAAAGACAGTGGTATTTAACAAGACAACTTAAATGGGGGGGGGGGGATTCTGCCTGACTAGAACAGAGAGAGTGGTCTCTTTTGAAGTTTTAATATGCTGTTAAAACAGAATGCAAGCAAAACACAAAGTAAAGAAAACAAACTACAGTATTCAAAATATAGAAAGGCAATACAGTACAATTACATCTTGTGTAAATCAGTTTGATATTCAAAGGGCATATCATTCTTTACAGGACTACAGCTGGTACTAGGCCATATCATCACATGGAGAAACAGCTTCCAGAGGCAGAGGGGGAAACTCTTGTAATGGACATTGCCAAAGAACAGAGGTAGCCTACAAAACCAAGGTTTCAATGGGTCCTTTCACAGAGTAGCCTTTCCAGTGCTCCAGAGCAGTTGTTTGTCACACTCTGGAGGCAGTCAGCAGGTGTTTTTATCCCTGCACCCATCGACCTGGACATCCATCACTGAAGACAAATGGGTGCAGAGGATCATAACCAGAGGCTATTTCATTCCTTTCCATACCCTTCCTTCATGCCCCAAAAGAATTCCTGATGCAAAAATATCCACTTCAGAAATAAAGAAGCTTCTAAGAAATAGTCACCCAAGAGGTCCTTCAAGACCAGAAAGGATCTGAAATTTGCTCTGTTCTTGTTAGTGCCAAAGAAAAACTGGAACTTAAAGCCAGTTTTGGAGCCAAGTCTCTTGGACAAGTTGGTAAAGCACACCAATTTTTTTATGGTCATGGTTCAGTCTATTTCTTCCATTACTGAGAAAGAATGACTGGATATGTTTAATAGATTTTCAGGATGTGCGCTGTCACATAAAGATGGACAGACACTCCAAGAAGTACATTCACTTCTGCTGGGAGCCAGTCCTTACCAGTTCAGAGCTTTGCCCTTTGGTCTTGGCACAGCCCCAAGGTGTTCACCAAGTGTATGGCAGTAGTGGCAGCTCATCTGTGACTGCAGGGTTTCCAGATATGGTCAAATTTGGACGACTGGCTCATCACCACTCCTACCAGGAATCTACTCATTCAAACCAGGAGCTCCTTGCTCCAAGTGTGTTTAGACTCTGGGATTGCAGTGAATCTAGAAATGTCCAAACTACAACCAGCCCAATCTCTAGACCGCTTCATCAGAGCACTATTGGACCCAAGACTTCAGGTAACAAACCTCTTTCAAATGAGAATTACATTCCTTCACCAACAAGCCCAAGAAGTCTCATCTCACCAGAAGCCACCAGCAAGAGTAATTCTTCACCTTCTAGGCTCTATAGCAGCCCCGATGACAGTCACTAGCCAGATTCATGTCGTTTTTTTCAATGGACTCTGGTGATTCAGTGGTCAGTCAGGAAACAACTCATGTCTTTTCTAGTGATTTTAAGATCATTTGCAGAGCTCACATACAGTGGTGGCTAGAATCTCACATGTTCCACATAGATGTCCTTTAATTTTGCTCCAGAAGCGATGTCCTATCCAGTATCCATATTAATAAATTGATCTGTTTCAGAAAAAGTCCCTAAAATTTGGAAGTATCATATATCATCCCTCTACATAAAGGTGTAAACTCGACAGAATAATAACCAACAATTTTCTGTCTGACACTCAGCTTGGTTTCCGTCCTAATCATAGTACCATTTCCCTAACTTTGCTAACATTATTAACCACCATTGCAATGAAGGCAGTTTAGTTTCTTCCATCTTTCTTGATCTGTCCAAAACTTTTGTTACTGTCTCTCATTCTAAACTTTTAACTACACTCTTGAAACTTAGTTAGCCATTCTGAACTTATTTGGTTCCAGCAATATCTAACTGGTTGCCAGCAAGCTGTAAAATGGCAAAAAAAATCTGTCTTCACTACTGCCTGTAACCTTGGGAATATCCCAGGGATCTATTCTGGGTCCCTCTCCTTTTTATTATCTTTACTAACAATTTTCATGCTACCACCCCACTTGCATCTGTAGTTCAATATGCGGATGAGTCCACCCTGATTTGTGCCACCCCAGCACTACAAAAATGCCAAAAAAATCACTCGGCAGTCATTCAGTGCAGTGTAATCTTTGCTAAATAATGCACAACTTATACTTAACCCTAACAAAACAAAACTCATGTTATTCTATCAAACTAGAACTGCAGACCCCCACCCACCATTCAGTATATCATCATTAAACTGTGCAGTTATTTCTCTGGTTATCCAAACAAAATTACTTGGAGTGGTCATTGACCATAATATGAAATTCGACATACATATATCACAGACAATAAAAATGTTCACCAGAAACTAGGAATTCTGCACAGAAATCAGTACTTTCTAAACAAATCTTCAAAGGCCACTATAGCAAGAACCCATATTATCTCTATGCCTCACAAATTCTCACAAATATTAAGAAGTCTGACCTAGCAAAACTTGCTGTAATAAAATCACAAAGTTTACTACAAAA
This sequence comes from Protopterus annectens, assembly GCF_019279795.1. Classification (NCBI taxonomy): domain Eukaryota; kingdom Metazoa; phylum Chordata; order Ceratodontiformes; family Protopteridae; genus Protopterus; species Protopterus annectens. Next base: position 480,415,029 of record NC_056730.1, read on the forward strand.
TCCAATATCAGATCCTGTCATTTGTTGGCTTTAAAACAACTATCTTGGCTTGAACTATGTTGAACTACCAAATATACTTTGCTTATAATCAACTCACCTTTGCCCATCAGTTATGAAATTAGACAGAAAAACACCAGTACTTCAAAATTTACTAATATACTACTCTAATAACAGGGTATTGCGTTCCAGTAACAAGTCCTCCTTAAATGTATCCAAACTAACAATGCAGCTGGAGTTTCACTTTACTCAAACTGCACAGCCAAAACTTGGAATTCCCTGCCATTAAATACTACTACTAACAATTCCAACTTTAAAAAAAATTCTCATACACACCTATCTGAATCCTGGACCTGCTCTTGACACAAACCCTGGTTAGGAAGTAGATATCTTAAGGCAGCTAAAAGAACACAACCAGTTATTTTTGTATTTGAATAGTATAATTAACTTGCCTTTTTTTTTTTTTTTGAAACCTTTAATCACAGCACTGCTATTCTTTTTCTTTTTCTGTCTAGCTAGACTATATGATTGTATTAGTGAAATGTATAACATGTATTTTTCATTTTGTGCTTGTATCTGAGATTGAATCAACATTTCTAACTATATACATTATATATGTATTGTGCTGTTATTTGTAAATGTGGTGCTTTTCTCCCTGGGCCTCTGCTGAAAAAAGGACATGTTGTCCAGTTAGTTTTCCAGTAAACAAATGTAAAATAAAATAAGTAAAAGTTTTCATTCCCCTAAGGCACAGTGGTCACAGATGCTTTCCAGCTGGGGTGGAGATGCATTATTTGAAGACCGTTCAGTGCACATTGTCCTAAAGAGAAGCCGGTCTTCACATCAATATAATGGAGATGAGAGCAGTCCTAACATTGTAGGCCTTTCTGGACTCTCTCCCTTTGAGTATGATATCTATTCAGACAGAGACAGTATGGCAGTTGTTTGGTACATCAGTAAAGATGGAGGAACCAGATGTTACCCTTGTCTCAAGAGGCTGAGTATATGGCACTTGATGATATCTTCTCACCACTTTCTAACAGCAGCACATATCCCGGGGAAAATCCAATATCCTTGTGGATAGGTTCAGCAGGTCTACCCTGTTGTGTCACGAGTGGCCCCCCTCAATCTATTAGTAACTGAGCAAATTTGCATCTGCTGGGGCTGACCCATTTGTGACCTCTTCACCTCTCCCTCAAACACTAAATGCAACAAGTTATCCTCTAGTTCCCTGCGAAGAGGGAGTCGCCCATGAGTGCTATAATGCAACCTTGGCCCCAGGGACTCCTTTACCCTGATGTCCCTGATTTCAAAGCTTCTTCAGAAAACCTCTTCAGTGAAGGTCACAGTCAATCATCCTCGTAGCCACTTATTGGCCTCAACTCTGGTTTCCTTTTCATCTGGCCAGATCTATTCCACCTTACCTAAGTGCTGGCCTCTGACCCAGATCTTCTGCCTCACCCAAACATTCAGTCCCTCAAACTAATTACATGGTTTCTCCAAGTCCAGTGATGGTTAGGCAATCCAGGCTTTCATCTTCATTTGTCCACATTGTGTCTTCCCAAAAACCTTCGACTAGGAAAATTTATAAAAGCAAATGGAAAAGGTTTTCTATTTGTGTGACTGAAAAAAATATTGACCGTTTCTCAGTCCATCTTCCAGCAATTTTGGACTTACTTGCACACTTTTTGAAAGTGGAGCCAGCTATTCCACAATCAAGACAGATATCTGCAATATCCTCTTCCCATATAGGTAAAAATCATAACCCCCATTGCATCTCTGATTATATAAGGCTTCTCTCTGATGCACCTTTTACTACATTCTCTGCTTAGAGATCCAGTCCCTCCATGGGTTATTACTATTGTGCTACAGGCTTTGACTGGGCCCCCCATTCGAGCCTGCTGCTAGAGTTGATCTTGAGTTTTTATCATTGAGGACTTTTTCTGGTGGATGTCACTTCTGCAAGGAGCATTTCTACGCAACACTCCATATCCTTAAAACCTCTCTACCTATTTTTTCTCAAGGACAGACTGTCCCTGGACACCAATCCCTCTTTTCTTCCTAAGGTGGCTTCTGAATCATCAGTGTTCTTCCCAAATTTTTTGAACAAGGTTGAATATACCTTGCATTTGCTAGATGTTCATTGTCATTTTCATTTCTATTTACATCAGACAAAACCTTTTAGGAAGTATGTGCCCTTCTCTACTGCTAAATTGGGAAAAGCAGTGCCCAAAGTCACCCTCTTACGCTGCTTATCGCAGTGCATTTCATTTATCAAGAAAGCGGATTGCCAGTTCCTTTGACCCCAAAGGCTCCTTCCACCAGATCTGTGGCCTCCTCTACAATCTTCCTCTCTAGTGCTCCAGTTGATGACACATGCATCCCAGCTACCTGGTCCTATGTACATGCCGTCATCTCACACTATATATTGGACATATAATCCAGGTCTGTAGCCTCAGGTTTGCTCTGAAATATCCTTGCGTAAAGCCTCCCCCAAAAAAAAGTATGTATCTGGGATTCTATCCCATATGTTGAGGAAGAGATGGAAAAGACAGCATCCCATATGAAAGTTATGTACTCACCATAACGATGGATCTGTGGTGGTTTTTTTTCCATCCTTCCTCAGCTACCTCCCACCCAACCCCTCCTTATTTTTTGTAGGCATAGTTTTTTTTTTTTTTAATCATGTTCTCATTTCAAGATGTCTCTAGCTGACCTTGCCTTAACTCATGAAGGTCTCCTCTTTCATAGGCTGGCAGCATTTAGGTCAGCTGAGTTGTTTGGATGTCAACACCGTTATATTTTTAAATTTGCTTTTACTGATGGGCAGACTATCTGAGGTAGCTTGCTCTCTACATATGGATTGTGGTGAGGTGGAGGAGTTTGAGCACTGGATCCAAAGCTTAGCAGTGGAAAAGCCAGATCCAAGACTCCATATGTTGAAGAAGGATGGAAACAGACAACGCAGCTCTATCATTATGCGGAGTACATAACTTTTGTTTTTGTCAAGTGATTGCCTGAACAAAAAACATGATCAAAGAAAGAAAGTGACAGTTACTGTTGGTTTTCCTTGCATCCTTTCAGCACATCCTGACTGATCAAGGCTACATTGTAGTAACTGCAGTGGAAGCACCTGTATTAAGCAGGGGTAGCCCCCAGAAGCCATGAAGTTTCTAGATATTCTTGAGGTGCATTTTTAGAGGTTTTTAAACAACGTTTTTGTTCACTGATTATCTGGAAGAAAAAAAAGTTCAAAGAAAGAAATTTAGATTTACTCTTCAGTGTACCCTGTCAGCACGACCTGACTGACCAAAACTATAATGTATTAACTGCCGTGGAAGTAGCGTTATTAAAGCCAGAGCCTTGGGGCCATTAGGCCTACAAAAGGCATGAGGTTTTTGGATGCTTTGAGAAGCATTTTGGTGTTTTTTTTTTTTTTTTTAAATTTGTTGCGTGATTACCTGAACAAAAACCATGATCAAAGAAAGAAAAGTTGTAGTACTGTTGAGCGTTTTTTGCTGCATCCTTTTAGACTACACTGTATTAACTGCAATGGAAATAACTGTATTAAGCCATAAGGTTTCTAGAGCTTTGAAACACATTTTAGAATTTAACTGCCTTTTCATCCAAATATGGCCTGAATGAAAACCACGATTAAGGAAAGTTTAGTCTTACTCTTAAACTGTGCTTTTTCCTGCATCCTTTTGGCACACCCTAACTGACCAAAACTACCCTATAATAAATAAAATAATTTGGGGGTCTGGGGGCTGTGAGGTATCCAGAAGCCATTGGGTTATAGATGCTCTGAGGTGCATTTTAGAGCCTTATTTCCAACCTTTTGCTTCAGTGATGGCCTGAATAAAAATGATGCGTATGGAAAGAAAATTCAGTCTTACTTTTTTTATTTCAAGAAGGGAATAATTTGTATCCAAGTTTTAATACTCAGAACTAACCAAACACCAGTTTGTAATTAACTGCGAAGACAAACGTTTATGGAGGTACATATATTTAGGTGTAGTACCTGCCCAAAACTCACACCCCACCTCAAAACAGGTAGTCATTTCCTGTGTATCCACCTCTGGTGTTAAATTGGGATTAATATGAAGGCACAAATGCACAGTCCTGTTTCAAGCTGTTGCTGTCATATTTATATATAGTATGCCTTCTTTCCCCCTTACCCACTAAAGATAGCCACCTTCTGTGTACTCTTCAGACTGAGGCAAAAGTTAAAAAGTCAAGAACATATTTGCTGTCAGACATATGTAAACAGCAGGCATATCTACTCTCTGCAAAAGATAGACACCTGTATGTACATCAGGTGTTTGATTGTGAGGAAAATGAAAAAAAGATGATTATAATAATGTTTCTAACTTGTTACTTCTAAAGACAGTACATTGCTCTTATAAAAGGTGCAGTGACCCTCTGTGCACCCCTCTGAAGTTTGTTTGGAATATTACAGAAATAATGACCACACTGTCCCCAGCCCAAGACAAGATATAGTGACCTCTGAGGTTTGGGTGATATGGTAAAGAAATAAACGCAACGCTGCCACCCCCCCCCCCCCCACCCCCCAACACAAGTACAGTAACCTTCTGTGTACACCCTTGAGCGAGGCTGGTTTTTAGACTGGTGTGGTTCAGGGCAGAGGAGATTACTAAGCCCATGTCTAAATCTACGTTTACAGTCTTGGTGTGTGGAGGCCTCCAGCCACAAGAAGCTCTGAATACGAGTATTTTATGATGCATTTATCACTTAATTTTTGAGATAACTTGTCGAAAGATTTTACTCTTCTAACATATTCTGGAAGAATCACACCAAGTTCTTGTAAGCAAGTAAAACAGCTTTATTTTACATGCATGGAGACCTGCTACATGATAGTAATATGCCAGCAGTCTGGTTACTTGTACTTTGAGTTCTCCTTATATAGACCCTCCTGCACGTACATACACGTAGCACACAGAACATTCATTAGAAGTGATAGTTTGATTACTTGTTTTTACCAGCCAGTACCACAGTTATTCTTGCACCATTAACTTTCTTATCAGCAGTTTAAGATTAACTTCTGCATTCCTCAGTGATCAACATTTTCCAGAACATTTCAGTTTGCACGCAGTGAACATTTTTCTGCTTAACCCTTTAAATACAGAATACAAAATATGTTGACTTCAGTATTTTTCCACATTTCCCCCCTTACAACATTTTGTATACTGTTTATTTTACACAATCCCAGATACGTTGTATACCTTCTCATAATCAGAGAAATATGCTTTTGTAGCATTGGCAGAGATAACCTTTGATATTATCATTTTGATACATGGTATGCAACAGCAGCCAAGCAGCAAAAATATGATTGCATCAACACATACAGCAGTTAAAATGTTCATCAACACAGAACCCCAGTTTCCAAACAGGTTTTGGAAAAAGTCAGTCAAGGGGTTTGGACCAGGTTTAGTCAGTTCAAAAACTTGTTGAATTATTTTTCCTTCGCCGCTAGGGTGAAATCGAGCGCCATACGGTTCTGCAACACTACTGTTCTCATCGCCGTTAATTCGTCCATCACCAATTCTAGCGCTGAAAATGTCACATTACTCAGAGTCTCTAACAGTTTTGACAGTTTTCTCAGTTCTCAGATGGATTTTACTGTCCCATACACTGGCAAAATACCAGCCCAAGCAATTACATCATCGCCTAGGTCCATATGTGAGAGTCCTTTGCTGCTGACGTGTGCCAAGTCATGGTGATAAATCCATGACTCATCAATGTTACCTACGGGATTAATAGGTTTATTAAGAGAACGTGCATTTCAGATTTTACTCTGAGGTAATACATTTGCGTATCTGATACCTGGTATCAGATATCCCAAAAAACAACTTCCTGACCAGCCATATGGTAACCATTTATATGCTTTCCTACCACAAATAAAATAACAATCATTTGTTTTGATGGTAATATTGGTTGCAAATTCATAACTCCCATTTGGCTTTAGCCCTTAAATAACAGGCCATATACATACAGCATTTTTCAACAAAACTAGTATCATTTACATTGATGTCTTTTTTTATAGCTCCAAACTTGGTCTCACACTGCCCTTCTAGGGTACAATTATGAACTATTGTCAAATTACATTGGCTCAGCCCCACCTTAACTTTCCCAATCTTTTCAAAACACACTGTTCCGTTTTGGCCCCAGAAGAGGCAGCGCCACCTTGTCTCTCAGTGGTACTTCTGTGGTTTCAAACAACAAATTATTCCAAGTATCATTTGTTCCCAGAGGGGCTGTCCCTAACATTAAGCCACTATATACAGTAGGTATTGCAGTACATACCCAACAATTTGAGACATTCATTGAGGATGCATATGCATATTTAATCGCTTGATATGTATTAAAGTTTGGATGCCAGCTGGTGTGTTTGTCTCTTTTTGAATGGCTAGCTTCATTAAAAAACAGAAATGGCCAAAACAGAAATATTACAATCACAATAGTTATAAACAATAAAACATTGCAATAGAACCATTTTTCTTATTCTCATTATTGTCCTTCATGGTTACTGCTGCGACTTCCGTCTCTTGAACCTGAAAAATAATCATTCGTTAAACAGCTGTTAGTATTGGTCAGCATTTTCCTCATGTACTCAGCTATCTCCTCACCCCCCTCACGTTCCGCAGGCAACAAGTTTTGCCACTGCGGGACGTAATAAGGTCTCCCATACAACAACTCAAATGGGGTGACTCCTTTTGAGGTGGGAGTTGTGCGCATGGAAAGGAGGGCTAGAGGTAGACAGGTAATCCAAGACTGATGTGTCTCGGCCATGAGTTTTCTCAACTTGCCTTTTAGAATGCCGTTATGGCATTCCACCAACCCTGCTGACTGTGGGTGGTAGGCACAATGGTGTTTCAATTCAATTTGGAAAACTGTAGACAGTTTCTAAATGATCTGATTGACAAAATGCGTGCCATTGTCAGAGTAGATGCGTGTAGGAAGTCCAAAGTGTGGGACGATGTGATTGACCAAAATTTTAGCCACTGATTGAGCATCCGGATGTGTCACCGGAAAGGCCTCAACCCACTTAGTAAAGGCATCTACTATCACTAACACAAACTTCTTTAGTTGTGCCGGGGTCAATTCGATGAAGTCCATACATATTCTATGAAATGGATAGGGGGGTGTTGGAAATGATGCCGGAGCAACTCTGACCCCTCCCCCGTGGTATTTAGCACATACTATGCAGGATAGACAAAACGTTTTGCATATGCAATGAAACCCTTGGTCCAAAAGGTAAGGTGGATAATTCTAACCATAGCTGCAGGGCCCAGATGGGAAGGGCCATGCACGACTAGTGCTGCATACCTAAAAAGATTAGTAGGCAAAACATATTTATTATCTGGTCCCACATAGATTCCTTTGTTCTGTCTAACACCATACCTAGTCCAGAGTTGTTTTTCCTGTACTGTGCTAAGTTCCTGCATGACTTGTAAGGTTTGCAAATCAAACTTATCTGTTGGTTGTAATTCTGTAGGTGTGGTTTCAAGTGAAAAGGTACTGGACATAGCTGCCTCTTTGGCTGCTTTGTCTGCTAGGGCATTACCAAGTGATACCAGGTCCTTAGCACGGGTATGAGCAGTGCATTTACAGATGGCCAAACCCCGTGGCCGTTGGACGGCTTGTAGTAATTCAAGGATTAGTTCCTTGTGCATGATGTCTTTCCCCCGAGGTTGTAACCATCCCCCTATTTTTCCATTGCTGAGCAAACACATGTACCGTAGAGAAGGCATATTGACTATCCGTATAGATAGTGACATTCCTGTCCTCCGAAAGGAGACATGCCCTTGTCACAGCAATCAGTTCCACTGCTTGAGCGGATAAGTTCCCGGGGAGTGGTTTTGCCTCTATTATCTGAGTTGCAGTAGTAACTGCATACCCTACCTGCGTGGTGCCTGTTTCTGTTTTGCGTGCTGACCCATCTACAAACAGTGTCCAGTCCGCATGTAGTAAGGGTTGATCTTTAAGATCCGGTCTTGGTAGAACTTTAGAATGTATGAGATGTAAGCATACATGCGGGATACCGTCTTCAGCAACGGGTAGCAATGTCACTGGATTTAAGGTAGTGCATCTCTCAATTGTCATGTGTGGCTGCGATAACAGCGTAGTCATACGAGATAAATGTCTGCTAGGTGACAGAAATGTTAACTTGTCCTGCAGAAGGATGACTGCTACAGAGTGCGGGACTTTTAACGTAAGATCATGGAACAATACCAACGTGGCAGACGCTTGTACCGCCAAAGCGGCTGCAATTACTGCTTGCACACAGTGTGGTAATGCTCGTGCTACTGAGTCTAATTTGCTAGAGTAAAATGCCAATGGTCTTAACTTATCTCCATACATTTGCATTAAAACAGATGTCATAAATCCCTGCTTGCAATCTACAGTCTGTATAAAGGTCTTACTGTAATCTGGAAACCCCAATGTTGCTGACCCAGCTATCAGTTGCTTGATTCTAGTGAATGCCTGTACTGCCTTGTCTGTCCAGTGCAGCAAATCTTTTGCCGCCATCGGTATTGCAAAAATTAAGTCTGATAGCGGGTGCACTTCTTTGGCATAGTTGGGAATCCAACTACGACAGAAGTTCATAATTCCTAAAAAGGACATCATTTCTTTTTTTTGTAGTTGGCATGGGGGCTTGTAAAATAGCATTCTTTCTACTGTCATCTAATCGCCTACCCTTCCCAGAGATAGTATAACCCAGGTAACGTACTTCTAATTTACAAAATTGTAACTTAGACTTATTTACCTTATGTCCTTCGTGTGCCAGAAAGTGTAGTAGTCGAATAGTCTCGGACTTACAGAGTTCTTCCGTAGTCGCGCCAGGAGGATATCATCCACGTACAGCAGTAGGTGGCACCCTTGGGCTGGTTGGAACTGAGCCAAATTGGTGGACATCTCTTGTGAGAAGATGGTCGGACTTTCGCAGTATCCCTGCGGTAACCTGGTATAGGTATAACGCTTGCCCATAAACGTAAATGCAAACCAAAATCTACTATCTTCCTGCAAGGGAATAGAGAAAAGGCATTACTGATATCAATTACAGAAAAGTAGTTATCCGTTGGAAGGATATCGTTCAGCAGAATAGACGGATCCGGGACTATGGGGCCCGAGGTACCACCGCGCATTTATTGCCTGTAAGTCTTGTACCATCCTCCATGTCCCATCCGGTTTTTACTGGAAATAAGGGCGTATTACACGGTGAGTCTGTGCACAGAATTAATACTCCAGCTTTCAAAAGTGCTGTGATTACCGGTAAAATGCCCTCCTCTGCCTTTCTGCTCAAGGGATACTGCCATTTATGAGGTCTAAATTCTGACTTGGGTGTAATCTTTACCTGTCCTGCCGTTCTAATCAGTCCGATATCGTGCTGACCCTGCGACCATAATGAGTTTGGAATCATCTGCAATTGAGATTCTTCCATGGGGTAAGGAGACATAGTCATAATGTCCCAGGGGATTGTATCGGTTTGTCTTCCCTGAGGTGCACGGTCGGTCTGGCTTGTGTAACCCAGTTAAGTTTTTGAACCTGAATGCCCTTACCTGCCAACTGTTCTGGTGTCCATCCTACCCATTCAGTTATTTTCTTACCCACGAGGTGCCATGACATTCCTTCACCCTCCGTGACTGAAATATGTGTGGTTAATTCATTCTTATACAGCAGCTGCATATCCCTTGTAAGGCTACATGTGACTGCAGAATTACCTAGTGTGTCCCAAAAAAGGCTATGCAATACTAGTTTGGTGACTTTAAAACTAAGAAATTTCTTTTCATATTCTAAATCAGGTCCGGCACATCTTCTGTAATACATTGTGCAATGTAATGGATCTGACACCTTCGGATTTATTATGCCGTATTTGCTTAATGCCAAATTTGTAAGAGCCGTCACTACACTCTGGGGGCCTGTCTCTATCAAATCATTACTATACCAGTAATGTAGATCTCCCTGCCCCTCTAATAGCATTGCACTATTCAGTTCTATTCTCCTTGCCACCATCCCCGTGGAGGTTGGGACGGCTGCTATACCGAACACTTGCATTAAATCTCTTCCTAGTAAATGTACTTGGCAGATTTCTGAAATTATTACTCGAAACCGTATGGTTTGGTTCGTCTCTGGGTCGGTAAACCACAGAGGTTTGGACAATGGCTCTTTGTAAATACGACCATTTGCTGCTTTTACAAGCACATATTCATCCGAGGTAACATCGGATGATATGGCAGTACTTCTGACTAACGTTCGAGAAGCCCCTGAGTCACAAAGAAATTCTATGTCTCGGCCCTCAACTTGCAAAGTGATCACTGGTTGGGATTCCAATTGCATAGTTGATGCTAGTGCTGTTAGATTTACCATTTGATATTTCTCATTTTCTGCCATTTCCTGTCCCCACCCATCGTCTTCACTTGTACCTACTTCCCCATTCTCACTTTCTTCTTCTTCCTCATACCCTCCATCTACGTCTTTTGACCGTCATATAGTCATGCGGTACCACCGAAGCAACCATCGGTTTCTCCGGTCCTCTGCAATCTCTGGCGAAATGTCCTTTCTTACCGCACTTAAAACACTCCCCTCTTTGCCTACCCTCGAAATCCTCAGAATGACTTATGCCTCCCGCCTCGCCCTCTTCCCCTGCCACGCCCTCTTCGCGATTTATGGAACCTTGAACTAACATTAAAGTTCCATCTTCACTAACTGTAAAAGTCTGGGCTTTTTATCTTTTTTTTCCTTCAGGTATTTCTCAGCATGGCTAGCATAATCCATAAGGGGCTGTAGACGCGCTGTCCTGTGTGTGATCATATGCTTTTGTATAAAGTTACCAATGGCTGTCTTGCAGCCCTTTAGGAATGCATTTTTCAGTTGCTGTTCATAGGGCGAGTCATTTGCCTGATTTTCTGCCTTAATCAACCCACTATGAGCATCAAAACATTGTGTGAGACGATGTAGATAATTGTCTACGGTTTCGTCATCTGATTGAACGCATTGATTAATGCAAGTCCAATCTGCCTTGGGCTTCCAATGTTCTTCTATTTTATCTAAGAGAGTCTGCATTCTGGTTCTACACACTTGGAAGTTTTACTATCTTCCTTTTTAACAAAGTACACATCTCTTTCACTTGAATTACCACACCCTTTTTTCAAATTTTGTTCCCTATGTCTCTTATTTGCTTCCTCCAGCCATTTCTGTGCCTGGGGAAACCCCACCTTCTTTTGATTCCTTGTCTTATTTCCTGCCTGTTTGCACAGTAATCTTACTAGATTTTGACATTCTGACTTATGTAAACATCCACTAAACCCATGATCTTTTTTTCCATTTATCTAAATATTTTACGTTCTTTGGGTGTAAATCAAACATAAACTTTTCATCTTCAGTTTGTCGTCACCTTTGACGCAACTGGTTCCTGTTCCCATTTCTCTTAAGAGAAACTATTCCTGTTCCTGAGATCTCTTGTATATGGAATCTATTCACATATACTCCTTATATTTGAGAAAATTAAATTTCTCCCTTGACTAGTCCCTTAAAATTTAGACAAAAATTCCAATCAGAAACAACAAAAAAATAGCGTTTTTTGCTTACCTTTGTGATTCCTCCGCCCTGTTTCGCTGCCACCTCACGGATTGAATCTGGAAAGAGTGACTGGCCTCTAATTTCAACCTGTTTCAGTTGGAGGTCTTTCATTCGAGGAGAGCCTGATCTCTCTCCACCTGCGCAGGTTTTCAGCCTCTCTTTGTTCGATTCGTGCGTGCAGGGGCCCTAACGTTGAGCCAGTTATGTCGAAAGATTTTACTCTTCTAACATATTCTGGAAGAATCACACCAAGTTCTTGTAAGCAAGTAAAACAGCTTTATTTTACATGCATGGAGACCTGCTACATGATAGTAATATGCCAGCAGTCTGGTTACTTGTACTTTGAGTTCTCCTTATATAGACCCTCCTGCACGTACATACACGTAGCACACAGAACATTCATTAGAAGTGATAGTTTGATTACTTGTTTTTACCAGCCAGTACCACAGTTATTCTTGCACCATTAACTTTCTTATCAGCAGTTTAAGATTAACTTCTGCATTCCTCAGTGATCAACATTTTCCAGAACATTTCAGTTTGCACGCAGTGAACATTTTTCTGCTTAACCCTTTAAATACAGAATACAAAATATGTTGACTTCAGTATTTTTCCACATAACTGTAAACTGAGCAAGTGACAACAGAGTCAGTTACGTTCATCCAGACAATCCCCACCCAGCAATTGTAGCTATTTCTATGTACAATTCAAAGTTCTGATTATGAAAGGAGGGGGGGTGTAATGTATTTCACCATTACTCTAAACATAACAGTTGCCACAAATTAAAATATTGCACATTGCATCACATAGTTACATTTGTCCTGTAAATCCAAAATAATAAGCAAATACCATGCAGCTAGCCATCATCTTTCTCAGAAGACATCTACATCAATTGTAGATGTTCTTATCTGTGCCTTTCAGGTGTCAGTTAAGCAAGCCCATCTTACTTCTCGCAAAAGCATACTAGTCCTTCAAAGCCAGATAGTGAGTGTTTAAACTAAGCAAAGGCAAGAAGGTTGGCTACCTTCACCCAGCCAACCCCAGCCCCTACTCAGCAGTTACAGCCATAACATCTGATGGCTACATACTATTAATTCACCTCCATAGTTGCCACACTTAAGTATTCCAATTCAAATTGCTCCACACAAATCACAAAGCTGGAAGAATATTGCCAAAAATATCTGATCACTACCAATTTATTGTAAAACCAGTAATAACACCCTCAATTTATTTTGAACACTTTCTTACCACCTCTTCCCTGGTGCTTTTTAAGTAGGTATTAGGGAGGCGGTCCTTTCTGCATGTGTTTTAGCCTGCACAAGAGCTAGTCTGACAAGTCTTCAGTGCTCTAGAGAGTCTGTAAACCCTCCTCCACAGACCTTCTGCTGGTCATTTTTTACTCTCTGCTTCCTAGCATACACTGAAATATTTACTCTTTATTGTTCTTACTCTTTATCTATTTCTTTGTCATATATTCCTTCACTTTTTCTAGACTTGCTATTGCCTGCTCCTGTTTGTTTACAGAAAAAGTATTTTTATTTTTCTGTAGAAGTGTTTCTGCAAGGAAATAGATTTATAATTTATGCAGTGGTGAAGTTTGCAGATGGAACAGCTTTCTGAGGGCTATATTTTTATGTAAATCTATAAACATTTTGGAAACCCAAAACAGAGTTTTCTCCTTCATTGTCTCAGACCACAGCAGCCCCATTGGTTCTCTGTCCTCTTCACTAGGGTCCATTGATTGATTTTATTGGTCCACTCTTCCCCTTCCTTAAGTTTATTTCTCCTTTGCTCTTGACAAATATTAAACTACATTCAGTTCTGAGCCACCATTTTATTTTCCTGAGCTGAAGTTTTGCATTTTGATATTATTTTTTTTCTCATTGTTTTGGTGCCCAGGGTGGAGGGGGCAGCCTAGCCTCTGGACATAGTAATTTATAGTCCATAGATGCCTCCTTACCATTAGACAGGTAAACAGACAAGTGCACTTTTTAATGTTGTATACCACTATTAGTCTGGATAACTTGATACTGGACTAACAGTGGGGTAATTCATTTAAATTTATAAACTAAAGGTACAAGGAAAAGTAGTGAACATATTTGGTATCAGCCAAATTGAAGCACCTACCATTGTTCATAGGCCACTTCACTGATTAGTTTTTGTGACCTTCCCTTCCCTTTCTGCTTCTGCGTATAACTCCCAAAATGTACCCTCACTCCACTAGGGCTCACTGTGCTCCTGTAACCTACCTCCAGTTCCCGACCACCCCCAAATAACTTAAACATATACATCCAAAGCTACTGCCATCTAGCCAACTAACCAGTTAAGTCAAGCATCTAATTAGCAAATACCTAAACTCCCTCCTCAGCTATCGGTGTACCACACCTTCACTCTCATTCAACCATGGCCTTTCTACACCTACCAATTCTGATAAAACTCTTGTTCCTTGCCCATCTGACCACCCATCCCAGTCACATCCATACAAACCATATTCTTCCACTAAAGACAATCACTGTTTCAACAACTTAATCTGTCATCATAAGGGTGGCTGTAACGCCACCCTTCATAACTCCATCATTCTAGCCTACCTTTTTCATTCTTTACTTCAGACTTAAAAATTAAACTCTACAAACTTTAAAACAAATGTACACTTCCGAAAAGCTTTAATAACCCATACTCTCTCAACATCCATCCTAATATCTGATCAAACTAACCTTAGATGGTGACATACACCCCAGTCCAGGAACACCCACTGCAACTCCACCTCTAACCCAAAACCAAATGCACCTCCTTCAGCTCCAAAAACATCCACACTGCAAATTTTTGACCTGAACATGTGAAGCATTTGTAATAAAATGACCAAACTGCTTGCATGGATAGCACCGCACTCTCTCCTGACATGCGAACAATTACAGAAGCTTGTATAAAACTCCATATTAAAAATGAAATACTACTACCCAGTTACAACATCCTGAGGGGTAGATGGGCAGAAATAAAAGCAGAAGGTGTAGCCACTGTGCATAAAAATACTGTGCTACTTACCTCCCCCATCCCAACTGTTAATAATGCCAAAATTTATTAGTGCTCTACTGAAGCTAAACCCCCTCCTGGAAATAGCATTGGTACTGCCGAAGAATTTCTATCATGGGTCACATCAGATAATCCTACAATAACAGATAATGTTAGGAGTGGGTGGCTGTCAGTTTGTGATTATCCTCAGAATGCCTTCAGTCTCTATGGCCTCACCCAACTGATTACCTCTCCCTCTTGCCATGTAAACAACAAAAACAAAGGTTCCGTTTTTGATTGGATATTCACCTCCTGCCCTAACAACATATTCTCTTGTAGTGTTCTCTAATGTTTAGTAACCACTGTCCCACCTTTGTCACCAGAGCTCAAAACACCCCCCCAAACCATGGCACTTTAATGAAGTATGCAACCTTTCCCATTTCCAAAAAATATTTTTTCAGAACCTAAAACTTTGTAACCCACAAATTCTAAACTATTGACCCTTGGATAATGAAAATGCTGTTACAGAATTCTCCAGAACCTTCCTCAACATTATAAACAAAAGATGTCAAAACCATACCAGTGCCTTGGCTGACAAGAACTGCAAAACAGCTAATGAATCTGAGTCATGGCCTGGAATTCCTGGATCAAAAATAAAAGACAAAACAACTTGCATATATTGTGGCAGCTCAGAAATCATACTAAGTACCAAATCAGAATAGATTTAAAAAAAAAAAAAAAACTACACTCGCCTGCAGTTCAAAACCCAAAGGCATTCTTGTCAGCTTTTAACAGAATCCTCAGACTAGGCCATGCTGACCAACCCAAACCCACAGTGCCCAACACTGAAAACGCTGCCATTCTCTGTAGTATATCCTTAATAAACTCAGTCATATCCCTAACCAAACACCACACCACTCCCACCAGCCCCTCCATCCCCAGCAACACTTGTAACTCTGCCCCCTTCTCATTGTAACCAGTTCCCATCTCAACCATTAAAAAAAAAAAAAAAAAAACTTCTGTTAAAATTAAAACCCAACACCCTGGCAGTAAACAATCTCCATGATAAATATCTAAAAAATGGCTGATGAGGCTATAGGCTATCCTGGTTCCATACTCTTAAACCACTCTGTCTCAGGTGCGTACGTCTTTACAGTATGGGAAAAAGCCATATCCTGCCACTGCGTAACCAAAGAAATAACAGTGATGTTGGTAACTACCACCTTATTGATGTCATGTCCTGTTTCTCTAAAATTCTTGAAAACTGCATTCAGTCCTAGCTCTTACAACACCTCGCCAAGAATAACTTCATCTCCACCTCCCAGCACAGCTTCTGCCCCCATCATAGCACTACTGTAGTACTGCTACATTTCACTAACACTGTAAATACCCATAAGAATAAAGGAAGGCTAGTATCTGCCCTTTTTCTAGACCTGTCCAAAGCCTTTAACACTGTCTGTTACCTCATCCTCTTACAAAAACTCCCAACTCTAGAATTTGATGAAACCTGTACTGCATGGTTTAACAACAGTCTTGCTAACAGATCATAAGCCGTTGTGGCACAAAGATTTCTCCCCGTCTCCCCAGGCACCCCAAGGGTCTATTCTTGGTCCCATTCCTTTCAACATCTTCATTAATAACCTCTCAGATGCCTCCAAATCAGCCACAATAATGCTGTATACAGACAACTCTACTCATATATGTAGCGCTCAAAACTTAACAGACTAGAACAGATCACTCAAGAATCTTTCTCCTCTATTGAAGCCTGGCTGACTGACTCACAGTTTCTTCTTAACCCCACAAAAAAAGAAAACATATTCTCTTCACTTCTTTACAACCAGGCAGTGTTCCACTTGACTTGACATTCAGGTCATGCTACTGTAGCTTAACCATTGTGAGGTCAAGGACGTAGAGACCATGCAATATTCAAATATAGGTGCAAAGTTGCTTAAAGGAATTTTTTATATTTTGAGTGGAGGAAGTAATGCCGCCCATTATTAAGGGACAGCAGCGGTCAAAATCAGTGGCATTTTGCAGAATTCTGGAGAGGGAGCAATGACATTGTGTCTGTGAGAAGAGTGCATTTGTAATACTTTGTTTACAGTAATGCTGTAGGCAGTGATCAACCAGATAGTTTTGGCAATTTTTCTGACTTTGTGATTTTTGTGGGCAGTTTGGATGTACGTCATTGCAGTTTGCCAGTAAAGAGCTACCATGTTTTCTAATCCAAGTGTTCATTTGTTTCAAAATGACTAGCTTAAAGATGAAAGTGGATGAAAACATCAGTTCTTTGGAAGATCATATTTTAGTGTCTCTCTCCATTTCCGCAACCTGCTGCAGAAATGGCTAAAAGTAAGATTGCACAACTTTGATATATTCATCGTAATAGTAGACCAGGACATCAGACCTCTCAACCAATCGGGGACAAATTTCAACAGAATCAGGGACAATTCAGGAAAAAATCATGGACACTTTTAAAATATTAGTGCTATTAACTTGAAAGATTGACAGAATCAGAGCATATGAATTAATGCACATTTTCTGAAGTAAAAGAGGTCTATAACTATTGATTATTGTCATTATTCATTAAGTGTAATTCACCACCTTTCCTCCAAAAGTCACTAGTTTTAGGAGGGATTAAGAGGGACAGAGCTAAAATTTGAGTCAAAATCAGGGACTTCCCTGAAAATCAGGGACAGTTGAGAGGTATAGACCTTCAAGACTTTAGTATTGCCACCTGCATTCCTACTATTCTTTCTTTTTTATGGATATTTGTCTGAATATACCACCTGCATTCCCACTATTCTTCCATTTTATGAATTTTTGTCTGAGTGTTTTTTTCTGTACTCGTAATGGGAGGTCTTGCTCAGTAATTTTCACTAGCCTCTTGTGCTGAATTTATTGTGTGTGAGTGCCAAATGCAACAAAACATTTTCTGCAAAAATGTTTCAAAATGCCACTCATCTGTATGCCCATGTCAAGTAAGTTGCTGCCAAAGCAAACTTTTGAAGAGTCACTTATTTGGATTGTGCTATGTATAACTGTGTTTTATCAAATCATTGAAAGTGCCCAAGGTAGTCCAGGTGAACGCCAGTCTTTTGCAGAAGATGGGCTCTTAAATGTGAATAGGATGTTAGACATCACATTTTTTTAAATTTAAATATATTTAAGAGCATAAATATAGTGCAACAAAGAGCACCCCTGTTACACTAAGCTGTTTAATATTCATAAAATTCTCATGCAATGGGATAAGATATTGCACGCAAGTATGCTCCATGGTGCAAGCACTGTACCTCATGCATGGACTACAAATCCAGTCCTGATGGATCTGCTACATGTTCACAAAAGAAACAGCACTAGAATTGCCCAATCTAAGGATCTAAACCTTGACTGTGACATTAACCAAACATGTTGGAATGCCAGGTATGTGTCTCAGATATTACCCTTTCTCTGGAACAGACTCCCCATTCATGTGAAACAGAGCTCTTCCCAAAACCTGTTCAAACAGTTTGGAGCAATGGATGTGGAATCGCAAGTTCACTCCTGGTCAGTCACCTTTGGCCATTATGGACAGTTTGTAGATGCCCTACGTCACAGGCATATACCAAAGCTGTTGTAGCCCATGGACATTGGTAATTGGGAAAACTGTGGCATGAATGGCTAGACTGTAAAAAGCTGTAGGGACGTTAGCCTAGTAACCTATGATAACGCCACAAGGTTGCTCATATGCTGTTGCAGATATTTGCCATGATTCTCTCTGTCCTGAGCAAAAGAGTGCACAGTGCACAATGGCTTACTTTGCACTTCCTATGCACTTCTGTCACCATTCACAACAATAGGAAGTGTATTGTACTGAACCATGCACTCCCTACTGTGATCCATGCCTATGAATCACATCCGTTCGTATCAGCACACCAAACGGTGTGCAAACTGTACACTGCAGTCGTGTATCCCAGGTTCCAGAAGAAAGAAGGTAATACCTCTCATAGTAATAAGCTCAGCTACCTAATATTGGGAACACATTACTAAAGAGGGAATGGTAATAGAATGGGAAGACGCCAAGAAGTCATTTGGACTGCAGGCTACAGATGGTCTTTACTGTCAAGACTTGATATTAAGAGTATAGGCAAAGTGAAAGAAATAGGTGGATCCTAAGCAAAATACCAGGACTGGTAGAGTTTTAGTAGACTCTAGAACAGAAGCTACTGCTAAAAAAGGGATAATTAGTAGGGCATATAAAATATTGCATAGTAACTATAAGAATCAATTGGAAGTATTTAGAAAGGATTGGTAAGAGAGATTGTTTTTGTGACTTGCTTATCCAATGGGGAAGGCATGTATGGCTCCCAAGTATGCAATAAAGTCTAGAAGATTTAGTGCTTTCCTTGGAAGTGTTTGCATAGGTATTTGTATTACCCAAGCAAACACCAAAGAATTTTTCCTTGAGTAGATTACAAATTTTAGAGATGTGATGGGGAAGAAAAAGCTAATTGGGAACACATTTTTTGGGGAGTGTAATGAGTTGTTAGACTTTAAAAATCCCCTGCAGACATCTCTAACAGAAATACTGGGTGAGCAAATTGGTGTAGCTAAGGAAATTATTTTTGAGCTGTGATACAGAATCAGAATTGCCTGGACATAGCAAGGTCTTGCAGAGTTTAATTCTGGTGGCTGCCAAAAAAGTAGTTACTAGAAAATGTAAATCGGCCTAAACCAACTGCAGTGGGAGTAGTGAAGATAGTAACAAAGATAAAACAAATGGAAGTGGAGGAGCAAATTACATAAAAAAGGTAAATGTAGGAACAATATATGTGCAATAATGTTTTGTAGGCGGAATGAGGTTTAAGGGAAAAAGGAATTGAATGAGCTTTGCAATGTTTGACTACGACTGGATAAATGACAAGTGATGTACAATGTTTGCAACTGAAAACATCTGACAAAATGGTGTTCATTTACAAAAACGTACGATTGCCTATATCATAAGTGATTTAATAAAGATGTTTTATGTTTAAAAATATGGTTTCCTCGCAATTGAAGTAGAAGCAAGGACACGAGTGAAGACCTTTTGTTGGTTTGAATCAATTTAGAACAAAAAAAACTGAATCACTTATAAATGACAATATTCTACTGCTGTAGACTAACAAGTTGCAGGCCTCAGAACAGCATACATTTTGAATAGAGAATGCATGTTAGACAAAGCTCTCAGAGCTCTACATAATGGAGCAAGAATAGGATTGGGAATAACATAGCAATTGTTTAGCAGTGCATTTGTTTACTTAAGTTTTGGGTTTACCATGTCAAGTCATGCAGCCTTAGAATGTGTCCTGTGGTAGTAGCATGGAAAAAACATTAATCTTAACAATAAGAAACTGGAGAAATAATAATAATCATCATCATGGAGTCCAGAGTGATAAAGGATTATCAGAGTGGACACTACAGGGGTCATTAGGTTCAGTGTTTTTAATTATCTTCATAAATTACCATGCAGAAGGTTTGGAAGGAGGAGTATTTTACAGATAACCCATGTATATGCAGTGGCAGGAAGACAGTATGGAAACGGAGAAGAACTGTTGTAGCAACAAATGATTTGGACATAATAGCAGAAACAGTGGAGGCTTGGAGTTGTTAGCAGGCTCCATCCTGTACTTCTGTGTTTGATTCCTTTAATTACTGCGTCTGTGCTCTGGGGGTGAACAAGTTAATTAGCCATACCAGTGTTCCCAGGTCACTAACTGAAATTATTTTGTGCTAGGTGGATTTTTACCTAGTTTAAAGAAAAAGTGGAAGATTTTTTGGGATAGTTGAACCAAATAAGTGGCAAGGCAGAAAGATTTCTTGTGAAGTCCTCCAGAGCAAACTTCGAATCCAGATTAGCTTCCTCAACTAGGACAACCATAAGGCATTCTTTAGTTGCATTCATAACCTAAAAGGAAAGGCCCAGATATGTGACGAACTAGTAGTTAATGATACCACATATACTGAGCCTGTGGACATAGCTAACCTCTTGGCCAACAGGTCCTGCCCTGTTCCTGCCACATGTGTACCCCATGACATCCGTAACACCTGTTCCCTACCTTGTATCTCTAAAGAGCAGGTCATAATCACCCTCTCTAAGGCCAAAAACACAGCATATATGGACCTGATCCCAGGCTGCATCCTACTTGGGCTCCAACAATAATTAGCAACATTATTGGGTACTCATTTCAGTCATAGTCTAAGCACTGCCTTCATCCCATCTGAATGGAAAATGGCCACCATTATTCACTTGTACAAAGGTAGCGCTTCCACTGACCCTGGGAACTATAGACCTATTAGCCTGACTAGCCTTATCTGCAAGGCCATGGAGTGAATCCTCATGGACCTTATCAACAAAGATGTAGGTAATCTCCAAACACTTGACCCTATTCAGTTTGAATTTGTCAGAGTGATCATGCATGTTAAACCTTGTGGACTTTGAGACAGCCACCAAGGCGCTGGATGTGGGAAAATCTGTACATACAGCCTACTTAGACTTGGGCAAGGCTTTTGACACTATTCCCCACTCGGGTATCATTGACAAACTCACCCAGATGGATATCAACCCTTATATTGTTAGATGGGTCACTAACTGGCTCACTGATAGTACACGTATAGTCAAAATAGGGGAACCCACCTCCAGCAGCAGATCTGTAACCAGTGGTGTTCCACAGGGATCAGTCCTGGGACTTCTACTGTTTGGAATCTATTTCTCTGAAGTGCAAGCAAAAACTAAAGGGCAGTATCTGACCAAGTTTGCTGATGACTGCAAACTGGGAGCAGTCATAGAATCTCCAAATTATGTCGGCATCCTACAAGAGGGCCTTACACAAACAAATGGTTGGTGCTAAAGTCATGGCATTAAAAAAAAATGTGCTATCATCCCTTTCAGTAAGAGCGATGTTCCTGCTAACTACCACAAAAATAGCAACACCCTAAGTACCCACTCATTGGTGAGAGACCTGGACACAGGTTGACAGTAACCTTACCTTTGATCACCATGTCTCCACAGTGGTAAGAAGGGCATTCTATTTTGCTCATCTCGTATGTAAGAGCATTGCCTCCAGAAAAAAAAAAGTTATAACCTCCCTGTACTCTTGCTTCATCAGGCCGGTAATGGAGTACAAAGCCCCTTTTGGTATGTACCTTTCCAAGCATCTGCAGCAATTGGCAAGACCACAGAGGTTCCTCACAAGGAAAATTCAAGGTCTTCAGCAACTGTCCTGTGGATCATCTAAAAATCACTGTCCCTTTATTCTGTTTCATACAGACTACTTCGAGGTGATCTCTGCCTTGCATATAAGGCAATCTCTGACCCTGCTTTATTGGAAGTGCTGCATATCCGCAAGTCAAATGATACACGAGTTACTCGCTCTAAAGACATCAACCTGATATGCGACATTAATAGAACCTGCTGGGGGGACAGATTTGTCTCCCAGAGGTTACCACATCTTTGGAACAGACTCCCACTTCATGTCAGAGCACCTCATTGACCCTCTTCAAACGCAGTGTGGATGTTTGGATGGGTAACTGTAAATTGATGTATTGATGAAGGATTGTATCCGCAAGCTCTGCTGTTTGTAGTAAAGTGTTTTGTCCTACTGAGTTTTTTGTCTAGTGAACTTTGGCATCCGTTTTTGGCTAACTGTAAATTCACCCTGGGGGTTCCACCTGTGTTCCTCTTGGACAAGGGGAATAGGTGTTGATCATATTAATAAGGGTAGAACTCTGCTAGACTTGTAGGAGCCCTAGGGCCATTAGCCTAGTAACTTCATACGATCCTATGAACCTTCACCATTACTAGCTCCTTCTCTGGTACCTGTCTCTGCACCCATTGGTTTCAAAGCCAGCATGCCTACTGGATCCTGTAATATATGCTCCAGTCTCTCTTCCTTTGATCGATTTTTTTTGCACCCGACGCACACTACTCCAACATGTGTCGGGCGTTTTTCACTGTCCGAGTTTTTGAACTTCAAGCTGTCATTTCTGGTGTCCATCTCAAATCTCTGTAACTCTTTACTGCCAAGGAGCCTACCTTCTGACCAAGTCACCACTGCTTTGGCAGGGGGCAGCTTGGCTCTGGAGTTATACTCCCATGTGTTGACAGATTCCAGATTAGCCTTGGAGAGGTTAATAGGGTCTCCACTGAGACCTGTTATAGGGTGTCCTTTGGCACTGGCTCCACGTTCAGATGCCCTTCCACCTGCTTATAAATCCCCATTTCATACCTCCCAGGGTCAGTGCAGATCAGATCCCCTCAAAGAAAAGGCCAGGGTGCTAACAGACTCTTAACGGGACTCAGATCAGTCACAGTCCAAGATCCTTCCTTTTCCTTTTAGGTACTCCCTCCTGTGGGCAGTCTTATGGACTTGTTTGGTAGGAGGGCATGGCAGGTGCCTGACACTACAGAAGGCAGACCCCAAAAGCTTGACAAAATATTGCACCCTTTTAAAGTTGAGCAGTTTTGATCAAAGGGTTCTTAGTGGACTCCATGGTCATTGGAGCAGCCACCAAGAAGGGTGTCCAACTGGAGAGATGAAAAGTCAGCAAGCAAAGGAGAGTAGTAGTGTTGAAATTGAATTCATCCTCAAGTCTTGGTGAGTACCTTCATGAGGTAGACCCTGTTTTTCAGAAAATTCAGATGGTATATCGACTGTATTTGTGTAGCATATATCATGGGCAGAAGCAAGTCAAAAGCTAAAAAAGATAGTATGGGTGCACGAGACCCAGGATAAGAAAATGCCCAATCCCGGTAGGTGCACTGGTGCCAGAAGTGGAAAAAATTGACGGTGTAGAATCCTCAAAATATGGAAACATTCCTACAATGAGGCCAGGCTCAAGGGGAGGATGCACCCCCTGTTGTAGAAGGAAGTAGCAGTCCACAGAAATTGATAGACCAAAGTAGTGCCATAAAGATGAGTGGACTCTGTAGGATAAGAAAGAAATTGTGTATTGTTACTATTATGTAAAATGCCCAGAATTTCCAGACACAAGATGTACAAAAAGATTAAGAGGTAAGTTGGAGGAAAGAAAAATACTTCCACAAGAAAAACTGTCAGAAGCTTCAAATAAAAATGTGGGGTCATTAATGCAACAGATTTTTGAAAAAAACAGTATATAGATCAAGAAACTTTGATCTGTTTGGAAAAAGAACCATCTGAAGATGAAGAAGGCTTAGTTACAGGAAAGGTGGTAAACAAGCGCAAGTGCGGCTTTTAAACCAGAATGGTGAAAGTGATGGAAAAAAACTACCCAAACGGCTAATAGCTACAATTTCTGGGCCAGGAACCACTCCTCTTGTGTCAGATAGGCTACCTAATGCGTACCACTCCCACTGATAAGCGAGAAGGCTTCCCTACAACACAGAAAGGCTTGGGGGGCTCAGAAGCTTACAAAGAGTCCTGGATACAGCAAATCTGTACCTGGACTAGACTAGTAACAGGAAAGGCAGGAAACAAGCGCAAACACAGGCTTTTAAATCAGAAGGGTGAAAGAGATGGAAAAGCTTCCCAAACAGCCATTAAATTATAATTTCTGGGCCAGAAACCACTCCTCCTCCTGTGGTAGCTAGGTTACCTAGTGCTTACCACTCCCACTGATAAGCTAGAAGGCTTCTTTCCAACACAGACGGGCTTGGGGCACTTACCAACAGTCCTGGATACAGCAAATCTGTACCTGGACTATACTAGTTATAGGAAAGACGGGGACCAAACGCAAAACGGACTTTTAACCAGAAAGTAGCAAGAGATGAAAAAACTGCCCAAATGGCCAATGAACTACAATTTCAGGGCCAAAACCCACTCTTCCCATGTTAGATAGGCTACCTAGTGCTTACCACTCCCACTAATAAGCTAGAAGGCTTCCCTTCAACACATAAAGGCTTGGGGGGCTCAGAAGCTTACCAGCAGTCCTGGATACAGCAAGTCTGTATTTGGACTTGACTAGTTACAGGGAAGGCAGGAAACAAGCTTAGAAGTTTTTTTTTTTTTTTTTTTTTTATACAGAAAAGCAGCTAAAACAGCAGTAAATGCAATACAAATTGCAGTGCAGGCTAGCACACCCGAGTGTGTAGCAACACTACGGCAAATACAGTTCAAATAAATGCAATTAAATTAACAAATGATTAAAAAAACAAGTGCAGAAGGCTACTAACAAGCAGTAATAAGTGAGCGACTGAACAGATAGCATGCAGAAGAGCAACTAAGACAGTTACAGTAAGAGCAGCTGAATAAAATATATATATATATATATATATATATATATATATATATATATATATATATATATATATTTATTTATTTATTTTGGGGGGGGGGGAGGATTTAAGAGGCTACAGGGGTTGTCCTTCCCAAATGCTCTTTGTACACAGTAGGAGTGCCTGAAATCAGAATATGATCTCACTGCACTCAGTTGAGTGAGCAAATGAGATGGGCCCAGAAGGATTATCCAAATACAAATCTACAAGAGGGGTGGGCAGTTTGAAAGCCACCAACATTAACACCAAAACAAGAACAGGAAGGGTGGGTGGGGAACTAACTGTAGAGAGACAGCCACAACTTCAGTTGAGTTAATATTCAGTGAAGAACCCAAATAAATAAAAACAGTACTATATGAAAAAGAGCAGATAAAAGTGTACTTAAATTCACTTATACGTCCAGTTGATTTCAGGTAGATGTTAGCCGGCCAAAGCTCAGATATTAAGCCTAGTCCAGATACAGAGTTGCTGTATCCAGGACTGTTGGTAAGCTTCTGAGCCCTATAAGCCTTTCTATGCTGGAGGAAAGCCTTCTAGCTTATCAGTGGGAGTGGTAAGCACTAGGCAGCCTGTCTACCACGAGAGTAGAGGTTCTTGGCCCAGAAATTATAGCTTATTGACCATTTGAACAGTTTGTCCATCTCTTTCAACTTTCTGGTTTAAAAGACCACATCTGCGCTTGTTTCCCATCTTTCCTGTAACTAACCTACTGGGTAGCACTAGAAAGACTTAAGCTGATACAAGCCTTCTAGCTTAGAAGAGAGACTTTGGAGTGATTAAGTATCAGTTTTCTGTACTTTCTTGCTGTACTTAACTGTTGTCCGCCTAAACGCATATTTTCCAGCGTTTATTGTGATTTAAAAGCTTTTTTTTTCACATATTGTACTTATTTGACTGCCTGCACTTTTAAAAAGTTGTTTTTGTTTAAATAATTTAACTGTTGTAGGCTACACAATAAAGTGCAATAGCCTTTTCTGATCGTCTGTAGTAGTTTAAAGCTGTTTTAAGTATAATTTTTACTATTTTTGCCTTATCTTTTCAAAAAAAAAAAAAATTCCTTGTTTTCCGCCTTTCTAAGTTAGTATAGTCCAGTTTTCAGGCTAGTGCTAAATTCAGGGCTGTGATACTAGTTTCTGAGTTGCTCATAACTTACTTGAATAGAAGGAAGTTTCTCTGTTCACCTGTGAGAGAGGAGAGCTTTGAGCAACCTATCTGTCCCTGGAGGAGTGGTTCCAGCCCAGAAGTTAGTTTATTGGCTAATTTGGGCTAATTTTTATCTTTTTCATTTCCCTACTATAAAAACCGCATTTGCACAGTTTTGCATGTTGGGCAGTGCCGGTTAGCTACGGTTAAATCATTCCCGGCTCCACTAAGTTTCCTTTTCAGTTTTTCCCTTGAAACTAGTCCAACTCTCAACCTAACCACTCAAAAAGCATCCTACAGCCCAGCACTTACTTAGACCTAATAGCAAGCACAAATATACCCTGACACTGATCGCCCAGCAGGGCAAGGCTCTTTATTCACCCCTCACCAACCAAGCGATTAAACAGCTCACCCTACTATTCAGGCATGACCAAAGGGCAATTTCAGGTGTACTCTCCAGTCCAGCTGTTGAACCTGGCTATCCTGAGGCAATGTTACAACTGCCTCATGTACACAGGCAACCCTCTCCTCCTACCTCAAAACACTAACATATGCGAGAGATGCAATTATACAGCTAAAAAAAAATACACACATACTCAGAGGCTCTAAATAAAAACCTTCAGAAGCATCAGAGACCTCCAAAGCTGACACCCAAACAACCTGCACCTCCCATCACAAACCAGACAACACATAAAACACAAAATCAGTGTGCCGCACAATCGCAGCCCTTAAGGCGAAATAACATACCTAGCACACTAGTAATAGGTGACTCTATAGTCAGGCACACTGACGTCCCACTCACTAGGCTGGACAAGCAGAAGGTTACTGTTAGCTGCCTGTTGGGAGCCAGAATCCACCACATAACACAAGCACTCGGGTCACTCCAGAACAAGTACAAATATGACTCTGTCATTGTTCATGTTGGTGTAAATAACCTGAGATGTACCTCCCTGGATTACATGAAAAAAGACATGGAAGAGCTGTCTGATCATGTAGCCCAGGCTGGTATGACCCTGACCCTGAGTTGCATCCTGCCCTGATGATACCTCAGTATAAAGAAAAAAATTATCAGTTTCAACAATTGGCTAAGCTTCTGGTGTCATTCAAAGGGGAATCCGTGTCTGTCAGCCTGGGGCGACATGCTCGAAAAGCAGCGTTGCTTCGCAAGAGACTGCTTGCACCTGTCACCACTAGGCTTTCGAATACTGGCCAAGGCTGTTGCCCCCATGGTGCCTTTTTTAGGCAAGGCTCAAAAGTCAAACCCACCTCCGTAAACAGCACAATTAACAAAAAACTGAGGGTTATGCTACACAACGCCAGGAGTTTAAATCTCAAAATGCCCACGCTCGAAGCACTCCTCAGTATCGAGAATGTCGACATCTGTGCACTAACTGAAAACCTGGTTCAAAGCTCCAGAGAGCACCCCCATCATTACCAGGCTACAACTCATACCACACGTTTCGACCACAGAACACGGACCGAAACACAAAAGAAGGGGGTGTATCCATATTCATCAAGGATACCTACACCTCCAGGTTAGTGGCACAGCATGATACCTCTGAGATCGTCCATGTGCAGCTAACATCGGGCAAATCTGCAATGCAAATTGTGGCCTGCTACAGATCACCCTCCATGACCCAGGACCACCACTCCACCTTTCTGGAGACGCTGGAAAACATGAAAGTCCTAACAAAAACACCCTGATATTGGGCGATTTCAATTACCCTACCATTCACTGGGAAAACTACTAGAGTACAAACTCCCAGGCCCAGCGCTTCCTGGAATTCATCAACTCAAACGCCCTGAATCTGCTGGTAAACTCCCCTACTAGAGGTGAAAACATATTGGACCTGGTCATCACCAACATGTTTGACAGGTGTTCCACACCAGAGGTCAACCCATCACTAGTTAGATCAGACCATAAACTAATCACTCTGGATGTCCACACCCCACCACCACTCCCAACTAAGAAAACCACAGTAAAAAAAAATTTCTAAAGCAAATTTCACCTTACTTAAGACGGAGGTGGTAAGTTTCACAGCCCCCACGCTAAAGGATTACGCTGCCCAAGATGCAGAAACATTTACAAATGCAGTCAATGAGCAGCTACAAGGATGCATGGATCATGCCATCCCTAGCAAAACCAAGACTCACTCCTCTAAGAGAAGGAAACCAGTTTGGTGGACCCCTGCAATAAATGGGCTAAACAATAGGAGGAGGAAAGTAGTTCAGAAAAAAAGAAAATCCCAAGAAGGAAAGACATCCCTGATCAGTATCAGTAAGAAACTAAGGTCCCTCATGAAATTATCCAAGGCTAACATCGAAAGAAAAATAGCCAAGGATCCAAAAGATAACCACAAAGCCGCCTTTAGCTATGTTAAGAATCTAAGTGGCAACTCGTAGATATGCACTGAACTAGTGCAAAATAGCACAAAATATACTGAACCTACTGATATTGCCAACATCCTGGCAGATAGTTTCAGTGCAAACTTCATCCCCACCCCCCCACCTCCAAAAGGGCCCACAACAATACCGGAAAAGTGTAGTGTCCCAAAAAATCACAGACACACAGGTGAAAATAGCCCTTTCAAAAGCCAAAAACACAACGTCAATGGGACCACATGGTGTCCCAGGCTGCGTCTTGCACCAACTACAGAACAAACTAACCCCCCACCAAAACACGCTGTTCAACCTCGGCCTCTCCACAGGCTACATGCCCATAGAATGGCGCACAGCAACGGTTATTCCTCTCTACAAAGGAGGAGCCACAACTGACCTGGGTAACTATTGCCCCATAAGCCTGACTAGCCTGGTCTGCAAGGCTATGGAGCACATCATCATGGAACTCATTAACAAAGACATTGGGAACCTCCAAACACTTGACTTGACCCAGTTCAGCTTTCAGGGCATATCATGCCTACTAAACCTGGTTGACCTCTTCGAGACAATCACCAAGGCCATAGATGAGGGAAAGGTGGTTCACACAGCCTACCTTGACCTTGCCAAGGCTTTTGACACCATTCCCCACTCTGGTATTACAGAAAAACTCACCAGCTTGAACATAAACCCCTACGTCACGAGATGGTTTGCCAACTGGCTTACAGACAACTCACACGGTAAGAATAGTGGGCTCCAAGTCCAACTGTAAACCAGTCACAAGTAGTGTCCCACAAGGCTCGGTCCTGGGACCCCTACTGTTCGGCATATACTTCTCAGATGTACAGGCAAACACAGGAGGACTATGGCTAACCAAGTTTGCTAATGACTGCAAACTGGGAACCATAATTGACTCTCCGGCTGACACGGACATCCTTCAAAAGGGCCTTACTGAGACGGACACCTGGTGTCAAAGTCATGGCCTCCAGCTAAAAGGCAAAAAATGCAGTCCTCCCATTTGGGAAAAACAAAACACCCATGAATTACCACATAGGTGGCATCCCCCTTAATACAGCAGAGGTAATAAGAGATCTGGGGACCCAGGTAGATAGTAATCTCTCCTTTGACAATCATATTACCAAAGTAGTTAGGAAATCCTTATTCTATGTGGCCCATCTAATTACTAAAGGGTTTGCATCTAGAAATAGAGGTTATAGTGCCCCTCTACTCGTCACTCATTAGACCCATCATAGAGTACCTCACAAGACACTTCCAACAGCTGGAAAGTCCACAAAAGTACCTCACCAAGAGGATTACTGGCCTGAAACATATGTCCTATGCAGCCCGACTGAAAAAACTCTGGCTGTACTCAGTGGCATATCGCTCAGTCAGCGGTGATCTCTGCCTGACTTACAAAGCCATGTCCAACTCAGAATTGATGGACATGCTCCACCTAAAGAAATCCAAGTCACGGCGAGCCACTCGCTCTAGTGAGCTAAACCTTTCCACAACAATAAATAGAACATGCTGGAGGGATGGATTCCTGTCACCGAGACTCCCCGTGCTTTGGAACAGAATTCCAAACTACATCAGGCAGAGCCCCTCACTAACACTCTTCAAGAGAAACCTTGATGAGTGGATGGGTAACTGAAAATAAACCACTGGGATCACTTCATTGGCCCTGCTTGACAGAGGATCAGTTAATCAATAGGGCGGTGAAATCCGACACACTCTGGCTAGGCTTATAAATGCCCTCGGGCAGATAGCCTAGTACCTACCTGTGAGACTAAGAAGTACAAAAATGTAAACAACAAAACCTAGATATGTTTGAAAAGCATAAAAAAGAAATATGGACATGGGAAAGTGAGATATTTGATATGATGCAATATTTATGCAAAGGCGAAAGCCAAATTAGTCAACATAAAGAAGGCAGACTGAAAGATATTCGAAGAGAAATACAGGGAAAGGCATCCTGGTATGGAAAATTTTACAATAAATAAAATATCACAAAAGGGGAATGTAGAAAAGATTAGAAAAGTAGAAGTTAAGAAAATAGAAGTTGAAGTTATGGAATGGCTGCAAAGTGAAGGATTTGATGTAGAATGTCTAACACATGTTACATCACAGCAAGATGGAACTAGTCCCCAAAGTAAGGAGAAACAGGAAGATCAGGAGACATCTGAAGAAGAAATATGGACATGGGAAAGAGAGAGATTTAATATGGTGTAATATCTATGCAAAGGAGAAAGCAAAATTAGTCAATACAAAAAGAGCAGCACCAAAGATATTTGAAGAAAAATACAGGCAAAGGAATCCAGACATGGAAAACTTTGCAATACAAAAATAAGAAGACAGAGGAAAAGTAGAAAAGGAGATCTATAATGGAGAAGTTAAAGAAATATAAACTGAGGTCATGAAGTACCTCCAAAGTGAAGGACTCTGTGTAGAAAATTTAATTGAGAAAGCACCACAACAGGACAGAGCAATGGAGCCCCAAATTAAGGGGAAACCAGTGGAATGGGAAGCAACTGATCAGGTGCCATATGAAGATATTTTGAAGCCTTCCACAGAAAACCAGTATAAATATCCACTTGAGGCTGGACATCAAGGGAAGGAACAGGAAACCCTGACGCAGTTAATGTTGAGGAATGATAGGTCAGAGAGTCCTCATATGACAGAGCAACAGATGGCACAGGATGAAACTGAAGAGAATGTGCCACCGGAAGATGCAATAGAACTTTCTATAGAATGCCCTCAGGGAATGGAAAACAAAAAATGCGCTCTCAGTCTAGTAGAAACCGAGCTAAGAGAAGAGTTTGACTTAATAGAGATAGACATATTAAAATCAATGAAAGAAGTGGACTGCAGAAGGTCAGTAAAACCCAGAAAGTCAGAAGTTTGATAAAACAAATGAGCACAGTAATTAGGACTGCCCATAGAGATTCATGTGATATAACAGAAGTAAACAGGATATATTATTGTGCGGCTAATGATAAAGTTCTCCTACAAGAACACAGGGTAGTGAAGGAGAGAAAGGGAATGCCATCATGGAAGTATCGAATAGAGAAAACTATAAAACAACTAAGACAAGAAGTATCACAATTTTTCTTCTGATAATATTGATTACCTGAATGTCACTATTTCGAGTAATAGGGTAATGGGATCTTTTACATCTAAGGTTTATCGAAAACCCACTTATTCTACTAGTTTCTTGGCCTTTGACAGTAGACATCTTTTCCATATAAAGAAAAATCTGTTGAGTGAGCAGATGATCTGAGGGGCCAGAATGCATTCAACTTGGGCAGATTTTAAATGTGAATTGGGTAACCTCATACAAATGTTTTTAGATAGGGGTTACCCTGAGGAACTTGTTTACTCCTTGGGGGAAGAAGTCTTGCACGAATGGGGGAGGAAATGTATGCCCCTAGTTGGTAGTGGCAGGATCCCCAAGGAGCCGCAACAGAATCAGGATGGTAATTTTTCAAAAGCCATGGTCACATACTATGGTACCCTTTGGGCAAACAGGAACATTGTGTCAAAAAACTGGGTTATCTTGGAGGGTAATAGTGAGATGTATAGTTTAGGAACCTCATCACTTTTTGTGTACAAAGTAGGACCCAATATGAAACATTATTTGGAACACCCTTTGTCTCTAAAGGATAGAGACAAAGGGACTCAGAAATGTGGAGCATGCAAGTTCTGTCAATACATTCTAGAGGATACATCAGTCACGGTGGGGGAGTTTCAGATTAGGGTCCATTTGGTTAATGGCAATTGTAACAGTAGGGGACTGGTTTATTTGAGTACATTTTTAGAGTGTCAAGGATTTTATGTTGGTAAAACCGAGAGCGCGCTACGTAGGCACATTTATTAACATTTATATGCCGTAGAAATTAAAAACCCCAATAATTCCCCTCTATAAGCATACACTGGCTTGTACAGGACAAGCTAGGTTGAAATTTGCAATTTTAGATATTTTCAAAGACACTAGGGGAGGTGACTGGGGTAACGGGGTTTCTAATAGTGAAATTAGATGGCAGTTAAAATTAGGAGCTATGTATCCACCAGGTATTAATGAACATTTTTCATTTGCACCAGTTTTAAAAGATAAAGCATTGACATAAATTATGTTGTAATATGCTGTAGGAATGTTTGTTTTTAAATATTTTAGATGTCACAGTGTTAATGTTTTATCTGTTCAATTGAAGGGTTAAAACATTGTATTAATTTATGGGTAAATCAACACCTGTTGACTTTGGGTGAATTGGGTGTGGTATTTAAACAGCTACAGAAGTGAAACACCATTTTCAGCCTATCCAGTTTCCCTTTGGGTGCTTGAATTAACATTTCCTTATTGGTCTTACCTATCCCATGGCTGATAATTGTACATTTGCCCTAGTGAGAATAACTGCAAACAGAGTATTATTTGGTGTAGTTTCATGGTAATGGGACGTACTGAAATCGCCTACAGGAAACTGACAGGAGTCTGAGTCAAACACAAACTTATTCAACTTGTGACATCACTGGATAAGTAGAGTAATAGCATAGAGCATTTCTTTTATCAGAAATCATTTTATTTCTAAATTAGGACATACAGCAAAGAAATGACCATCCTTTGCCCTATCAAACAATGATCTCTCAAATGAACAATCCAGATAACAATTTTCAACCATTTTCTCAGTCATAGTTGATCGAGACCATACCGTCAGTAAAACAAACCCATATATGTCAAAAAAAAGTTCTCTGCAGGGAGACAAGCTGCCTGCAACTCCCATGTTGGGGATTTCTGCTACACCCCCTTACTTTTAGATACAAACTTTACAGTCACACAACAGTAGGAAAGGAGAGACACCTGAATACAGTGCATGTTAGTCTTGCACTAAAAACAATACCACAGTGCCAACAGTACAACACGACCAACAACCAAGTATGAATATGACAAAATGTGATTAGGCAGCTAAAACTCAATCAGATGGCCATCACAGAGAATATGATTACTTTTAATATTAGTATTACAAAACATGCAACACTGGTTGTCATTACACTGCCAGAAAAATAAGGCAAAATTAAGCCTCGAGTTCCTCCATTCATTTTTAGTACCCCTTGTATCCTTTTCAGTCCAGCATGACTTATAAAGTTAAGGGAGCCAAGCACAGCCCAGCATAACTTGCAAAGTAAATGGAGCCCAGCAGCAGTTTCAGCATAACTTACAAAGTGGGTTAGGGTTAGGGTTAGGGAAAGTAAACGGAGCCCAGCAGCAGTTTCAGCACATTTGGCTGACATCAGAGAGTGATACTTATTTCAAGTTTGACTTAGGAATGCGGTCCATTCCAGTCGTGCTATTAGAAACCCAGGGGATTTGGAGAAATTAAAAAGGAATTTTTGGGAGGTTCTTGATCAGTCCATCATAGTAGGGAAAAGAAAGTGGAGGGAGGACTGTTGGCGGATAGCTGCTTAGGTTGATGGAGAAGTCACCTTTATGCCCTAGAAATGTAATTGGTTGTTTTCAGACATATGGACCTTTTATTGATTCTGGAAATGGGATAGGCAATGTATTTAGCTGATTTTTTTTAGCCAACCTTTTACTAAGAACTTCTTCAGTTTAAATTTTGGACCATTGTGCACTCCATAATTTTTGTTGTACTGAGCTGCTGAAGACAGCAGCTCCCCACTCTGGTGGACCTCCTGCATATCCACAAAACAAACAGCACCAGAATTACCCATTCTAAAGACTTAAACCTTACCTGTGATATAAATAGGACCTGCTGGAGAGAGAGGCATGTATCCCAGAGACTACCCCATCTGTAGAACACGCTCCCCAACCATGTGAAGCAGAGTTCCTCCCTAACCCAATTCAAGTGCAACTTGGACGGGAAACTGGAAATCCATCCCTAGTTTGGCACCTATGTCTCAAATGGACACAGGTATCCTGTAAATGGTTCATCTCCCAGACCCATGCTTACACTTATCAAGAGTATTAGAACTTGTCAGAGATTTGGGATGCATGGCTAGGCTTAAAAAGGCCCTTGTGGTCGTTAGCCTAGTAAACACCTATGAACCTATAAGAAGCTAGTTATTGCATCTACAGAATAAGAGTACAGTAAGCCTACTTGGTCCTGTAACCTGGTTACAGGAGTGCTGATTGCTGGAGAGTCTGAAACCTACTTCTCTAGAGCAAGTTTTGTATCATCACTGATGCTTTGTGCTCGATTTGTGAAGGAGCAGAGAAACATCAATTCCTACCTGTGTGCAACTGCTCTGAAGCAAACACTAGTAGCATACTTGTCAATTTCTTTAATTATGAATTCTTGGCAAAGTCAAAAATAATGGCGGGGTAAAGGGCCAAAATCTGAGACAGCTTTTAAAATAATCACATTCACTTAAGTTATTAGAACGTGAAGCTTTTACATCAAGATGAATTTTCTGAACAGTAGGAAATGTGAAACTGTGTGGTAGTATTGACAGTAATCCTCTAATTTATCAGAAAATCAAATATTTTGAGGGACAAAGAGAAAATGTGAGGTAAAGTCAGGAATATTCTTTAAAATCCCAGATAGTTTACAGGTATTAGTAGTAGTAGCCAGGTAGCAATCAGTAGATGGATTACTGAATTCAGGTCTTCTATTTTGTCCTTTGGTAATTCAACAGATTAAACCATTAGTAGTTTATCTGATTGGTTAGTTGTGTCTCTTGACATGGGATCACAGTCTGCCTTGGTTTCCATTTGATGCCATCCTGCTTTACACTAGAAGCTGCCTCATGATTTATGACAAACCTTTTAGACTTATCCTGCAGTGATACAACTTCCGAGATATTCATTTACTTAATTTGGGGCTAGCCTGTCACCTACTACATAGTCTAGTATTCACCTATAAGCCTAATTGCCCTGGTAGGACATTTTAAGCTCTAGTAAGTAACCAGAGATCAGAATCAAATGCTGTACCTTGTGTCTTTGAGGTGAAGGTCTTAACCGTTATGCAAAACCCAACATAGATTAGTAATCATAGCCGCTTGACACTAGATGGACTTGCACTGAGTTGGAATCATAATCTGTGCCCTTTTAGATGAACTTAAACCACATTGTGCCATACCCACACCTAAGAGAAGTTGCTGTGGTTGGGTCTCCTTCACATCATCTAAAACCCATTTGACTGACTTTCATTTCACCGAGACCAAACCACCTAACTTTCAGAATATTGAAAACTCATTTGACTGAATCTCATTTAACTGAATTATAAGCCATAGACATGTCTGTTTCCATTCACCTGTGACTTGTTTGTGATAAAAAGAATTTCCGTAACTTAGTGCTGACTGTCAGAATACCGATAGTCATGGAAAAAGTAGTGTTGTATTGTTTTTAAATGTGGGTATCTCTCTACATTTTTATGGGAAGTATCTAAAGTAATATGGTGGATGTTTTGTGCGTTCCCAGCAGTAGTGGCAGCGTGTAGAGTACTGTAAGGCAAGTAAAAGGTATATGCCCTTTTCCCCACTGTAGTGCAATCCTGGAGTTAGTGTATATATAGATAGGTGGTGTGGGGGGGCACATCCCCCCCACACACACACACTGGGGGCTTTGGGGGGAAGTAGCCCCCATTTTGTTTGGTTTTGTATTGTCCGGTTTCTGTTAAGAGGGTAAGTAAGTAGTTTTTAAGTTCCTGAAAGAGGTAGTTATTAGTGTTGAGTGTGTTTGTTTATGGTTTAATGTTTAGTCTTTTGAAATTTAGCATTGTAAGCTTTCATTGAAATGAGATTCAGTCAATTGAGTTTTCAGTATTTTGAAATTAGGTGATTTGGTCTCGGTGAAATGAAAGTCAGTCAGGTGGGATTTAGGTGATGTGAAGTAGACCCCTATGGCTCCAGGCTGACACCCCATTAGGATTCTGTAGGCAGCAGCCACACATGGCAGTGTACTAGTAATAGGTGACAACATGTTAGACACACCGATATTCCATTCACCAGACTGAGGAAAGATAGAATCATATTCACCTTCTTTTTTGGTCACTTCATCCCAAATATTAGTATGACCTAGAAGATGCCTGTCTTAGAATGAATGACCTTAGATAGTCCACCCTTAGGGAGATAGATATGATTGAGGTCTCCATGCACATGTCCAAGGCAGGAAAGATCATTATTTTTGACCATTATCTTGCCATCTCAGAAAATGATGCCACAGTTCCAAAACAGAATTGACCTTGGCAATTGGCTGACTATAACTGTATCTTTCCAGGGGAGGGGGATCCAGTCTGTCGGTACGAGATGCAGTGATCAACAAGACAGCACGTTTCACCAGGGATTGCCCGTATCTCCCTCCTCAAACTTCTGCATATAGACGAAGACCATCTCTTGAGCAATCCAATGTAGCAAATTCCAATCCAGATTGCATCAAGGTGGCTCTGTTCTGTGTGAATAAAAATTGCCTGATATTTATGCCTTCTTTTTATTATTTTTTTTTAAACAAACATTTTTATTAAATTATCACATATGACAGGCAATCTTACATGTATATAAATGAAAACAAACCATCGTGACAATTCTAGTGGCAGACACATTATATATTACAAACCATGTTGACACAATCATATTTGCAAACATTATACACGACTTATCTATCCAGTCATTGTCAGTCAAACATTACATAGCTCATTCAAATCCTGCCGCCTTTTAAACCTAGTTCCTCCTTTGCCTTCTTTGCTCCTACCCTTTTCTAAAGATCCCATTTCCATTTGTTTTATCTCTTACTTTATTCGCTACTGCTAGTAAAGTTGGTTTAGACTTTGATTTCCATTTTCTAGTAATTGCTTTTCTGGCGGCCACCATAATTAGACTCTGAAAGACTTTACTAGGCAATTCTGATTCTGTAACATAGCTCAAAATAATTTCCTTAGTGTCACCAATTTGCTGACCCAGTATCTCTGTCAAAGCAGTCTGCATGGAATCTTTAAAGTCTGCCACCTCATTACACTTCCAGAAAATATGTTCCCAGTTAAATATTTCTTCCCTATCACACCTCCAACATTTGCTGTCTACCTGAGGATAATTCTTTGGAGTCTAGTTGGGGTATAGAAATACCTTTGTAAACAATTCCAAGCAAATATCCTAAATCTTCTAGATTTTGTTGCATATTTGGGAGATGTACATATATCCCCCATTGTTTCTTTGTAAATTGCTTATCCAGTCTCTCTTCCCAATCCTTTCTAATCTCCCCTGATTGATTCTTACAGTTATCATGCAATATATTATATGCTGTATTAATTTATTTTTTAATGGCAGATTTAGATTCTATTAACACTCCACAAGGGCTGGTCTTTGGTGTAGGGACCTCCCTATTTCTTTTTGCTTATGCTGTGATATCAATCCTTGATAGGGAAGGCATTCTCTAACCTGCAGTCAGAATAAATTATTAGCGTCCTCCCATTCTGTTACCATTCCCTGTATAGCTATTTGCTCCCAATACCTTGGTTCATTTGCCAATTTTCTTCAATAAATTCCAGCCCCCTATTGTCTGTATCCCTAATTGCAGTCATCCCTATCTGCAGAATCTCCTTTCTCCATGCCCATGTTGGCTTAGTTCTTAGAATACTTTCCCTCTACATTATGAATATGACATCTGTATGATTATTGTTATTCTCCTTAAAGGTCTGCATCCAGAATCCCAGTCTCTCCTCGTTTCTTGAGCTTCCACTCTGTTTCATCATCATGCCTTTCCACTTTGAATTATAATTTTCTGCTTGTCTTATGTGTATAGGGGCCTTAAGTGTGTTGCTGTGAAATACACCTTCAAATTGAGTAATCCCAATCTGCCTTGTTCTGATGAAAGAATCCAGTTTATCCAACTTGACACTTGCCATCTTCCACTCTCAGATAAAATCCTTTTGCTCTTTATCAATCAGAGGAGAAGATGTGTGCTGGACCTGTGTATAAAACTAAAGGGAGGGAAAAAATTTACTGCTTGTATCTAGCTATTGATATCCATATAACAGGGCTTCCATTTTCTCAGTTTTTGTGTTATCTTTTGTTTAGTCTGTTCCCACATATCCTTAGCTGCCACACTGCAATCATTTTTAATCCGTACTCCTAAATACTTCATTTTATCATGTCCCTATAAACATGGATATTGCTGAACCAATTCATGTGTGGGTACATAACTTACTGCTATTGCCTTTTAACTTCATTAACTTTGTATCCCAAAAAGTTCCACAGCACTGTAATGCCCCTTTCTTGTTTTAAGTATAAAATAATATCTGCAAATGGAGCCAGCTTTTCCTGACAGCCGTACCATTTATAAACTTGGAATGTTAAGTTGTCAATCTCGCCTTCATTCTTGCTGGATGGGTTCGGAGCCGATCCTCGGCTCCGACTCGGCACTTGCTTTAGCTTGAGAACTCCTTTTACCAGCTCGAGGCAACCCTATATCCCATGATGCAAGGTGGAACTACCTCAGATCTCGTTTGCCGCTTAGCGAAAGAGGTCTCCTTTGCCAGCTGAGGTAAGTTGATTTTGTCAAAAAAAAGCTTAGTCAGGGATTTATTTCTCCCTTATTCCCCTTTTATAGTGTGTAGTGTTTCTACATCCCACCCTATTTCCCTTATAGTTAAAAAGTTTTAATTTTTTTATAATTGTAAAAGAGTTTTAAGTTAGGCCTAGACCCCATTGCTTAATCCCTACCTGTGTGTCTGTGTGTTGGGGGATTAATTGTGTGATTGTTGGGGTGTGTGTGACTTTCTTCCTCTAGGACTATGTCTAAGGAAGGCAAGGTCTCAGGCTTCAAGAAGTGTGACTTGTGCTGTCAGAAAATGTCTCTGACAGACGGTCACACTTCTTGTGTTTACTGCCTGGGGCCTTTGCACCTGCAGGACTCCTGTGCTTTGTGACACTCTTTTAGCCAGAGTCCCGCAGGAAAGGAGGAATAAATTGATCCTCCGTGGCTTACTTAAGCCAGAAGGTTCTCCCTCTAAAACAGGGTCCAGTAAGCCTTCTAAGCCTCCGAAGGTTCAGGCTACAGTATCTAAGCCTCCTCCGGTGGCTCCGGCTCCGTCGGAGCCAAGATCGGCTCCGGCTGGAGCCGATCTTTCTGCTTCGAAAGTAGTGGGTTCAGCACCGATTGGTTCTGACACCCGATCTACTGTGGCCTTGTCGGCTTCGGCTGGAGCCGACACCTTATCCAGCATCAGAGCCGAGAAACCTTCGGCTCCATCTGGAATTCAGGGGACTTCGGCTCTGATGACTTCGTCCCGAAAGAGATCTCGGTCCCCTTCGTTGGAGAGCATCCACTCGGCTCCGGGGTCTCCTCTTTTGTCGGAGCGGAGCCATCGGAGCCGATCTTCGAGATCTTCCAGGCTGTCTGACCACGACTTAGAGAGGGTGGTAAGCAGGCTGTTAAAGTCGCAGGCACTGGCCCAAATGCTCCATAGCCCGTCTCAGCAGACTTCGGCTATTGCTTCACCCCTTGAACTTCCTCCTCCGACTCCCCACCAGAGTTCGGAGCCGGAGCTTCTCAGGACAGCGACTGTTTCGGCGCCGGAGCAGATACATCCTTCGGCTCCGTCGTCTTCGGCTCCGATCTCCTCCTTGAGACCTTCCTTGGAGGGATCCGGTCATCGAGTTTCCCTGGTCGGCTCCGAGGGGGCTAGTGGCATCGGACCCTTGTCCGACCCCGCTCTCCCTCTCGGGACTTCGGCTTTGGTAAGCTCGGCACCGACATCGGCCTCTGAGCCTTCCCTCTCAGTGGAGCCGGGAATTCCTGTGTCCTCGGAACGGGGATATTCCGGTCTCCCGGGGAGGGGAGCCTTTGAGGTGATGAGTGTCCTGGCTCCTGAGCCAGGTCAACGGTCCATCCCTCTAGTTCCTCCCTCTTCGGTGCCTGTAGACACCTCTTGCCAGCCTCTTGCTCTCAGGCCCAGGGATCCATCGCCCCAGGTTTCCCCATTGGGAATTTCCTCCTCTTCTGAAGATGTTCTTCATTCCACATTGCTGCAGTCCTAACTATTGGGGGGTAGTCCGCTGTCCAGTCGGCCCGAATACCAGAGTATATGGCTGACGTCGGTCACGTCAGGGTACTAATGCGCATGACATGGTCGATGCAGAAGCAGTTTTGCGAGTGCAGGTTGGCGTTCTGAAATTTTCTGAAGTCGGAGTTTCAGACCGAATCAGAGTTGGCTAAGTACCCGTTGGGAACATTTTGTTTTTTTCTTGCCTCAGTATTTAACGGATGTCAGAAAAAGTGAATAACTGTATTTCTTGTGGGAAACAGATACCTCATAGGGATTACCATACCTTGTGTATACCTTGTTTAGGGCCTGAGCACGACGTTGTTGGATGCCGCTCTTGTGCTAGGTTTAACAAACGCACTATTAAGAGAAGGTTAGACTGTGCCAGGTTAGTGTTTGGGAAGCGTTGCAATTATAAAATGCCGTCGGATGCTCCGGGGACAAAACAGCGAAGCCTAGGGTTGATGAACCGGCAGTCCTGGACGTCGGTTCTTTCTCAGTGGAGCCAGAGGTTTTGCCAGGAGTTTCTTTGGAGTCTCAGGCAGAGACTTTACTGTTACAGGATGTGCCTTCTCAGGAGGTAGGCCAGGCTGAGGGGCTTCTCAGGTAACTGCTCTTCCCTCTCTTTCCAAGGTAGTTAGAGCCTCTCCTTCTGTTTCCAAAACTTCTTTGAGAGGTAGGCCAAGTTTAGCTTCAGTGGGGGCTTCTCCTAGCACTTCAGGTTCTGTGCCTAAGAAACATATGCTTAAAATGGCAGAAGATTTGATTACTATGATTAGAGGTTCTATGCCCCCTCCTGATAAGAGGCCTAGGGCGGAACCTGAGTTTGATAGTTTTGAACAGTGCTCAGAGGCCTCTGAGTCTTCTATGGAAGATTTGCAGGAGTATCCTCCTTATTCTGATTCTGATGTGGATGATTCCACTCCTACAGCTTCTCCTCCTGAGGATTTCTCATTTTCAGAGACTCTGCATTCCATGAGGGAGCACTTTAAATGGGAAGGCCAGGATTACTCTGATTCAGGAAAAGGCTTAGGGAATTCTTGTTTTACCCCAGCATAGGCCCTTAGCTATACCTCCTGTGTTGAATGTGGTGGAAGATGTTTTGCAGAGGCTTCTCTGAACCCTGATTCTTTGCCTCCTGCTCCTGTTAAACCTGATAGGTACTATAGGGTGCCTGAAGCTCATAAGTATCTTTTAAGAGTCCTAGGGCAGACCGAAACTATTTCTCAGGGACCTAAAGGTGTTAAGGCCTCTGTGGTTAAAAACCCTGTTCCCACTGATAAAGAGGCAAGGGCTTTGGATAGATGGGGAAAGAAAGTGTATACTTCTTCCACTTTAGCCATGAGGTGTCAGTTTCACATGCTAAAATATCAAAATTATCTCCTTTCACAACTGAAATCTAAGGTGGATGCTTTGGCGGAAGGTATTGAGTGTAAAGAGTTGCTGGATTTAGTTCATGTGTCTGAACAAGTGGGTAAGCATTCTTTGCAATGTGGTTTTGATGCTGTACAGGCCTCCTCGAGGGTGGCTGCCACTAGTTCTGTTCAGGCATGCCTGGTTGAGGGATCAGAATTTAGCTGAGCATGTTAAGACAAGGATTTTGGATGCTCCTTTACAGTCTGATGTGTTGTTTGGTTCGCCTGTGGAAGCAGTTTTAAAGAAAATGGAGGACAAAGCTAAGTCTATGCAAACTGTTAAAGATTTTTGCAGGTGCAGCAAGTTTAGTAGAAATTGGCCTACTAAGGGATGGACATATCCTGCTTATGATTCCCAGTCTAGGGGTAGGTCTAGGCGTGGTAGGCAGAGCTCAAGGTTCTTTTAGGCCTAGAACAGGGAGTTCACCTGCTCAGACTTCTGGTGAGGGCAGGGGTCAGTCCTTTCGTAAACAGACCCAATGACCTGCCTTTTCAGCTGCCAGTAGATTCTCATCTGGCAGCTCCTTTGGGAGGAAGACTGTCTCTTTTCAAAGAAAATTGGGATTTAATTACTCAAGACAGATGGGTGTTGGATATCATTCACCACGGTTACAGGTTTTATTTCCATACATTGCCCCTTTCAAAGGCATGCCAGACGTTCCTCCTCCACAAAG
Source organism: Protopterus annectens (assembly GCF_019279795.1). NCBI lineage: Eukaryota > Metazoa > Chordata > Ceratodontiformes > Protopteridae > Protopterus > Protopterus annectens. Next base: position 480,457,501 of record NC_056730.1, read on the forward strand.
AAAGAGGCTCACAGGCAAATTTCTCTGTTACTCCAAATAGGGGCCATTCAGCCAGTCCCTGTATCAGAAAGGGGCCTAGGATTTTATTCTCGCCTGTTCCTAGTACCAAAGAAGGGGAACACGTGGAGACCAATTTTGGATTTATCTATCCTCAACACTTATCTGGACATTCCCAAGTTCAAGATGTTGACGTTACAACAGCTTTTACCTCTGCTGGGCAAAGATCACTGGATGGTAACTTTAGATCTCAAGGAAGCTTACCTTCATGTGCCTATAAGACTAAGTTGCAGGAAGTATCTGCGTTTCGAGCTGGAAATTCTCATTATCAGTTCTCTGCATTGCCCTTTGGCTTATCTACTGCGCCAGAGTATTCACAAAGGTTCTGGCTCCAGTGATAGCTTACTTCAGGCTAAAAGGAATTCAAATCTATCCTTACTTGGGCGACTGCCTGATTCTGGCTCAAGAAAAGGAAGACCTTCTACAGCATCTGGAATATGTTATAGCAGTGCTAAGATGCCTAGGGTATTCTGTGAGCGAAATAAAGTCCAGTCTAGTACCCTCTCAAGACATGTGCTTTCTGGGTGTGAGACTGAATACAGCAGATGGCCTTTTAACCCCGGACAAACAAAAGAGTCTATCCCTTTACTTCCATCAACTATCTCATCAGTCCGTGCTGACTGCAAGGACAGTCCTTCAACATTAGGGTTCATGGCATCTTGTATTCTGGTGCTTCCCAATGCCAAACTGCATATGAGGAAGCTGCAATGGTATCTCAAAATGTATGGACACAGCACTGCCAGGATTTGGACACTGTCATTCAAATAATACCTTGCCTTCAAAAGAATTTCTGTGGTGGGCTCAGGAATGTCACCTAAACAAGGGACTCTCTGTGACCCGCCAGAGTCAGATTTTAACGACAGATGCCTCGGACATTGCTTGGGGAGCTCATCTAAATGGAAAGTGGATACAAGACAAGTGGCCTGCCAGACTACAGCATCTACATATCAACATGAAGGAGATGTTAGCAGTCCAGTTTGCATTAATGGCTTTCAAGGAGTTACTTCTTCCAGGGCAGGTGTTGATTCTAACAGACAACACAACTGTCATGTGGTACATCAACAAACAAGGGGGAACGCATTCTTATCCTCTATGCAGGCAAGCAATGATTTTACGGGAGCACAGAACTCCTTAGCAGATGTGTTAAGCAGACAAATCATGGATCCCCACGAGTGGAAACTGGATCTTCATGTATTTCAGAAATTGACAGTGTCATGGGGAACTCCAGACATAGATCTGTTCGCTTCTCCACTAAACCACCAGCTGCCAAAGTTTTGCACAAAGGGGTTTCATCACACAGCTTGGAAAGTGGATGCTCTTTCTTTCAGTTGGAAAAATCTTCATGTGTATGCCTTTCCACCTCTGCCTCTTCTTCCAAAGGTGCTCTTAAAGGTCAGACAAGACAAGCCAAGGATGATTTTAATAGCTCCAGATTGGCCTCGCAACACTGGTACCCACTACTAAGGAGTCTGGTAAGAAGCCTCCATGGCCTTTACCTTTGATTCCACATCTGTTATCTCAGAAGGACGGTCATCTGCTCAATGTCAAGCTTCACTCTCTTCATCTAACAGCCTGGCATATTCTGTGTTGAAACACAGCAGGTCTCAACTTCCTCAACAAGTTTTAAATGTGATTATGGAAGCTAGAAGACCTAGTACAAGGAAAGTGGAAAAATGGAAGAGATTTTTATTTTGGAGTACAGCAAAGAATTTGGAGATTTCTGAGCCTAATTTGAGTGTGGCTCTTCAATATCTTACTGAGTTATTGGACAAAGGTTTGTCCTTCTCTTCCATTAAGATTCATGCTGCAGCAATTTCAGCTCACTATGATTGTGACCCACCATTGTTTTCGCATCCTTTGTTCAAGCAGTTTCTTAGAGGGCAAAGAATATAAGACCCCACGTAGAGCTCCTACTCCTGCTTGGGATCTCAATTTTGTGTTGGAAAAACTTACTCTACAACCTTTTGAGCCTGCGGCTACTGCTGAATTGAAATACTTGTCATGGAAGACTGCTTTTCTGTTGGCTATTACTTCTGCAAGAAGGGTGTCTGAGTTGCAGGCCCTTATGGCAGTAGAGCCCTTTTGATTTTCCATAAGGATAGGGTATCTAATCCTTCCTTTATGCCTAAGGTGGTTTCTAGTGTGGCTTTAAACCAAACTATTCATTTGCCTACTTTTTATGCAGACCCCAAAATAAAGGGAAAAGATTTTGCACACTTTAGATGTACACAGGCAATTGCTATTATTTAAGCAGGACTAAGGATTTTAGGCAGTCTCAGCAGTTGCTTGTTTCTTTTGCTTTGAGTTAGGGCAAGCCTGTGTCAAAACAAACTATTTCTAGGTGGATTGGGTTTGCATTGCATTGCATTTGTTATTCCCATCATGGCAAGGAGATTCCAGCTGGGATTAGGCCTCATTCCACTAGGGCTACTGCCACTTCAACAGCATTTCTAGGGGTGGCAACTAAGGATATTTTGGAGGCAGCTACTTGGAGTTCAGTGCATACTTTCTAAGCATTATCACCTTCCTCTCTACTCTAAGTCTAGGGCTGGTTTTGCCACAGCTATTTTGCAAGGCATGTTGTCAGCTCCTGCTTCTTTATGATTTGCCAGCCTGCCTTACCTCTGCTTTGGGATTCTACCCAATACTTAGGACTGCAGCAATGTGGAATGAAGAACATAGTACAGTTTTGTACCTACCATAAATGTAGATGTTGATCCACATTGCTCTCCCTCCGTCCCCTCTGTGTTTAGGAGTGGTTGTAGGTGAGGTTATATGCTGATATTTTTGTATATATTTTGTATATATTGTACATATTTTGGTGCAGGTATATTGGGCCTTGTCTTTTTAGGGTCTTCTGACATCTGGGGCAAGAAAAGACTGAGGATATGACGTTGGTCATGCGCATTAGTACCTCAGTCTAATGCGCCTGACCTCTGGTATTCGGGCCGACTGGACAGCGGACTACCCCCCAATAGTTAGGACTGCAGCAATGTGGATCCTCGAACATCTACATTTATGGTAGGTACAAAACTGTACTTTTCTCCTGATCCTGCAGGTGAACCCCCTCGGAAGAGGACGTGTAAGAGGAAACACACAGACTCCCCTGAGTCTACTACATCTGATACCGACTTAGATGAGTCAGAGGGTTCCCCACGATTCCCCTCTGAGGAGGTCTCCTTTTCAGACATCCTTGAGCTCCTCAAACAGAGAGGGAATTGGCCATCCATTGATCCCTCCGAGGATGAGTCGGTATACCTGGAGGCTTTTGGATCCCGACCCTCCACCTCCTGGGTGTCTCCGCCTTCCCCCCCCTTATGCAGGTCGTGGCTCGGAGTGGGCAGCTCCAGATTCTGTGGAACCTGTCCCCAGGAGACCATCCAAGTTTATTACGGCCCCTACGTACAAACAGTTTCTTTCCAAGGGCGTCTCTGTGGATGCTATGGTGGTGGCGGCGGCCACTAAGAAGGAACTTGCGGATCCTTCAGTACCTGTCCATCCTCCTAACAAGGATTCTAGGACCATGGACAGGTATGGAAAGCGGATGTTTTCTTCAGCGACCTTTGCTATGCTGAACTACCTTTGTCACTTCACCAGGCTTCAAAGAGATATTCTCAAGGAACTAGGTGAAGTGGTCCAGGATCCTTCTGCTGCTGGGGCTCAAGAAAAGATTGCCTCACAGTTAGCAATCCTGAATTCCTTATCCAACTCCTCCATGCGGCTCATATCTTATGCGGCCGATGGAGCGAGCAGGGCCGCAGGCACAGGAGTGGCTCTTAGACGTCAAGCCTGGATGCGGCTTTGTAATTTTGCGGACCCCTTTAAGGCGTCCTTCACCAATACCCCCTTGGTTGCTTTGTTCGGACCTCAGGTGAAGGATACCTTGACCAGGTGTGAGCAGGACGGTAAAACTCTTTCTGCCATTGGAGTCCATTTTTCCACCCCTTCCAGACCATATCCCAAGGGTCAGAAGGGAGGAAAGATGTGGTACCGCAAAGCCCAAGGAGCTACACTGGACACACGTGGTCAGTTTACCCCCAGAGGCAGAGGGGCAACAATAATAGACGCCCTAGAGGCAGGGGTCCTCAGAACCAGGGCAACAGGGAGTCTCTTCCTGAGAAGCCCTTTCAGCACCCCTGAGATGTTGCCCGACTGTCCACCCTTGGAGACAGTCGGGGGAAGGATTTCGCTGTACCCAGTAGCCTGGCATTCCCTCTCACAAGATATGTGGGTACAGTCGATCATATCCGAGGGTTACAAAATCTCCTTCGAAAGGTATCCCGTACCTCAACAATCCCTTCCAGACATCTCACCCGGTCAAAGGGATTTGGCAGAACAAGAGGTTTCAAAGCTCCTAGGAAAAAGAGCCGTCCAGACTGTTCCGGCAGACCAAGTAGGATCCGGCGTCTACTCGAGATTCTTTTTGGTCCCCAAAAGGACGGGAGATTGGAGACCAATATTAGACCTGAGCAATCTAAACAGATTTGTCAAGAAGGCAAGATTCCGGATGGTCACGCTTCAGTCCATTCTGCCCTTTCTGGGCAAGGACAACTGGATGTGCTCTATAGACCTTCAGGACGCGTACTATCACATAAAGATTCACAGGCGCTCCAGAAGGTTTCTCCGCTTTTGGCTAGGGACCAGTCATTACCAATTCAGAGCCCTGCCCTTTGGCCTCACTTCAGCCCCCAGAGTGTTTACCAAATGCATGGCAGTGGTCACAGCTCATCTGAGACGTCAAGGATTCCAGGTGTTTCCTTATTTGGACGACTGGCTCCTCTCCGCCACCACCAGGTGTCAGCTTCTTCAGACCAGAGACTACACTCTGCAGCTTTGCAGGAGTTTGGGAATTTCAGTAAATTTCAAAAAATCTTCTCTGCGGCCTTGCCGATCTATTACATTTATAGGCGCAGAATTAAACACCATCAAAATGTTAGCCAGACTAACAGATCAAAAAATTCTGGACATCCAAAAATTCGTTCGGATTCTATTGCAGAGCAGCAAGGTCAAAGCCAGATTGATACTAAAGGTTCTAGGTCTTATGGCTGCAGCCATTGTTCTTCTACCACTGGCTCGTTTCCACATGCGTCTTCTGCAGTGGATGTTATTCACTCAGTGGTCGTACCACAGTCTTCCGATGAGGCACGAAATCTTAGTCACACAATCGTGCAGAACTCATCTGAACTGGTGGATATCTTCCCCTCTTCTTCATCAGGGCCGACCCTTTGTTCTCCCTCCTCCAGTTGCCACAGTTACTACGGATGCCTCTCTGATCGGGTGGGGGGGCATTATCAGGGCAGGATGGTCCACGGGACGTGGCAACCCATAGAATACCATCTGCACATCAATGTCCTGGAGATGAGGCGGTGCTTTTAACGTTGCAAGCCCTCAACGACTTTCTTCCCACGGGGACTATTGCAGTACAAACGGACAACATGTCCGTGGTCTGGTACATCAACAAGCAGGGCGGACCGGGTCCTATCCGTTGTGTCGAAGCTCTCAGACTTTGGCAATGGGCAATCTCCTCTCATCAGTTTCTGATAGCAACGCACATCCCGGCAGGTCCAACCTCTTGGCGGACAGGCTGAGCAGATCCATTCTGATGCCTCACGAGTGGTCTCTCAATCAATCTGTAGTGGATCAGATTTTTCTGAAGTGGGGCACACCTTGTTGCGATCTTTTTGCTACACCTCAAAACAACAAGTGCCCCGATTTTTTTCACCCTCTTTCCCCTACCAGGCCAACCCCTGAGAGACTCTCTAACCCAGGATTGGCCCCGGGGACTTCTGCAGCTTTTCCTCCCTTTCCCTTGATTCCACAAGTCATTCAGAAAGCCACCATTTTGAGGGCCAAGTTGATTCTCATTGCCCCTTACTGGCCTCGACAAATTTGGTTTCCGTCTCTGCATCGTCACCTCCTGGTGCAGCCCTGGCATCTGGACCCAGTTCCGGATCTCTTGATCCACCAGTCGGGTCAGCAGCACCGGGCCATTCATTCTCTCAACCTCACTGCTTGGTTGCTCCACTTCCTTCCCTAGCCAGGCTTCCGATGATCTCTGATTCAGTTAGAGACATCTTAGTGTCTTCTTTAAAGTCGTCCACCAGAACTGTTTATGCTAGCAAGTGGCGACGTTTTTCTATTTGGGCAAATTCCAGGAATATTGATCCCTTTACTACTCCTGTGCATTCTGTTTTAGATTTCCTGGCTGAAGTTTTTCAGTCAGGATCTTCTTCATCTACAGTTAAAGTTCATCTGGCTGCTATTTCCAAGTATCATGTTGGCTTGCATGATAATAACATTATGTCTCATAGATTATGCAAGGCCTTTCTGAGAGGAGTTTTTCTCCTAAAGCCGCCAATAAAGCATCCTCCTCCTCAATGGGATCTAAATTTAATGTTGGCATCCTTGATGTTACCTCCCTTCGAACCGTCTGCTTCATGTTCTTTGAAATTATTGTCCTGGAAAACTATATTCTTACTGGCTGTCACTTCAGCAAGAAGGGTTTCCGAGATTCAAGCTCTCTGCATCCGTTCCCCTTACTTGGTTTTTCATAAGGACAGGGTATCCTTAAGAACGAACCCGTCCTTTCTCCCCAAAGTTGTGTCTCAAACCAATATTAATCAATCCATAGATCTACCAGTCTTTTTCCCAAACTATTCTGACAGAGCTGAACAAAAGCTTCATTTTTGGATGTCCATCGTCAGCTCAGGTACTATTTGCATAGAACGAAACAATTCAGGAAATCGGACCAATTATTTGTCTCCTATGCAGAAAACAGGATAGGTCTTCCAGTTTCTAAAGTGACCTTATCCAGATGGTTGTCTTCCACCATTTCCTATGTGTACTCTCTGAGGCAAGCAACTACCTTCTAAACCGAAAGCACACTCAACCAGGAGTCTATCCACTTCTGCAGCCTTTCAGGATAGACTACCCATTGATACCATTTGTGCAGCAGCTACTTGGGCCACTCCTCATACCTTTGTCTCTCATTACAAGTTAGACTTGGCCTCCAGAGACAGGGCCAGTTTTGGTTCCACAGTTCTCAAGAGTCTGTTCCATTGAGCCACCCGGGATACAGGTGCTAGGGACGCGGTCCCATCCAGCAAGAATGAAGGCGAGATTGACAACTTAACATTTAGAAGTTATGTACCTACCATAACGTTCCATGTTAGTTGTCTTCTCTCGCCTTCTTTCTTGCCCCTCCTCCTTCCCCCTGGCCTGGACAGATCTTGAAGAGTTCCTATCAGGTTGTTTCCTCCTGAGCCTTCATTTGAGGACTCTTATTATGAACTTGGGTTTCCTAATTATGTTAGGTTAGTCCTTAGCAGGGTAGGTTAGCTACCAAACGAGATCTGAGGTAGTTCCGCCTTGCATCATGGGATATAGGGTTGCCTCGAGCTGGTAAAAGGAGTTCAAAAGCTAAAGCAAGTGCCGAGTCGGAGCCGAGGATCGGCTCCGAACCCATCCAGCAAGAAAGAAGGCGAGAGAAGACGACTAACATAGAACGTTATGGTAGGTACATAACTTCTAATTTCTGGCTGCCATGCCCTTTATATCCTTGGATTTCTGAGTCCCTTATTTTCTTTGCCAGTGGTTCTAAATGTAATGCAAGTAACAAGGGAGAGAGAGGACATCTTTGCCTGGTTCCTCTGCTCGAGTAGAAGTTGTCAGACAGGACCCCACCCACTTTATTTTTCGGATCTGATCCCTCATATATCCTAATCAAACTTATAATTTTATCAGAGAATGCACATACATCCATTTCCCTGCTTATAAAGTCCCAGCTTACTTTGTCAAATGCTTTCTCTGCATCAAGACCCACAAATAGCAGTGATATTTTCTTATATTCTGCATCCATCTGGATCATCAATGTTCTGTTAATGTTGTGAGATGCTGGCCTTCCCTCCACAAAATCACATTGATGTGTATCTATAAATTTTGGCATCATTTTTGCCATTCTTTTAGCCATTATAGACCTAAACACTTTGCAGTCATGGTTTAGTATTGAAATGCTCTTGTTTGAAGCTGGGTCTGATGGATCTTTACCCTCTTTAGGTGTTAATAGCTACCACCACTTTCTTCCAGGATGTTGGTACTTCATTTAAAATATTGTTAAACAAAACCTTCCAGAGCTTTGTTTTTCCCTCCTAGCTTATGAACTTCCACTGGAATACCATCTATTTCTGGAAACTGGTTATACATCACCATTTTTCTCATCTCCTCCTATCATGTTAGTAATCAAGCCTCATCTACAAGTAACCTTGGCATATTTAATTATTCCATAAACATTTCCATTTGTACCTTTTTCTGGAAATTCTGTATTTCTCTGCTTTATACAAACTTTCGTAGAATTTCCAGTATATTTCTAATACTTCTACTGGATCTGATCTTCTCTTCTATAGGCTCCCTTAGCTTGGCGACTGCCCTTTCTAGTTTTCATTGCCCGAGTCATCGTGGTATGTTTTTGTACTCTAGATTTATTATCAAAAAACACTTGCTTAACAGCAATCTTTCTAAACTCATGCGTAATATGGACGTATTAGCATTCTGCAGTTCCTTCTCCTCTTAATTTGCGAGATTCCCCCTATTTTGCAATACTTTAACATTTGTCAGTCCCTGTATATAATTCGTTACTTCTTAACCATATATCCCTTTATTTTATTTCAAAATTATTTTTAAACTCCTCTTTAATTTTATCCCACTCCCTAGCTATACTTTCAGAAAAAAATTCTATCATCTCTGATGGCTCATGAATAATTTCCACTACCTATTCCTTAAATTCCTCTCATCAACAGATAGGTGGGAAAGCGCCAGTGTCTCATTTTTATTTCATTACCCTGTGATTTTGTTTTAGTTATTATTGACGCATGATCTGAAATAGTTATTGGGTGCATAGCAAGATGTTCAATGAAATGCACATGTTCCTGTGAAATGTAAATTCTATCTAGCCTAGCTCCATTTTTGTATCTTTGGGAATAATATGTAAATTCACTCTGAGCTCCTAGTACTGAATTCACATCTTCCATGCCTAATATTTTCATAAATTTCTTCAAAAATCTACCTCCTTTCTTATATTCTCCCTTCTGGGCCCCCCAGACTTATCACTGTTGCAGATCGAATTCCAGTCCCCACCTATAAGTAATATTCCTTGCTGAAACCTGATTATTTCTCCCAGAATTGTCTTAAGCTCCATTTGTAGCAGTTTTCAGTGGAGTATGAAGGCATGCCAGTGTAATCCTCCTCCCTAGGCAGTAGTTGCTTAGTACTACAACTCTATTGTTATCTTTTTTATCCTTTTTTATCACTATTGAAGCTCATCATGCAATTAATGTAAAGTACTCTCCTCTTTTTTCATTGCCCCATGTATTCCAAAGAATAACCATCCTAAGAACAAACTCACATGATCAGTTCTTTCAAAATGCATCTCCTGCAGCATTGTTTGCATTATCCATTTTTTAATATAGTTCATTACTCTTTCTTTTCAGTATTTGTCTGTGAGACCATTGACATTTAAAGACATTACAGAAAGCATCATTTTCTTAAAGTTTTTATTCCCACCTTTTATGTATAATGGCTTTTTTATTAACTGTGTAGTTCCAGCTTTTGTGTTACTTGTATATATCCTTTGGCAGATTAATCTTACAAAGCTGTCTGATGTCAGTTTTCATTCATTTCTCAATAGTTGGGTTCAGATCTGACCCTTGGATCTGATCTAACTCTGCCGTTATTTTAGCTCATGGCTACCAAAAAACTCTTGAGCTCCTCCCTTACCCATAATGCACCAACCCCTAGCATACCTTTGATTTTATTTGCCGTTATTGTGCTTGGACGTGGTCTCCTTAATCTCTCAAACATTCAAGATTTGAGATGTTTACTTCTCCTTTTTTGCTCTCTTGAACTCCTTTATCAGTTTCTCTATTTAAAAATCCTCCCTTTTTACACACTTTTGTGTAGTCTAGCTTACCATAGTTGGTATTCCTTTTTTTTGCTTACACTTTGCGTAGTTTAAATTACCATTGATGGTAACTTTTCTACTTTTCTGTTGTTCTATATCTTTACCTATAATAGTTATATAAAAAAAAAAAAAAAAAGTTCCACATTTATTCTCTTTAGTATCTTTAGAATGTCTGAAAAAGGCCCTTCTGGCTTTAAGAAGTGCTAGAAATACGGGCACAAGTTGCCTTTATCAGACGCTCATGTTTTGTTTGTTTACTGTTTGGGCCCAGACCATCTTCAGATAGGCTGTTCTATCTGAAAAGCTTTTAATCCATGAGCACAGTGGCAGATAGAATAAGTTAATACTGAATGGTTTACTTCCCTCATCCTTTTCAGAAGCGGTTTCTGGGGCTCAGTCACCAAACTGCAAGACAAAAGTCTTCATCCAAGTCTTCAAGGCTTTTGAGATCCTCTGTTCCATCGTTGGATCCTACCATGGAACCACCAAAGAAAAGGCATAGGTCAAATCCGAAAATTGCTCAAACCCAACTGGCGTTGGAATCTACAAAGGCTTTCTTGAATCCCTGCTCTTTGGATCCAAAGCCTTTGCCTAGGACAAAATGTTCCCCATCTTTAGACCATGTACCCTCTAGAGTACCTTCGCCTTACCTCAACTCACTCCAGCAATGTAGGTCTCCATCGGTGGCTTCCTGTCATTCTTTCAGAAGTCTGACTGAGGTTGATATGGACAGAATGATGAGGAAATTTCTCTCGGTGCAGATACAGATGGGAGTTCTTCCAGCTCCTACCCCTTTGGGACAGGAAACTCATGATCTGATGTCAGTCTTCACATAGTCCTTGACAGTGGGTTTGGTTCTGAACCCTCTGAACTGACTCGGCTGTTGTTCCAACTTGTACATACCAAAAAACTGTTGAGCTCAGCTCTACCAGTAATGCTCCTTGCCAAATTACCTTGGATGTCATTTGCCGCTTCAAAGTGCCAGACACATCATCTGTAAGCTCTCGAGCAAAGCAGATGTTCTTCGTGTTTCACTGTTGCAGTCATCACATTTTGGTTATCTGCCTGCAAGTAGCCCTCAGTCGGCCCGAATACCAGAGACTTAGTATTTCTGCGTCGGTTGCTGTTGCTCCAGGTCTGAAGTCAGGTCGTCAGGGGTATAAAAACAGGCAGCCGACACCATTACATCAGTCTTTCTTGCCGAGGAGCCCAAAGCAGAAGCAGTTTGCACGAGTGCCGGTTGGCAGTTTCCTGAGTTTTCGTTATCGAACTGAATTATCATGAAGTCTTCTAAAGTGAAGTACCCCGTTGGGGATCCTTTTTTCTTGCTCTAACCAATGTCAGAAAAAGTCAACAATTGTCTTGCCTGTGGAAAGCAAATACCACACCGAGATTTTCATTCTTACTGCGTCACCTGTTTAGGCCCAGACCATGGTGTTTCTCACTGTCAGTTTTGTGCCTTGTTCAATGCCCAAACTATTCATCGTTGGGCCCTTATTGATGCTAAATACTTTTGTTCTCATTCTGCGTATTCCGAGATGGCTTCGGTAAGCCATCCGACTATCAATCTATCAAAAAAACATAAGGATAAAGACAGAGACCGCACAGGTCCAAAACCGTCGATGACACTTCCGTTAAGCTAGTTGCCAGTTCGCTGGTACTCCGGCTCTTTTGCCACCCCTGATGCCCGCTTCAGTTGATTTGCAGGTCTCTACCGATACCCGTACTGAGTCCGGTATGCCGCGGGACTCTTCTTCGACAGACCCTGCAGATGTCTGTACCTTGGATGGGTCTGAGCTGCTGAGCAGGCACCAACATCTGAGGAAGTTCTTTGCACTACCGATATTCGACACAAACCAACCTCTTTCGCATCATCAGTTCTGTCTAAAACTACCGAGTTTCTAAGGCCAAGAGTACACGCTACGCCTAAAAAACTGATGACCCAAACTCATGCACCTGCTTCCTTGCCACAACATCAAATGCTTAAAATGGCAGAAGACCTTATTATGTTGATTAGGGGAAGTCAGCCTTCCCCTGCTAAGAGAAAGAGACCTGTTTCCAGCAGCTTTAACTGACCAAGAGTCAGACGACTCTGAGGTATCTGATTATGAAGACATGCCTTTACCCTGCTTATGAGGATTCAGATGCAGAGGAATCTATTCCCTCTGCTTCTCCTCCAGAGGATTTTTCTTTTGGGGAAACCTTGCATAGAGCATTTCCACTGGGAATGCCAAGACTACCCTCAGTCCCAAAAGAGACTCAGAGAATTTCTAGACTTGCCACAACATAGGCTTTTAGCAATGCCCCCAGTCCTAGATGTTGTGGATGATGTCTTTATGGAATCAAGTTTAACTCCTGATACTGTACCCCCTGCTCCTAGGAAACCAGACAGGTACTACAGAGTACCTGACTCTCTCAAATTCCTTTTCAAAAATCCTACTGCTGATTCCGAGGTCATCTCCCAGGGGCCTAAAAGTATCAAAGCAGCCACAGCTAAGAGTCCCACCCCTTTGGACAGGGACTCCAGAGCTTTAGACAGATGGGGTAAGAAAGTATACACCTCTGCAACTCCTGCCATTAAGGCTTTGAATTGCCAGTTCCACATGCTGAAGTACCAACAACATATTATGGAACTTAAGCAAAAAATAGCTACCTTTACGGACTGTGCAGAAAATAAAGAATTACAAGAGCTTATGCATTCTGCAAGCCAAGTCAGCAAGCATACATTGCAGTGTGGCTTTGATGCCCTAGAAGCATCTTGCAGGGCAGCAGTCACTGGTGCTGTCTGAGAAGGCATGCTTACTCCTGTACAGCTATTTTGAGTATGTACCTTTAACTCCTAGTGGGTGTGGCCTGAGCCTTTAAAAATTAAATTATCACCTTACAATTCTAACAAATACTCCTTGACCAAGGTCAAATATCAATACAATTGTGTTTGCCCTCATGTATGCTTCAAGATAAAATATTTTTAAACCTTGTATGTAGCATGGTTTTGGAATTATTAATGCAAATATGCACAAGTAATATTTGACGCCTAGAGGAGCAGTAGGAGGTAACTGCAGAAGCACTTGGAGGCGTCACAGCAAACCTTGCCAGACCATGTCACATCAAAATTACTAGGCGCTCCTTTGAATAAGGACAATCTGTTTGGTACCAAAGCAGAAGTTATTAAAAAGATGGAAGAAAAAGCTAAATCTATGCAGACAGTCAGATTTTTTTGTAAGTACAGCCTCCTAGATTCAGTAGGCATTGCCCCTCGAAACATTAGTCCTTTCCAGCCTCCTCAAGGCCATCTCAAACTGGACCCAGGGGAAAAAGACCCCCCCCCAGACTACAGTCTCAGGGTATGCAGAGATCTAAGCAATGGAGTGCCTCCACTTCAAAAACAGGGAGTGCTAAGCCACCCCCTTATGGGAAGAATTCCCATTGACTTCTCAACTCTTCTCCCCACCTCTGCCCAACTGCTTGTGCCCCTAGGAGGAAAACTTGCCCATCATGCAAAAAACTTGACTTCCATCACCAAAGACCGATGGGTCTTCAACATTATATCCCGGGGGTACAGATTTTACTTCCACTCACTGCCAAGCCCAAAAGAGTTCCCAGACCTTCCTCCAAACCATTGGGCAGAGACACAAAACCAAGTTCAATCCCTGCTCTCTATAAGGGCAATTCATCCTGTTCCTGCAGAACAGATAAGTCAAGGGTTCTATTCCAGACCTTTCCTGGTACCCAGAAAAGAGGGCACTTGGCACCCAATCCTAGATCTTTCCATCCTAAACACCTTTCTGGTAGTACCAAAATTCAAAATCCTCACCCTGCAGGAGCTTCTTCCTATGCTGGCCAAAGATGTCTGGTTAGCTATCCTAGACCTAAAAGAAGCCAGTCTGCATATCTCCTATAAGGGATTTGTGCAGGAAATGTCTACGCTTCAGGGCAGGATCTATGCATTATCAGTTCTCTGCACTTCCCTTTGGTTTGTCCACTGCTTCCAGAGTATTCACAAAATGCCTGGCTTCAGCAATTGCCTACTGCAGACAGATAAAAAATTCAAATTTACCTGTACTTTGATGATTGCCTGATCCAAGCAGACAGTCAGGAAATGCTGTTGCAGCACCTGACATTTGTAAAAAAAAATTTCTAACCTCCCTGGGGTACACCATCAATGAAAAAAAATCAAAACTAGTCCCCAGTCAAAAGATTGTATTCCTGGGAGCAAGCTTGGACACAGCATCCCAGATGGCATTCCTTATACCAGAAAAACAAGTCTGTCTGACAGACTACTTCAGTCGAATGGCCACCAGAACCCAGCTATCCGCAAGGAAAATCCTACAGGCCCTAGGGTTCATGGCCTCATGCATCCTACTAATTCCATATGCCAGACTGCATATGAGGAAACTTGAATGGTACTGAAAAAGTCTTTGGTGCCAGCATTCTCAGGACCTGGAAACGGTCATTCCTGTCATACCTTGTCTAAGGGCAGAGTTTCTTTGGTGGACAGCAGCATGCAACCACAACAAGGAACTACCATTTACTAAGTGCCATGCCGCCGAAACCCTAACCACAGATGCATCAGATTATGCCAGGGGGGCACACCTGGATGACAAGTGCATTCAGGGCCACTGGAGCCCAAGTCGAATTCATCTGCACAATAAACCAAAAATAGAGGCTAGCTGTACAGCACGCTCTAACAGCTTTCAGATCCCTACTCTCACCAGGACTACTGCTAATAAACACAGACAACACCACAGTTATGTGGTACGTCAACAAGCAGGGGGGGGAACCCACTCTTACCCACTCTGCAGACTAGCCATGGCTCTGTGGAACACAGCCTTGGACATGCAAGTCCATCTGCAAGCTCAATTCCTTCCAGGCAAACAAAACACGCTGGCAGATGACTTAAGGAGAAATCTCCTAGACCCACACGAGTGGCAACTGGAGCCCAGAACCTTCAGCCTTCTGATTCAGAAATGGGGTACCCCAGAGGTGGATCTCTTTGCCGCCCAATGCAATCACCAGCTCAGCAAATTCTGCACCAGGACACCACAGCAGGACCTGGAAAGTGGATGCCCTATTTTTCCAGTGGGTAAACCTCGCAATTTATGCGTTTCTCCCTCTGCCCCTTCTCTCAAGATTCTTGCTGAAGATGAGAGAGGACAGACCAAGGACAATTCTGATTGCCCCTGACTGGCCACGCCAGCACCGGTACCCACTCCTGCGCAGCCAGTCACCGGTGCCAGCCAGTTACCTACCTCAGAGCCCCACCCTGCTCACTCAGCAGGGTGGACAGATCTTGCATCCACAACTGTAAACCCTAAATCTTGCAGCCTGGTTTATTCCTTGAATTCTTCCCCAGTGACCAGCCTAAGCAAGCAGGTAAT
Organism: Protopterus annectens; assembly: GCF_019279795.1. Classification (NCBI taxonomy): domain Eukaryota; kingdom Metazoa; phylum Chordata; order Ceratodontiformes; family Protopteridae; genus Protopterus; species Protopterus annectens. The sequence continues at coordinate 480,472,891 of NC_056730.1, forward strand.
GGATGTCATTCTTGAAGCCGGAAGACCCAGTACAATGAAGTCCTATGCTGATATCTGGAAAAGGTATTGCTCTTGGATCCAGTCTAAAGGAGAGGACACAGCTCTGCCCTCCCTACCTCTAATCCTGGATTACTTAGCAGATCTACTCCACAGAGGCCTATTCTTTTCCTCCATTAAGATCTATGCATCTGCAATCTCAGCTCATTACACCTCTGAGCCACCCCTATTCTCTCACCCTCTCATCAAACAGTTCCTGAGAGGGACAGCAACTTAAGGCCACCAAGGAGAGCACCCACCCCTGCTTGGGACCTTAACTTTGTGCTGGAAAAGCTTACACTGCCCCCTTTTGAGCCTGCAGTGTCAGCAGACTTAAAATTCCTTTGTTGGAAAACAGCATTGCTCCTGGTCATCACTTCAGCAAGAAGAGTGTTTGAGCTACAAGCACTTATGGCCATGGAACCCTTCATCATTTTTTATTCTGACAGGATCTCCCTCAGGACTAATCCTTCCTTTATGCCCAAAGTGGTGTCCAGTGTAGCTCTCAACCAATCTGTCCATTTGCCAACCTTCTTCCCTAATCCTCAAAATAAAGGGGAAAGGCTCCTGCACTCAGACATGCACAGACAGCTTAGATTCGACCTGGATAGGACTAAGCCCTTCAGGAAATCTGACCAGTTACTACTTGGTTTTGCACCAGGGGCAGAGGGCAAGGCCATTTCAAAACATCCAGTTTCTAGATGGATAGCACACTGTATCCATTTCTGCTAACAAACACCATGGGAAAGCAACCCCTCAGGGGGTCAGAACACATTCCACTAGGGCAACTTCTATCGCTACAGCATTCCTCAGGGGGGGGGAAGTCCCTACCAGGGACATTCTGGAGGCTGCTACCTGGAGTTCTGTACACACATTCACCAAGCATTACCACCTGCCTATATTTTCCAAATTCAGGGAGGGTTTTGCAGCTGCAGTCCTGCATCGCATACTAGCCAGCCCAAACACTTCTTGACTGCCTGCACCCTTTCTACAGCTTTGGGAATCAACACAAGTGTGATGACTGCAACAGTGAAACACGTAGAACATAGTACAATTGTGTACATTTGCCATAAATGTAGATGTTTGAGTGGTATTCACTGTTGCAGTCCTGGTTTCCCTCCCTCCAGCCCCCTTGTGGAGTGGGATAACCGTCGCTGTGCACCATTCAGCGGGCACAAAGCCCGAGGTGAAGCTATGATTGAACGTGGTACTTAGGTGGGGTGCCAGTTTGTTCTGTAGTTCGTGTAGAACACAGCCTGGGATGTTGTCTGGTCTCATGTATGTTGTGTTCTTGGCTTTGGAGAGTGTGATTTTTACCTGTGCAGCTGTGATTACAGGAACTTTGCATTCTTCCGGTATAGAGATGGGCTCTTTAGGGGGTGAGAGGGGGGTAAAGTTAGCACTGAACCCAACTGCCAGGATGTTGGCAATATCAGTTGGGGTCTGTATATTTAGTGCCATTGTGCTGTAACTCAGAGCAGATCTGAGTTTTGCCATTGAGATTCTTGACATAGCTATAGAATGCTTTGTGGTTGTCTTTAGAATCGGTGTCGATTTTGTTTGTTTTCTTTGTCTTAATTATGGCAGACGAGACGACTAAAGGCACTGCCTGTTTTAACAGGTGTCTCAAATGGGAAAGGAAGATGCCCAATTTGGATGGGCATACTCTGTGTTTATTGTCTTGGATTTGTTCACTTCCAAGAAGTTTGTGGCATATATTGTGGTTTTAGCCATTGGACATTAATGGAGCACAAAAACGAACTTATTTTGAAAGGCCTGTTAAAAACTGAATTTGACGAAGCTCTCTATCAGGCTCCAGACCAGAAAGTTCACCTTCTACTACTACTTCCTCCAGTAAAAGGGAGAAGCCTAAAAAGAGGTCTGATTCGGTTCCGACTGTTCCCTCAGAACTGGTACCAAAAGTATCTAAATCTTCAGTGCTGACAGCATCTTCAGCACCAACAACTCCACCATCTCAGCCCTCTGCATATTTGGTGCTGGCTTCTGCACAGAGTTCATCAGCGCCATCCACAACACAGGTTTCTACCGAAACTAAGGAACCAAAAGACTTGTCTGTTCCTGTTTTACCTCGGACCCAGTATTCGCATTCAGTGGACCCCTTTGTGGATCGCCCTCTAAGTCCCTTTTTGGAGACACAACCTCCCACATCTCCCTCCGTTTCCTCTGCCAGCTCCACCAAGAGCCTCACTGAGTCAGATATTATGAGGATGGTGGAACAGCTCCTTGTGGCGAGGGGATTGTCTTCGGCTGTGGTTCCTAGTGCCGGTGCTGCTGAAACTGAATCGATGTCTATTCCATTTCCTCTTTTTCCTCCTCTGACTTCCACTGAGACTTCAGAGTCTACGGTATCGACAGTTTCAGTACTGACTGCTTCGGTGCTGGTTAGAGCTCCTTCTCCAGCACCGATCACTATTCTGAGTGCTTAAGTGCATTGGACCTGGAGACCTGCCAGGGCCGTAGGTTTGTTGCGGGTTCCGGGGGATGATTTAGTCTTTGGCCTTTTTGGAGCGTCCATGCCCCTCGGTGTCTCAGCATTCATACGTTCAGCCCCAGCTTTGGCCTGGGGGGGGGGGGTTCCCTCTGTGTGGGTGGGACCATGGTTCCAAAGGAGTCTTTATCAGTTCCAGGCTCCCATCCTTACTTACCCCATCGACATCTTGTCTTTTTTCTCTTTCCGGGGGCAGAGAACACAAGTGTCTCAGGGTCTAGCCACTGTGGTTTTGTCCTCCTCAGATACTTCTCCAGAACCCCCCACCAAAGAGGTCCCTGCAAAGAGGAAGTGTAAAAGGAAGCACTTGGACACTCTGCAGGAGTCATTCATGGAAGATACTGATTTTGATGAAGGGGAAGGTTCCCTCAAGTCTTCCCCTGACTATGTTTCCTTCAGGGAGACCCTTGAGATCCTGAAACAGACAGGAGGCTGGTCTTCCACTCAACCTTCCCCAGAGGAGTCAGTATATCTTGAGGCTTTTCATGCTCAACACTCCACCTCTTGGATTTCTACGCCTCCTGATGATCTCACCTGATGCTATGATCCCTAAGAAACCAGATTATCGTCAGTCCCCAAGGATCAACAGCATTGGACTACTGGAATCCCAGTAGACACCATGGTGGTAGCTGCCACAAAGAGGAAACTCGCCAATGAGAGTCCCACCATCCATCTTTCTAATAAGGAATCTCAGACTGTGGATAGATTTGGGAAAATAAAGAAACTTTTAGATACCTCGTCAGGAGCAGTAGCTTAGGGTGTTCGAGACAAAGTGACCTCTCAGCTTACAACCTTAAAATAGATATCAAACTCATCTATGAGGCTAATTGCACATGTTGCCGAAGGGTCGACGAGAGCAGTAGGTTCAGGCATGGCCATCAGGAGATGTGTCTGGATGTGCTTATATGAGTTTGCGGAAGTTGTCTTTTGTCAATGCTCCGTTTGACGGAGCATCTGTATTTGGCCCCACAGTCAAGGATACTCTAGCCAGATGTGCAAAAGATGGAAAGAGTCTTTCTGATGTAGGCATACACTTCACTCCTCAACAACCTTATTCCAGGAGTCAGCAGAATGGGAGGGTATGGTTTAAAAAGTCCAAAGCGTCTGTCCAGGACACTCGTGGCAATGATGTCCACTGGGCAGAGGGGGAAGTAATAACGGAAGAGGCATGAATAGCCCGCAGAGTCAGGGTTCCAGGGATTCTTTCTCTGCAAACTTTTGTCAGCATTCCTGAAAGGAGGCCCAGATTGCCATCCTCTGGAGGCCGTTGGGGCGATTATCCCAGCATCAACATGACTGACTAAGGATAAAGGACCTTTGGGTGCAGAGGGTCATAACCAGAGGTTGCAATGTCCCTTTTTAATTCATCCAAAACCTGCAAGCAAAATCCCAGATGTTTCCCCCACTCACAGGGAAGCGGCAGTCTTAGAAATTCAGAAACTGCTCGGCAAAAGGTATCCAAGCATTCCCACCAGACAAAATAGGATCCAGAATCTATTCAAGGTTTATTTTTATTTATTTATTTAACATTTGTTTACTGGGAAAGTCCAACTTGGAACAAAGTCAATTTTCAGTGGAGGCCCAGTGAGAAATGTTCCAGATGCATGTGTTTGTAATGTGGGAGGAACCCCACACAAATGCAGAGAGGATATGCAGACTCTACACAGAAGGTACTACAGCTGAGAATTGAACCTCTTGCTGTGAGGCAGCATTGCTACCACTGTACCATCCTTTTCTTAGTTCTTTTTAGTGCCAAAGAAGACAGGGAGCTAGTCACTACCAGTTCAGAGCACTGCCCTTTGATCTCACCATAGCCCCCAGGGTGTTCAAATGCATGGCGGTGGTTGCTGCTCATCTCAGACTGCAAGTTTTCCAGGTGTTTCCATATCTAGACAACTAGCTCCTTACTGCTCTCACCAGGCATCTTCTCAAAGAAGCTAGAGATTATACTCTACAGATCTGTGCTGATCTAAGCATTAACATAAACTATGAAAAGTCCAAGTAACAGCAATGCCAACAGTTTTGAGTTCATTGGAGTAGAAATAAACACGGTCATGAGCATCTCGCATCCCTACCCATAGAAAGACTGCAAAGAATAAAAGGTCAAGTCAGCCAGATTGTCCACAACAACAAAGTACCAGCAAGGCTTCTACTACAAGCCGTAGGGTCTATGGCAGCTTCTATCATCTTAGTTCCATGAGTGAGATATCACATGAGAATCCGTCAATGGCTACTAGCGTCTCAATGGTAGATGTTAGACCAATCGATGTCTCAACTGATCACAATTACCAACCGATGTAAACAGGATCTTCAATTGTGGCTTCACTCTAGTGAAATTTTAATGGGCTGTCCCCTTGTTCCCTCTCATCCCAAGTCACAGTGACCATGGACACATCCCTGATAGGGTGGGTGAGGGGGCATTGTCTGGCAAAGACAGTCCAAGGCAGGAGGCCAACTTGCATATCAGTATTCTAGAGATGAAGGCAGTGCTGTTAGCGGTGCAAGCATTTCACCTAGCCCTCCCCTCGGGAGCGATTGCAGTTTAAACAGACAACATGGCAGTAATCTGGTACATCAACAAACAAGGTGGATCCAATCCCAACCCCTCTGTCGGGAAGCCCTCAGAGTTTGGCAATGGGTAATTTCATCTGACCGCTTTGTCATAGCAACGCACATTTTGGGGACCTCAAACGTGATTACAGACAGTTAAGCAGGACCATTCTAATGCCTCACGAGTGGTGTCTCAATCTGTCTGTGGTAGAAAGGATAGTTCGCCAATGGGGACAGACTTGCGATCTGTTTGCATCCCCTCTGAACAACAAATGCAGCAGCTACTTTGCCCTGAGGAGTTCCTGAGAGATGCTCTTCACGATTGCCCCCCCGCGGTCTTCTATATGCATTTCTCACGATCCCTCTTGTATCTCAACTTCTAAAGAAAGCAGTCAGGTCGAGGAACACAGTAATCTTAATTGCCCCATTCTGGCCTCGACAGATCTGGTTTTCCCTTCCTTTGTCATCATCTAGTTTAGAAACCCTTAAGTCTGTATCCATCTCTGGACCTGTTGTCCCACCTGGATGGATTGATTCACCCAAATCTCCACAACCTCAAACTCACTGCATGACTTCCCCAATTCCCATGATTGCCAGGCATTCCTCTCTTAGTTTATCAGCTCAACAAATCATTTTGGGCAGTCGCAAAATCTCCACAAGGAAATTGTACCTCAACAAATGGCATAAACTTTCTCTATGGATGTCTAAATCTCATACTGACCCATATTCAGCTCCAGTCGAGAAGCTTTTAGACTTTTTGTCATCACTGTTTGAAACAGGAGCCTCAGCATGTACCATTCGAGTGCATCTAGCTGCGATCTCTAACTTTCACTTGGGTGTGAATGGCTCCTCTTTGATACCCCATAAACTTTACAAAACCTTTTTGAAGGGTTCCATGATGCTCAGACCCACATAGAAGGAACCTTTACCACTTTGGGACCTGAATTTATTTCTACAATCTTTAATTTATCCCCCCTTTGAACCTGCAGACAAATGCAATCTAAAATTCCTCTCTTGGAAAGCATATTTTTTGGTAACCATTACCTCAGCAAAGAGAATTTCAGAGATTCAAGCTTTATTTTGTAAACCACCTCATATAATTTTTCATAAGGATAGGGTCTCCATGAGAACTAACCCTTGCTTTCTGCCAAAGTTATTTTCTGAATCCCACCTTAACCAGACTATTGAACTTCCAGTTTTCTTTCCTGATTATACTTCTTTTTACACAGAACAAAAGAGTTCAGAAAAATCAGACCAGTTTGTTTCCTTTTCTTCAGTGGCAAAAGGGAAACCTGTGCCAAAATTAGCCTAGCTAAGTGGATTAAGGACTGTATTACCTTTGTCTATAACAAAAGCAATTTACAACTACAAAGGCCTGTTGGGGCACATTCCACTAGAGCAGTAGCTGCATCTTCGGTGTTTTATTGCAAAGTTTCTTTAGATGAAATTTGCACAGCGGCTACTTGGGCTTCTCCACATACGTTTATTATTCATTACCAACTGGATTTGGTGTCTAGGGGAAGAAGGGCTCCTTCAGCTTGATGGTCCTCTGGAATATACTTCCATGAGACCTCCCAAGATTCAGGTTGATGGAGATTCTGTCTCTCTGTCAAAGGACTATGTGAAGATTGACAACATCAGATGAAGAAGTTGTATCTTACCTTGACATACCCACCTTCCTTCCCCCTATCCCATGTTTCTATTATGGTGGATCGGGTTCCTCTGTGACAGAGGCTGTCTTTCTGGACTCCGATAAAGTTTCTCCTTTTTCTGTGGTACTTGTCTGTCAATTTTTTATGCAAACTCGATCCGAGGTAATTTGGTAAAGAGCATTATGGGTAGAGCAGAGGTCTTTGGTATGCGCAAGCTGGAATAATGGCAGAGTCAGTTCTGAGGGTTTGGAACCGAACCCACTGTCAAGGATATGTGAAGATCAACAACACAAATGGAACATTCTGGTAAGACATAACTTCTTTTTTAGTACTCCAACAATGTCAGCTCCTTTTGTGATCCAACCTGTCGTTTCGGAGCCTCTGGATCCAAGCTTTGGCTACGTCTGTTTTGGATCCGAAGATATTTGTATCTTTGGCTCTGAAGCTGTCTGAGTACATCAGCTCCTACGATTTTTTAGCTGGATGACTCTTGTAGCTTGTGTCCCTGTCTGATCTGAGGCATTAAAGTCGACTCTGAAATTTTCAGAGCTGTCTCTTCCCCTCAGAGCCTTGGTAATAGATAGCTTGACTCTGATTTCTGCCTCCGGTGGACTGTCTTCTAGGCAGGGGGAGCTGATGGAGCAGAAGCTTGGCTTCTCTGTTCCATTGGCTTCCTTCTACCCCGGAGCATTCTCCCTTTGAGGTGGTGAAGAGAGTGTAAACTGCTTCATCAGTATGGACGGATCCTACCCCCCCCCCCCTTCGGATCTTCCCTCTGAGTCCTGTGTGTGTCTGCACCTTAGGTTCATAGGTAGGTACAAGGCTTGTCTGCCTGAGGGCATTTATAAGCCTAGCCAGAGTGTCTGCTTCTGCCGCCCCATTGATTAATTAACTGATGCTCTGTCAAGCAGAGCCAATGAAGTGATCCCAGGGGTGTATTTTCTGTTACCCATCCACTCGTCAAGGTTTCTCTTGAAGAGTGTTAGTGAGGGGCTCTGCCTAATGCAGTTAGGAATTTTGTTCCAAAGCATGGGGAGTCTCTGTGACAGGCATCTATCCCTCCAGAATGTTATATTTATTGTTGTGGCGAGGTTTAGCTCACTAGAGCGCGTGGCTCGCAGTGACTTGGATTTCTTTAGGTGGAGCATGTCCATCAATTCTGAGTTGGACATGGTTTTGTAAGTCGGGCAGAGATCACCTCTGAGTAAGCGATATGCCACTGAGTACAGCCGGGGTTTTTTCAGTCTGGCTGCATAGGACATATGTTTGAGGCCAGTAATCCTCTTGATGAGGTACTTTTGTGGTCTTTCCAGCTGTTGGAAGTGTCTTGTGAGGTACATCCCAAATGGGACATTGTACTCTATGATGGGTCTAATGAGTGACGAGTAGAGGGGCAGTGTAACCTCTTTATTTCTAGATGCGAACCCTTTGGTAATTAGATGGAGCCACATAGAAGGATTTCCTAACTACTTTTGGCAACATGATTGTCAAAGGAGAGATTACTATCTACCCTGGGTCCCCAGATCGCTTATTACATCTTCTGTATTAAGGGGGCTGCCAACTATGTGGTAGTTCGTGGGTGTTTTGTTTTTCCCAAATAGGACGACCATGCATTTTTTGGCATTTAGCTTGAGGCCATGACTTTGACACCAGGTGTCCATCTCAGTAAGGCCTTTTTGGAGGATGTCCGTGTCAGCCGGAGAGTCAGTTATGGCTCCCAGTTTGCAGTCATCAGCAAACTTGGTTAGCCATAGTCTTCCTGTCTTTGCCTGTACTTCTGAGAAGTATATGTCAAACAGTAGGTGTCCCAGGACCGAGCCTTGTGGGACACTATTTGTGACTGGTTTAAAGACGGACCTGGAGCCCGCTATTCTTACCGTGTGAGTTCTGTCTATAAGCCAGTTGGCAACCCATCTTGTGACGTAGGGGTTTATGTTCAGGCTGGTGAGTTTTTCTGTAATACCCGAGTGGGGAACGGTGTTGAAAGCCTTGGCGAGGTCAAAGTAGGCTGTGTGAGCCACCTTTCCCTCGTCTGTGGCCTTGGTGACTGTCTCGAAAAAGTCAACCAGGTTTAGTAGGCATGATCTGCCCTTAACAAAGGTGAACTGGGTCGGGTCAAGTGTTTGGAGGTTCCCAATGTCTTTAATGAATTCCATGATGATGCTCTCCATAGCCTTGCAGACCAGGCTAGTCAGGCTTACGGGGCAGTAGTTACCAGGGTCAGTTGTGGCCCCTCCTTTGTGGAGAGGAATAACCGTTGCTTTGCACCATTCTATGGGCACGTAGTCTGTGGAAAGGCTGAGGTGGAACAGTGTGTTTTGGTGGGGGGGTTAGTTCTTTCTGTAGTTCGTGCAAGACGCAGCCTGGGACACCATCTGGTCCCATTGACGCTGTGTTTTTGTCTTTTGAAAGGGCTGTTTTCACCTGTGCATCTGTAATTTTTGGGACACTACACTTTTCCAGTATTGTTGTGGGCCTTTTTGGAGGTGAGAGGGGGGTGAAGTTTGCACTGAATCCATCTGCCAGGATGTTGGCAATATCAGTAGGTTCAGTATATTTTGTGCTATTTTGCACTAGTTCAGTGCATATCTGCGAGTTGCCACTTAGATTTTAAACATAGCTAAAGAAGGCTTTGTGTTTATCTTTTGAATCCTTGGCTATTTTTCTTTCGAAGTTAGCTTTGGATGATTTCATGAGGGACCTTAGTTTCTTACTTATACTGATCAGGGATGTCTTTCCTTCTTGGGATTTGTTTTTTTTTTCTGAACTAGTTTCCTCCTCCTATTGTGTATAGCCTGTTTATGGCTGGGGTCCACCAAACTGGTTTCCTTCGCTTAGAGGAGTGAGTCTTGGTTTTGCTAGAGATGACACGATCCATGCATCCTTGTAGGTGCTCATAGTGCATTTGTAAAGGTTTCTGCATCTTGGGCAGCATTATCCTTTAGCGTGGGGGCTGTGAAACTTACCACGTCTGTCTTAAGTAAGGTAAAGTTTGCTTTAGAGAGTTTTTTTACTGTGGTTTCCTTAGTTGGGGGTGGTGGTGGGGTGTGGACATACAGAGTGATTAGTTTATGGTCTGATCTAACTAGTGACAGGTTGACCTCCGGTGTGGAACATCTGTCGCCCATGTTGGTGATGACCAGGTCCAGTATGTTTTCACTTCTGGTAGGAGGGTTTACCAGCTGATCCAGGGTGTTTGAGTTGATGAATTCCAAGAAGCGCTGGGCCTGGGAGTGTGTACTCGAGTAGTTTTCCCACTGAATGGTAGGGCCCATCATTCTACCCCACGGGGACAGCTAGCCCAAAGTCTCCAGGTTACCCATCAGGGTATTTCTGTCTCTTCTGACACTTCTCTGGAGCATCCCACCGAGGAAGTCCCTAGGAAGAGGAAGTGCAAGAGGGAGGTACCTAGACTCCCCTCAGGAGTCGGTCACAGAAGATGCTGATTTCAATGAAGGGGAAGGGTCCCCCAAGATCACCAACCAAAGGCATCTATTTTGGAGATGTCCTTGAAATCCTTAAGCAGATGAGTGATTGGTCCTTTGATAACCCTTTTCCAGAGGAATTGGTGTTTCTGAAGGCCATTGGAGCTGTTCTAATTACCTTGGCAGGTGTGGAAGGAGCCTGACACAGTTGAGCCAATTCCCAAAAGACTGGATCAGATTCTGGCACCACCTGTAGGGGGGGAGTTTTGGAGCAAGTGAGTGCCCATAGATGCTATGGTTGTGGTGGTGGTCACCAGTAAGGAACATGCTGAGCAGAGTTCCTCTATCCTTCCCCCTGACAGGGAGTCTAAACTGTCATACAGATTTGGGAAGTGTGTGTGTATGCTTCATACCAGGCACACTTTACGAGACTACAAAGGGACTTGATAATGGAACGATCAATTCCCTTTCTGGGACAACTACTGGTGAGACTGACTTCTGTGGCCTTAGTTTGCTACCCTGCAATCTATTTCTAATTCGTCCATGAGGCTCATCTCTCATGCAGCTGAAGGTACTGCAACTGTGGTGAATTCAGGCATTTCCATCAGGAGGCATGCCTGGATGCGCTTGTGTGATTTTGCAGACCCCTTTAAGTCCTTGTTCATCGATGCATCCTTTGTGGTTTCTGTGGCCCAGAATTGAAGGACACTCTCTCCAGGTGTAAAAAAGATGGAAAGACCCTCAATGCAGTGAGTGTATGTTTTTCAACCCCTCAAAGAACCTTCTCAAGGAATCACCGAGGTGGTTGAAAGATGTGGTTCAGAAAGTCCCAGAGTCCTTTCCAAGATCCAAGTGTAGATGATTCTCCCAGGCCAACAGAACCAGGGGTCTAGAGATTCCTTCTCTGACAGACCCCCTACCAGTGATCCTGAAAGGAGGCCAAATTGTCCCCCTCTGGAGGCAGTTGGGGGTTGATTTATCCCTGCACCATTCAACCTGGCTAGATATCACAAAAGAGTGCATGCAGTCGATCATTTCCAGAGGTTATAGAATTCCCTTTTCCCTTCCACTTCCATCTTTATGCAAATTCCCTAATGCTCCACCCAATTAGAGGAAAGCAGCAGCAGCACCAGAAATACAAAAAACTGCTAGAGTAATCCAAGAGATCCCACCAGACCAGATGGAATCCGGAACTTACTCAAGATTCTTTTTAGTGCCAAAGAACATTTTTTCTAAGCTTGTTTCCTGCCTTTCCTGTGGGTAGTCTAGCCTGGATATAGACTTGCTGTGTCCAGGACTATTTGTAGGCTTCTAGGCCCCCAAGCCTTTCTGTGTTGGAGGAAAGCCTTCTAGCTTAATTTTGTTTCTTAGAACTAGCCAGTTTTTTGTTTCAGCACTTGTTCAGAACTTATTGTAAGCACTAAATAAGCTGCAAATTACTACAGCACTCAACTTTCCTCACTGTCTAGAGGAAAACAGGTTCTAGTACTTAACAAATAAGCACCTATCCAGGCATGTCTAAGGGTCAGCCCCCGGTGTTTTCTCCTGTCTACCTGATGAATCTGGGCATCTTGGGGTAATGCAGTAATTGCCTCATGTACACAGACAACCCTCTCCTCCTACCACCCAACACTACAACCTGTGAGAGATGCACTTATCTAGCCAAACTGGAAGCAAAGCTCTCTTCACCCAAGACTGGACTAGACAGTCAAGAGGAGAAGGTAAACACTTGCACCACACCACACTCAGCACATAGTCCCTCAAAACCTACACCACCAAAACACACACCTACATTCGCGGAGGCTCTCAGTAAAAACCTGCCCAAGTAACAGGGACCTCCAAAGCAGAAACACAAGCAGCCTCCATCCCCCAACACAACCCAAATGAGACATAGCCCACAAACTCAGTGTGCCACTCAACCACAGCCCATAAGGCATAACAACGTACCCAACACTCTAGTCATAGGTGACTCTATAGTCAGGCACACTGATGTTCCACTCACCAGGCTAAACAAGGAGAAAGTTACTGTCAGCTGCCAGTTGGGTGCCAGGATCCACCACATAACGCATGCACTCAGGTCACTCCACAGCAAGTACAAATATGACTCTGTCATTGCCCATGTTGGTGTGAATGACTTGAGACGTACCTCCTTGGACTACATGAAAAGGGACATGGAGGAGCTGTCCGATCTTGTAACACAGGCAGGTATTACCCTAGCCCTGAGTAGCATCCTGCCATCACCAGAATGATACCACAGTACAAGGACAAAATGATGGATTTCAACAATTGGCTAAGCTTCTGGTGTCATTCTAAGGGGATCCAGTATCTTTCTGCCTGGGATGACATGATCGACAAGCCACGATGCTTTGCCAGAGATGGCCTGCACCTGTCGCCTCTGGGATTCCGGATACTGGCTAAGGCTCTAGCCACCCCTATAGTGCCTTTTTTAGGCAAGGTTCAAATGACAAATTCACCACCCTAACAGGTACATGCAAGAAGAATCTGAGGGTATTGCTACTCAATGCTAGAAGTCTAAACCTCAAAATGCACTCTCTCGAGGCACTCCTTAAAATGGAGAACATCGACATCTGTGCAGGGACAGAGACCTGGTTCAAGGCCACAGAGAGTACCCCTGCATTACCAGGCTATAATTCATACCACATCTTTCGGCCACCTAACCTGGACCGAAGCACTAAAGGTGGAGGCGTGTCTATATTTATTAAGGATATCCACACCTCCAGGCTAGTTGCTCAGCATAATGCATCCAAGATTATCCAGGTGCAACTAACTGTGGGCAAGACCGCAATCCAAATTGTAGCTTGTTACAGATCCCCCACCATGCCCCAGGATTCCCACTCTTCATTTCTTAATACACTGGAAAATATAAGGTACAACCTAACACCCTAATAATGGGCGATTCAACTACCCTACCATTAACTGGGAAAACCACTCGTGTACCAACTCTTGTGCTCAACGTTTTCTGGAATTCATAAATTCCATTGCCATGGATCAACTTATCCACACCCCCACCAGGGGCAGCAATATCCTAGACCTGATTATTACCAACATGGGCAACCGGTGCTCCACACCAGAGGTCAATTCCTGGTTGGTCAGATCCGACTATAAGCTAATCACTCTAGACATCCACATCCCTTCCCCACCTCCCATTAGGGAAACCACAGTAAAAAATGTCTCCAAAGCCAACTTCACGCCTCTTAAGACAGAAGTGGCAAACTTCACGACACCCATGCTGACGGACAATAGAGGTATGACTGCTGAATCCTACGCAAATGCACTTTATAAGCACTTACATGAGTGCATGGATCGTGCAATCCCTAACAGAACCAAGATGCTATCCTCCAAAAAAGGAAGCCAGTCTGATGGTCCCCTGCCATAAACAAACTCTACAACAGAAGAAAGAAACTGTTGCAAAAAAGAGTAAAATCCCTTGATTGGAGAAACTCCCTGGTCAGCTTCAGTAAGAAGCAGAGATCCCTCATAAAATCCTCCAAAGCTAGTTATGGAAACAAAATCGCCACCGACTCTAAAGACCACCACAAAGCATTCTATAGCTATGTCAAGAATCTCAATGGCAACACTCAGATCTGCTCTGAGTTACAGCACAATGGCACTAAATATACAGAACCAACGGATATTGCCAACATCCTGGCAGATAGGTTCAGTGCTAACTTTACCCCTCTGTCATCCCCTAAAGGGCCCAGCTCTATACCAGAAGAATGCAAAGTTCCTGTAATCACGGCTGTACAGGTAAAAAACACTATCCAAAGCCAAGAACACAGCATCCATGGGACCTGACGACATCCCAGTCTGTGTTCTACATGAGCTACAGAACAAACTGGCACCCCACATAAGTACCATGTTCAATCATAGCCTCACCTCAGGCTATGTGCCCACTAAATGGCGCACAGCGACAGTTATCCCACTCCACAAAGGGGGAGCCACCACAGACCCCGGAAACTACCGCCCCATTAGCCTAACGAGCCTGGTCTGCAAGGCTATGGAGCATATCATCATGGAACTTATAAACAATGACATTGGTAATCTCCAAACTCAGGGCCCCACCCAGTTCGGGTTTGTAAAAGGCAGATCATGTCTCCTAAACCTGATAGACTTCTTTGAAGCAGTCACCAAAGCTGTAGATGAGGGTAAGGTGGTTTACACAGCCTATCTAGATCTCGCCAAGGCTTTTGACACCATCCCCCACTCTGGAATTATAGATAAACTCACTAAACTAGGTATAAATCCCTATGTCACAAGATGGGTTGCCAACTGGCTCACTGACAGAACCCACACTGTGAAAGTAGCAGACTCCAAATCCAACTTCAGACCAGTGACAAGTGGAGTACCACAGGGTTTAGTCATGGGTCCTCTCCTGTTCAGTATCTACTTCTCTGAAGTACAGGCCAACACAGAAGGTCTTTGGCTAACGAAGTTTGCAGATGACTGCAAAGTAGGAGCCATAATCAAAACTCCAAAAGATATGGACATCCTACAAAAGGGCCTTGCTGAGACAGATGCCTGGTGTCAAAGCCATGGCCTCAAGCTCAATGCCAAAAAGTGCATTGTCATTTCTTTTGGTAAGATCTTAGTACCCATGAACTACCACATAGGTGGTAGTCTACTTAACACCGAAAGTGTGATGAGACCTTGGGACACAGGTGGACAGTAGTCTCTTTTTTGATAATCACATCGCCACAGTAGTCAGGAAATCCTGCTTTGTGGCACACCTCATCACAAAAGGTTTCTCATCCAGGAAAAAAGAGGTCATTGTTCCCCTCTACTCGTCACTCATTAGACCCATTATATAGAGTACAATGCCCCTTTTTGTATGTACCTCACAAGACATCTACAACAACTGGAAAGGTCACAGAAATACCTCACAAAGAGGATTACCGGCCTCGAAGAGATGCCCTATGCAGACCGTCTCAAAAAACTGCAGCTTTACTCCGTTGCATATCGCCTACTCAGAGGCGATCTCTGCCTAACACACAAAGCTATGTCAAACCCAGAGCTTTTAGACATGCTCCACTTAAAGAAATCCCAATCCCTATGAGCTACACGCACTAGGGACCTAAACCTCGTCACCACAATAAACAGAACATGCTGGAGGGATAGATTCCTATCCCAGAGACTTCCCATACTCTGGAACAAACTACCTATCTATATCAAACAAAGCTCCTCATTAGCACTCTTCAAGAAAAATCTTGATTGGATGGGAGATAGGAAATTCACCCCGGGGATCACTTCTGTGGCTCTGCTCTACAGTGGCACAGGAAAATAATTTTCTTGGGTGGCGAAAGCCAGGGTACCTTTGGCTAGGCTTATATAGGCCCTAGGGCCAATAGCCTAGTACCTACCTATGAATCTCCGCAACTTGAACAAATTAGTTTGACACACAAATTTCCAGATGGTCATGTTTCAGTCCATTCTGCCCTTTTTGTGCAAGGATGACTGCATGTGCTCGATAGACCTTCAGGATGTTTACTATCACATAAAAATGAAAAGACAATCCAAAATATATCAACATTGTCCGCTAGGAGCCAGTCATTACCAGTCCAGAGCTTTGCCCTTTGATCTTGCCACAGTCTCCAGGGTGTTCACCTAATGCATGGCAATGGTAACAGCTCACTTCAGACTGCAGGGATTCCAAGTGTTTCCATAACTGGACGACTAGCAATTACTGGCCAGCCAGGTATCTACTGTTAAAAGCACAAGATCTGGTACTCCAGACTTGCTCCCACTGGGGATAACTATAAATTACAACAAATCTTAGAACCGTCTCAAACAATGGAATTCATAGGGTCAAATTTTAACACAGTTTCAATGACAGGTTCTCTTTTTCTTTCAAGAGTACAAAACAGATATCAGATTAGAAAAGTAATTCACAGTACCACAGTGTCAGCCCAACCGATTCTACAAGCCTTGGGATCAGTTTCAGCAGCTATAGTCCTAGTCCTTCTAGCAAGATTTTAAATGAGACTTCTTCAGTGGATATTACCAACACAATGGTCTGTTTACCAACACGTCACCCAAAAGAAGGGGGGTCCTAAACAAAAGTCAGGCACTGATAGTTTCTTTAGTAGAATCTAGAACAGAAGTTACCATTTGGAAAGGAATAATCTGTAGAGCGTATAAATATTGCATGATAAATATAAGAATCCATCAGGAAGTTAGGAAGGACTTGGAAGACAGATTAGATAAGGAATTCACAAAGAAGCAATGGGGGATATATGTATGCCTGCCAAATATGCGACAAAGTCTAGAAGATTTACGATCTTTTCCTGGAAGTGCTTACATAGATGTTTTTATACCCTAAGCAGACTTCTAAGAATTTTTCCTAAGGTAGACAGCAAATGTTGGAGGTGTGATAGAGCAGAAAGAGGCAACTAGGAACATATTTTCTGGGAGTGCAATGAGTTCGTAGGCTTTAAAGATAACTTTCAGACTGCTCTGTTGGAGATGTTAGGTGAACAAATTGGAGTGACTAGGGAAATTATTTTTTCGAGCTATAATACAAACTCAGAATTGTCTAGACATAGTAAGGCCTTGCTGAGTTTAATTATGATGGCTGCCAAAAAAGCAGTTATTAGAAAATGGAAATCTAAGTCTAAGCCACCTTTACTAGAAGATGTAAAGATAGTAACAGAGTTAAAACACCTGGAACTGGGATCTTTAGAAAAGGGTAGGAGCAAATTACGTACGAAAAAATGGGAATTGAGGGATCAGTACATGCAAAGGAGAAACAAAGTTTAAAAGAAGGCAGGATTTGAATCTGCTACTGACTAACTGGATATGTTAAAAGTGATGTATAAAGTTTGCAGCTACAATTTTGTCAGCGTGGTTTGTA